>NC_057943.1:19989555-20297680 GCF_018555375.3 Anguilla rostrata | reverse complement strand
TAATGGACACCTCAACTGCACGTGTGCGGGAAAACTCATTAATAATGCATTCATGAAGAAGCTGGCTGTGAAAGAAAGACAGACGCGCTGCTCGAAGGAAGGGCTCACTTTCAATTTCAGCATATCCCCCTGTCGCAAAAGCAATGAGAAACAAAGCCTTAATGTGTGTGTGACTTGTTTGCAATAATACTATGGCTACAACTACTTCTACTACTGCTACAGCTACTACTACTACTACTACTACTACAAATAATAATAAAATAATAATAATAATAATAATAATATAGCAACAAAAAAAGGACTGTATTACCAGTGGCGCTACTACTGCAGCTCAGGAAGAATAGACACTCCCTCGCGTGTGTAGAATTCTTGCTGAAATATTCTCCCTGTGAGAAATGTAGCTGTGGTAGATTTTCCTGGTACAAATTTGGTGCCCCCTAGGGAAACAGTTGAGCAAATGAAATGTGTGTGACCGAGCATAGATTGCCTAGGTGTTCTCCTCTTTGGATTACATGTTCATGTCTGCATATTGTGGCATCGTAAATAACATCACAAAATGAATATTAGTGTTGCACCAGTGCCACTTTTCTTTGACAGATTATGGTACTGAGCACTGTGTAAAAGTATTGGCCCATGAGAAATATGCAGTATTGCGTAAGGTTGTGTGGAAATGCACATATAGCCTCAATTAAAGCCAGAGTGCCCTCTGATTGCGGCACCTGTTGACCCTGTGACCGAGCGTGTGGTCTGTGTTTTTGGACAGCACGGCAGAGGGCTTCGCTCGCTCAGAAAACTCGACGGTGACGGGCTGGGAGACCTTTACGCAGGCTCTTGGGTACTTCCTGAAGATGTTCTTCGGCTCCGCGGCACTGGGCACGCTCACTGGGCTCATCTCTGCCATTGTATCCTCTCAGGCTGGTTGTGTGTGCAAGAATTAGAACATCACCGGATGTGATATTTCAGCACAGTCTACTTGATATTGTTTCCTCTGATATGTGTCACCTTCAGGTGAAGATCATAGGATTGTGACCAGAAAGCTGTAGTATAAGGTATAATGAGCTACAGGACACCAGTATGAGGAATAACATGTGACAGGGCACTGTGATGTGAGAAATGTTAAAGGGCTAAGTAATATGAGTGTAACATGGCACAGGGCCCAGGTATAATGAATAACATACGAGACGCTTGCAGGAGGAATAATATGTTGTGGGACAAGCATGAGGACTAACATGTTTAAGGACACTGATGCAAAAGATAACAGGCTACAGTAAGTGTAGCACTATGAGAACTAGCATGTTACAGGATGCGTAGCAATAATATGGAATAACGTTACAGGAAGTGTAGTAGGAGGCTTTCGAGAATGAAGGGTTACTGATCTCCTTAAGTCTTCTCAGAGCCTCAAACACTTTGACCTGAGGAAGACGCCTTCCCTGGAATTTGGGATGATGATAATATTTGCTTACCTTCCGTATGGTCTGGCTGAGGGCATCAAATTGTCTGGTGAGTCTGTACACTTCACCCCTAATGAAACATCATTTTGCGCATCACAACAGGAAAAACTGAATGTATTGTCTCTTGTATACGGGTAAGCAAAACACAAAGCTCTGATCTTTCAAGTTAACTGTGTTTAAGGGCGCTCTGAAGGTTCTGTGTTTACTGCCTGATTGAACTAACTGTCACTCTGATGTTTTTATCGACCCATTTCAAATCCCTACACCAGGTGAGCATGTGACAAAGTTAAGAAATAAAATTTGATGGACTGTAGCCCTCTGGGGCAAAGATTTAAGAGCCTGCCTTAATAGATGGGTAGAGTAGATGTGGAGTGGTGCTTTCATATATAATAACTGGTATGTTCTCTGGGTTTATGTTTCTCTGTCTGGCTGTCTTTCTTTAGGCATCATGGCCATCCTGTTTTCTGGGATCGTGATGTCACACTACACCCACCACAACCTGTCCCCAGTCACTCAGATCCTCATGCAGCAGACCCTGCGAACTGTGGCCTTCATGTGCGGTCAGTCCTTAACCCTCTCTGCCTGTTCTCTTCTTCAAATCTTCTTTCCCTGCTCCTCTCTTTTTCTCTGAAATGTGCTCCCCTTTCCTTTTGTTACTGCACATATTCAGTTTTTTGTCTCCTCCTCCTTTTTTTTTAATGACCTGAGCAGTTATTTTGTAGGAAGAATGATGGCCAGTGGGGAGAACCCCGTTTCTATACTTTTTGCTACTCCAGCTTGTAATGAAACTGTCTCTCCCAGACCCCTTTTCTCACAAGAGGAGTGGAGTGGCTCTTTAGATTCTGACCTTACGTTGCACAGTGGTAATGTAATGCTCTAAGGCACACTGTTCTGAGAACTTGAGCAGATGCACAATGGATTAGCCGGGGTTACATCATGAGAACAGCACTACATGAAGCTTACTTTATAAACTGCCGGTTTGCAGAAAAGCTGGCAGCCCAGGGACATTGCAGCCAATGCCTTTTTGCCTCAATTAATTGCTGATGCTGAAGGCAAAATGTCCACAATTTATTTGATTTATTGATGGTTTTTTTTGGTGAAGTTGGGTGTAGTATTTGGCTAGCCTTTAGGGAAGGTTTTCATCGTGAGAAAACCAAAAAACGATGTCTGCTGACTGATCTTTTTTTTTTCTCTGCAAAGATGGCAGTGTACGAGCACACAAGTATTCTTTGGTACAAACACAGGCTTGGTCATCAAAATGCTTGCCAAATTCGTTGAATCAATTGTTGCTGAGGTATTTTCCTCCAGAATGTGTTGAGATAAAATGATCTGTTACAAGGCTCCCTTTATTAAATTTTACAGCTCCCCCTCGCCCAATAACAGAACTCAAATTGCAGTATGTTCTAGTTATCTGTGAAAAGTACAAAACATTTCTCTCATAAATGTTTGTTTACTCTCTGCTTTACCATATTTAGACTTCAATTCCTAGGTGTTTGTGCCCTTTGGCAGCCGTATAACATTTCTGTGATGCAACTGTGTTGTAGTTGGAGGAACGTGACTGGGAAATGATACGAGAGAGAGACCACTATACAGTTACTTTCTGGATCCATGTTACCGAGCTTGTGATGTGCACCAGTATACCATAGAGCCTTTTATTAAGAGAGGGACTAGAGCCATCACACCAGGTTCATGCCCTGTGGTTGACAGTTTTCTGCTGTCCTTTCTCTCTGCAGAGACGTGCGTGTTTGCCTTCCTGGGCCTGTCCATCTTCAGCTTCCCGCATAAGTTTGAGCTGTCCTTTGTCATCTGGTGCATAGTAAGGGCCTTTCAGAATGACCATGCACTTCTCCATTTCACGATTTCATCATTACATTGCATTACATTACAGGCATTTAGCAGACGCTCTTATCCAGAGCGACTTACACAACTTTTACATAGCATTTTACATTGTATCCATTTATACAGCTGGATATATACTGAAGCAGTGCAGGTCAAGTACCTTGCTCAAGGGTACAACGGCAGTGTCCTTACCCGGGAATCGAACCTACGACCTTTCGGTTACAAGCCCAGTTCCTTACCCACTGTGCTACACTCCGTCCTGATTACATACACCTTCCATGAGTTTGCCTTCCTGGGCCTGTCCATAACAAGAGGTGGTCTCTTTTAATAACCAGGAATTTAATGCCAGTAGCCTCCTTTTAGAGTACAGATGCTGATCTTCAACAACAACTGGTCTTCAAATATAGTTTTACCATATGCTGTCATGTCACTGCTGTTCCAGCCAGTTCTGCACTGTCAGAATTGCAGCTGTACGGACACGCCCATCATCAGACTGTATTTCAGTCGAGTCTCTCCCTGATGGTGGCTTGTAGCCTGAGGTGCTTATGCAATGGGAACCCAATGAACCTTAGGGTTTAGACCACCCCATCCCCAGGGGGGGGCAAAGCCAATGGTGTCCCACCAGACTAACTCCAGTCCTGAACATAGCCCAGACCCAGACAGGCTATAGGGCTCTGCCTGTGCTTTGTGAGTGCTGTTGTCTGCTGAGTCACTCAGAAGCCCCATAAAGATGAAATTGAATGAGGAAGTGCTTACATTGATTATGGTAGACTGTAGGGTCCAGAGCTGACCCCAGTGCCCAGTTTTGCTCTGCTCATTCTCTCCGCAGGTCCTTGTGCTGGTGGGTCGAGCAGTGAACATCTTCCCTCTCTCCTTCCTGCTCAACTTCTTCCGTGACCACAAGATCACACCTAAGATGATGTTTATCTTGTGGTTCAGTGGTAAGAACATGCTACTTCTATAAAAACAAGGCTATAAATATGTAAAGGAAATGGCTTATTGGTTCAGTCTGTGTATGAGGCATCCCTCCATGAGAACGGTTGTGCAGCGCGATGAAGTCCTTGATAAGGGGTCTGAAACTATAGAAATTCACGCTGCTTTTATGGTGTGCCCTGAAGTGAGAATGACTTGAGCGCAAACCCAGCTGCTGTTGAAGCACGAAGCATAAAGCACTCAGTGGCCACTTTATTAGATACATTAGATAGATATTGCAAATTGCCTACTCTCCTCCAAACAGCGTATAATGTGGCTGCAACTCAGTATAAAGCATGCAGACATGGTGAAGAGGTTTAGTTGTTTGACATTAGAATGGGCAAAATGTGTGATGAAGTGTTATTTTTTTAAATAACAGGAACAATTATGAGATGTATTTGCTATGTGTATGTATATTTAAGATGTTGCGTTAACGTAATACACAGATAACCACTATTATGCATGATAAAATGACAAATTAACTTGTATACCAAATATGATATAGTCCAGTTATCTGTATATTAGAAAAGGAATAATACCTGAAACCAAACTTCTGTGACGTAAATCCTGTAAGTGACTTTAAAATGAGTTTATATCCTGTTGAAATAAGAGGATCTATAATATAGAGGGTGTTTTGATTCCCATTGTGAGTGGTGAGGCTTTTTCATGACATTCAGTCGACTTTGCAAAAGCATACTTTAATGATGAGGTGGTGTTTATCTTGCTGTCATTTCTGATTTCTGAGCCTCGTGCTCCTCTGCATATTCTCAGTGCAGCCGAAGTGAACAGCTTGGTTTCCTCCTGACTTCTGAAAGCAGCTCCTGGGGTGTGGGAATATGTTGTTAATATGTTACAGTGGCTTTGGTCCCCAAGGGTGTTGTAGCAGCTTCAGTAGTTTAATGAGGAAGACTGCTCCACATAACAATCACACAATTCCTTGTGAAGTTCTAACAACATTACACATTTAAATGGAAATTCACCACAGTGATTGACATGTTTTAAGTTTCATGCTTTTAAAAAAAATTGTCTTTAAAACCCTTCTGAAATAATGTGTAACATGAGTAACCTGTATAACATCAGTAATAAAGATGTAGGAATGGTGGGGAAAAAAAGCTTCAGAGGATTTGTGAATTGCTCACCCAGTGCAGCGACTAGGGAATAAGGTAACAAGATTGCCAGTCTGAAGTGCTTACTGCCAACAGGCTGTCAGTGCTCCCTAGCTACACATTAATTCAGAGAAAGCATTGATAGAGAGGTGGAAATAAATGGCCAACTCTGACTGCTCTAACTTTATTGGGTGTTATAACTGGTTCGATCACGGGTGCAAGGGGCAAATAAAAACTGCCAAATAAGTGTGGGGAATGTGTAGGGAAACTCATATGATGCTCCATCCCCCAATAATCTATCCAGGCCTCCGTGGAGCCATTCCTTATGCCCTGAGCCTCCATCTGGGCCTGGAGCCCCTGGAGAAGCGTCAGCTGATCGGAACGACCACCATTGTCATCGTCCTCTTCACTATCCTGCTGATGGGCGGTGGAACCATGCCCCTTATCCGCCTTATGGACATCGCAGAGAGCCAATCACATCGCAAAAACAAGAAGGATGTCAACCTCAGCAAGACTGAGAAAATGGTGAGAGTACTTCTTCATACTTGTGTTCACATTGAAGTAGTGCATAAATGTGATCTATTTGATTCACATTTTATGCAAAGCTGTTTGTTATTTCCATTAAACAAGGTGTAAAAGTTGTAATATTAGCCCATAAGTAATTGAATAAGTAAAAAATAGTCACTGTCAGCATTATTACCATTGGAGAGAAGCTGTAATAATAGTATCATTTCATTGATTTTGTAAACTATTGTATGAAAAAATAAGAGGGTTCTTTTCCCCCAACAATGTTCGCATGAATGCCATTTGTTTGGAAGTTATCATTTTAAGATTGTGCAAAGGTAAAATGCAAATGTTAACTGGTTTTATTTTGTCTATCTAGATTTCTGTCAAATTGTTGATTGGCAGGCAACAATGAGCTGGTTTTAAAGGGATATTCATATCCTCTGCATGTGGCAGCTTGAGTTTCTTGCTCATTATGTTATCAGCTGAGGATAATGGATAGTTTGTGAAGTTTTATTGCCTTCAGGGCTAGATTGACAAATATTTCAGTACTTTTAAAAAGACTGACGCTTTAGCATTTTATCCTTTAATGTAATATGTAATAGTAATGTCCTCTGACTGGTAAGTTGACGAAGGCCTGAAACTCGCTTGTTAGGTATGCTGCTCTGTCTGAAAC
Source organism: Anguilla rostrata (assembly GCF_018555375.3). NCBI lineage: Eukaryota > Metazoa > Chordata > Actinopteri > Anguilliformes > Anguillidae > Anguilla > Anguilla rostrata. The sequence goes on along the minus strand of NC_057943.1, from coordinate 20,291,132 downwards.
GTTCCGTCTTATTTTTGCCTCATTCCACCTTGTCACATGCTGTTTCCTCCCGCAGTGATGTCATGTTTTGATCTTTCTGCGTCACGTTGTCTTTAGTGAATTGGGCGGTGGGAATTGCGTTCAGGTGTGGGAACGATGTTGTTTGTGCGTATGTGGGCGTGTGTGTGCATGTGTGTCAGGGTGTTTTTTTCTATAATCTGGCCCCCAGTGATGAAATGAGCTCCCTGTGACTGTCGGGACAGCTGAGTCACTCTCCATCTTCTGCCGCAGACTGAAAACACACTTGTTCAAATCGCTTCTTGGCTCAGCAAACTCTGGCTCTTTAATATCATAGACTGAGCATTGTCCTAGGGGTAAATAAACCTGGACATACTTATGCTACATTTAAATCCATTATGCTATTGATGGCATTTGTAAAAGGTTTGCTTGATGACACTTTCTCTTGGTTGTGATACTAATAACTTCATTACTAATAATATCATTCCTGCTCCCTGCTTAACATTTTTATATATGTACTTTGCAAGTCCTGGATAAGAGCATCTGCTGTAAATGGCTAAATGTTTATCTTCCTCCGTCGCAGGGCAACGCCATTGAGTCTGAGCACCTGTCTGAGCTGACAGAGGAGGAGTACGAAGCGCACATCTACCAGCGTCAGGACCTAAAGGGCTTCATGTGGCTGGATGCCAAGTACCTCAACCCTTTCTTCACCCGACGCCTCACTCAGGAGGTGAGGCCCAGCCCCCCGCTGCCTTCCCCGTGTCCACTTCACTGTCCCCTGCACCCTCCCTATGTTCCGTCACGCACTACGTATTTAGACTGTGGTATTAGGCTCATGAAAGGTCGCTTGTTGTATAGTGAAGAAGTGAGAACACTTTCGAGCCTGGTATGAACATTAACATCCAGGTATAGCAGTGAAGCTCCGTAGTTTCTCTCTTGGCTTGTAGAAAGGGAAACCTCACATTCACCTGTCCATCTGTTTTAGGACCTGCTGCACGGCCGAATCCAGATGAAGACACTGACAAACAAGTGGTACGAGGAGGTGCGCCAGGGCCCTTCAGGCTCAGAGGATGAGGAGGAAGAGGAGGCGGAGCTGCTCTGAGGGGGTGCTACTGATACAGACTTCCACAGGAAAAGATGGGACTGTACCACTTTTACAGATAAACCCTGCCCCCCTCCACTGGAGCAAACCATTTAATGTGAACCAAAATGATGAATGTTTGAAATGAAGGAACATTTAGAAAGTCACACTGTGAAGACCTGACACAACTGGAGTTTATTTACACAAAATGGGCACACATACTAAATGTAAGACAGAAAAAAGAAGGGAATTCTCTCAACCAAAAAGAGCAATATTATTGCAACTTCCTGCATTTAAGTAATCTTTTTTATGATCTTATTTCTGTGTCAATATGACACTAAGTACCAATGAATGTTCTGGGCTGATGGGCTTTGAATCTGGGCTGTGGATTTTTGTATTTTATCTTTTTTCATTTGTATTTGTGTGTTGATTTATGTTTCCTTGGACAGCAGTGTAGATTTTATAATATTGTCATATTTCCAGGGAGTGCTACTTAGTAAAAGCTGCACACTGCAGGATGTGTCAAAAAATGAAGGGAGGTTTTTTTTCCATTCTGCCTGGGGAATTCTGCTGGAAATAATGGCATATCCATGAATCACATGCTATTCAAATGACAGTTTAGGGAACGAGTGGTTGGCCCCTTGTGATTCATATAAAAGCCATATTTGTTGCTGTATAATATTGCTGTAAAAATAACCTAGGTTCAGAACTGTTGTGGATTGATCACAGAGCACCTTTATGATGTAATTTCTATTAATTTGCCTGTGGTTGACCACAATTTGACGAATGTCAGTTTTCTTGTTTAACAGTGAAAAATGTTTCATGATTATTTAATTATTGCACATAATAATCCTCCACATGTGTTAATTAGTTTTGCTTTGGATTCCCATTTTTCTTTAAATTGTCTTAAGTATCCGTGTTTTCCTCACCACTAGAGCTCACACGCTGGTGTGGATGTTTGGGATGTCCAATCAAAACAGTGCAGCGAGGTAGAAGTCTCAATTTGATATTTATGGTGAGGGGAGAAGCATCAGGATAAAGCAGGAGCCATTTCACTGGGTGTCTGGATGCCATATTCATAATGCATAACGCAGCCAACAGTTTAATTTTTTTATGAGCTTGATCAGTTTTCATTCATTCTTATATGATATGCAAATCTACCCTTTGATACATGTGTAATACTGTTTACCAGAAGTGGTAATCCAGTGAATCTTACAGCTTGTGGTTATAGGTATTGCTTTAATGTTGGAGGTCTGTGCTTCTGGGAAGTGGACATGATTAACTTTTCTTAGGCCCTCCTAGCTTTTCAATGATGAAGTCAAATACTGAAACTGTACTCACATAACGGTAATGTCTTCAGCTGTAAGAATAAAGACACACTAATGCACGCTGTGTACTTTCAAGTATTCTTATTCTCAACATTTGTTTTTTTGTCATTGCATATTTGCATGTAATTTATGGAATTATATCTTCAGGTCTACAATTAGTTTACAATTTTTTCTTTTATTTTATGAAGTAATATATATTTTAGCTAATGTCAGGTATGTCAGAAAAAACAGTATTACCTTTGCTTTTGGTAGCACTGATTTTCATTTTTGGTTGAAATGGTTGCAGAATGCAGTGGCAAAGTGCCCAGTAGAGGGAGCCGAAGGTACCTTTTTGTACTCCCGCATCTGATTTCTAGCACTTCCAATTTTAACCACCTGATTTTATACTGCTCAAAATTTTACGAATCCTCAAGTTCTTTGCCTTATACACACTCAAATTGCATAGCTGTGACACTTTTCTGTCCCTGCTAAACGTCAGGGACACATAACAGTAAATGTGAGTGGAGATGACAAAAGATTAATCTCTTAACACAGTGTGAAGAAAACTGTTTTATAATATCAATATATTGTATTTATTTCAGATGACTTTCAGATAAACTGGGAAATGCATCAGGAATTTTGTGCTTATCAGATTCACTTGGTCATATTTCAGATTTGGACCTAAACAAGAACAACTAGACAGCAGCATAGAAAAAAACCATAGAAGGAAGCTGAGGTGGAGAACCGTGCCCATCCCTGATGAGTGACAGAAGCCGAAACTTTGGTCGAAGTCAGGGCTGGAGTCAGGTGAGGGACTGTTCTCTGACCGCTCTCAGACCTGTGGCCATAAGCACTAGGCACAGCTCCTGTGATTGCCACGCTGGATGGGGGGCCATTGCCCCAGCTGCAGACCTTTCTGAAAGGACACTGTCCTGCAGGGGGCAGCAGATCCCCATCTCCCTCTCTCAGACTATCCTCTTTCTCCCCACTCCCTTACTCCTCACTCTCCCCATCCTTCTCTCTCTTGCCCCTTTCTTTGACTGCTCATTCCTTCTCTCTATCCTTTGCTCTCTTTTCTCATCTTTCTCTAGTCACCAGCCTCACTCTCTCTGTTTCATTCTGGCCCTCTCTCACCACTTCATATTCCTCACTTTCTTTCCCTTCTCAATCCCTCCCTCACTAATCCCTCTCATTTACTCTTCACTCACTCAGTTTATTTCCCTCTCTCCATCCCTCCCTCTCCGACTCCTCTCTCCCTCTGATTATTTACTTTTTGCAGCCTTGTCTCTCACCCCTCTCTCTCTTGCTCGTCACTGCATTCCCCTTCCTCTCTCCATCCCTCCTCCTCCTGCTCTTCTCTCCTGGTGTTGTATGCTGTGCTCATGCAGTGAGGCGAGTCTCCAGGCTCTGCTGCTCTGAGACAGAGAGGTTCATGCCCCGCTCACCCCTGCTGCCCCTTGGACAGGTTCTTCTCCCGCTTTCTATTAAAATGTATTGAGTGCCCAGATGGGAGGGCACATCAATTTAAAACCGTTTCAAGCCCCTCGCTCTCCCCTCTAATAGAGACTTGCGTTTAAAGGTTTTTTTTTCTTTTGTAGGCTTTACTGTTGAAGAATGAGATGTCAGGCTTCGGTGGCATGGGTGCTTTCATGAACAAGATTTGACTGGATTTCAAGATGGACCAATCTGTCATATTTATAGAATGTCACCAAACCACATACTTTTCTCTGGCAAGCAGGCCAACCCACCCTGCATTCACTTGGGAAAGGAGTTAACGCATCGCCCCCCTGCCCTGCGTTACTCTCAGGCTGTGTAATAATCCTTTTGTTGACGTGTCTCATGGTGCTTGCAAAAACGCCATGAGGGTGGCCAAGTGTCCCGATATATCCGAGTTTGGTGGATTATCGAAAGAAGGAGGGGATGGGAGGGGTAGGAGGAACCTGAGTTCTGGGAGTGCTCTGTAAATGGCAAATGCAAATAGCTGGTTTTGAGGTTGATAAATGAGGAAGGATAAATACTGCACTGGTCAGAAGCTGATGATCTATGAAGACATTTTGGCAATGTTTGACAGAGGCAGAGGAAAGTGATGACAAATCCAGGTGTATCAAATACTATGCCTGTTGGAGAATTCCATTGCATTGCTTATTTATTTCTTCAAAATGTATTTGGTTGCAAAACATTTATTGTTAGATATAACGGATATACAGATGGGCGGCAAATTAAAGGAAAAACCAACATGTGTGTCTTAGTAAGGTTTTGAACCACCATGGACTGCCAGAACAGCTTAAATGTCTCTGGAAATCTACTGGAATGATGGAGCACCATTCTTTCCAAGATATTCCCTCATTTGGTGTTTTGATGACAGTGGTGGAGAGCGCTGTCTAACACATCGGTCCAAAATCTCCCATTAGTGTTTAATTGAGTTGAGATCTGGTGATTGCATATGATTCAAATAATTTTCATACTCATCAAACCATTCCGTGACCCCCTCATGCCCTGCAGATGGGGGCATTGTCATCTTGGAAGAAACCACTCCCATCAGGATAGAAATGTGTCCTCATGGGATAAAGGTGATCACTCAGAATGACTTTGTATTGATTTACAGTGACCCTTCCCTTTAAGGGGACAAGTGGACCCAAATCATTCTGGAAAAATACCACCCATAGCATAACCGAGCCACCGGAACCCCCTCACTGCAGAAGTCAAGCATTCAGTCCTGTACGCTTTTCTTGTATCCCACACATGCATTCGCCCACCCATTGTCGAGAATATGGTGAAGGATGACTCATCTGACCATATTACTTTTTTCCACATTTCTGTAGACGAGTGCCTATGGTTTTTGCACCACTGAACTCTCAAATGTGCATTTGTCTTTCTAATGAGGGTTTTAAGCCCTGCGACCTTAATATCCTTCTCTATGTAGTTACGACAGACTATTTTTGCTGACACAGTCTGATCATGTCCTGCATTGACATTCTCGGTCACCTGAGGAAGAGTTGCTCTTCTGTTTTTCCTTACATATCGCACTAATGCACGAGAATCACGGTCATCGAATGTGTGCTTTCGACCTCAATTTCTGACCCTGTTTACTAATGTCTTTCCCATAGATCTAAATGCAGATGTCACTTTAGTCACTGTTCCTATTGAAACATAAGCCAGTTGAGCAGTCTTTGTGACTGAAGCCATACGTGCCCCTATAATGAACCCTCTTTCAAAGTTATTTAGATCTTTCCCTCTTGCCAGTTTAATCCAAAATCGAGGTCAACTGGGCTTGCTCAGCATTTTTATACATGCCACAGAGCATGATAGGATGATAATAATCATTATGTTTCTCCACTCATTTATTCAGGTTTTCCCTTTAATTTGTATATAATCTGTATATTAACCCTGTGCATTGACTTTATTATTAAATACTAAATGATACTGTATGATGATATTGGACACAGTGGAACAATTACTAGCTTCAAGAAAAGAGTGCTCACTTTTGGCAAGGGTCATGACTCAGTTAGACTTGGCCACTGCTCTGATATGGTTACCCACAGATGTAATGTGCAGATTCTAGTGCTCTTGCTAAGTACAGGCAATTGTGTGAAAAGAAAGACTCTTTGAAATAGTGTAGAAAGTAGAAACGAGGGCCTCTTGTTTTTCCTGAGGTTTGTGCTTCGTTCAAGTGTAGAATGTGATTCAACCATCACAGAATAATAAGGGCTTCAAGTCTTTGTAGAAAATAACAGGAAAGGGTGTAACCTGGCTTGCTTTAGCTCCTATGGGTGTTTTTGTATATTTTAAAAGAAGGTCGTGAAAGTAGATGTGCGTGGGGACTACACTTAAGCACACCTACCAAAGTTTGAGATTCCAGACATGTTGCCCATTTGGAATAGTCACGATGATGCAGCTCTGGTGGTAGATAGTATCAAACTGCCATAAAAAACTCTTTATCACCTTCCTTTTCTGCTTGGAGAAATATTTTTTTAGCCCAAACTGGCGTGACTCTGGCCAGATAAGGCTGCATATTTGATCATCCAGCATCTGATTTTAGAGATACTGTACACCCTTACAACTTCCCTCATGAATTTGTTGGTCATTTCACGTACTTCCAAGTATCCTGTCTTCATACTGGTATGAGTGGATTGTGTATGCTAGGATAAAAAAGCAATAGAAGTGAACCAAGTGGCAGGTAGATTATGCATAGAAATTCAAGTCAGCAAGCCACAGTCACGGCATTTGGTTAACATGGAATAAGCTTGGTTATGTACAATGTTAATTTAAGCAGTATGGCCGTGAGCTGTCACAGACCTGGCTGACACCCATGTCTGCCGCCTGCCAATCCCATAGGAGGCTTGGTCACTGCTAGCCTGTTGTGATGTGCAACTGGCAGGTGGATCAATGTTTGGCCTGCCTTGATTTCAGTCATGTCCTCTTGTCACATAATAGACATGGAAGTAGGTTCATTGACCCCTGGCAAACGGGGGCTGGGTTGGGGAAAGGGTCCGTCATGATGGTTGCAGATTTTGGACATGTGGTATTAAGATTGTGGCTGTGTGTGTGTGTGTGTGTGTGTGTGTACCTGCATATCAGTGCACAGCTGCAGTATAAATGCATTATATTAGGCTTTTCAATACAAAATAAAATAAATTAATACAAGCAGTGAAAAGATATGAGGATCAGAAACATTCTCAGAAGAGGCATGTATCTGAATTTTGAGGATGAATGTCCAAAAATAAAAGAGTGAAATTATTTCATTTTGCTAGTGGCATAAAAATTTTATTTTTGTGAAGGAAGGGAGCCATGAATCTTGTTTGGGAATTTTGTTGGGCTTTTGCATCTATTATGCATTTCTCTCTCAACAGCTTGTTGTTCTTTCTTTTATCATTTTTTAATTATTTTATTGAATTTATTTTTTAGTTTAAGAGTCTTTGAAAGTGTTCCCTGTGGGCTCCTAGCTTCATCAATATGGCAATGTCTTATGGAAATGCAATGCTTAATGTATTCCATCTTTCTAATGGGCCAAGCCGAAGAGAACTAGAGGTGGATGCTCAAGGGGAAGGGGATTGAGAGGTTCTGAGACAGGAGTGTGGGCGGTGCTGCCCATGAGAGGAGAGCTTTAGGACAGAGAGACAGCGAAAGAGAGAGAGTGTACTGGAGGTGAACAGACTGCCAAGTTCCTTGGAACTTTTCCAAAAGATGAGGTGCAGCTGAGCTCGTTGAAAGGTTCTATGTAACATTTTTTTCTTCATCTTCTAATGGTGTCATCACCTGTGGAGGTTTCATTAGCCTTTTGAGGCATGGTACAACCTACTTGTGGAGAATGAGGCATGACAAAAAGGTAGGGATGTCTTCCACTGAGCTATGGTTATCAGGACATTTGCAACTCAGTTCCATTCTGTTCTTCCTGTGGCTTTTGTTGTTTCGTTTGAAATGTCTAGTTTTTCGGGACGGGTGTGTTTTCTTGCCTCTGTAAATTAAATTCCTTTTCCAGTTTCAGAGTAAAAAAAATTCTTATTTAAATTCCATCAATGTATTTAACACAGAAATTGAGGAGTAAGCTTCTTTGATCCTTTGACTAGAGAAATAGGAGGATGCCACATCAGGGAATAATTGATTTTCCCTTCAGTGAAGATTTTCTCTGCCAAAAAAGGGCAAGGAGCCATGTTGCATGTTAGCCCCCTGTTGAAGAGATTTGATAAAAAGAAGGGGGAGTCCAATCTCCAGGGTGCACATGACTGCAACACAGCAGAACAAGACCGATGCCTCACATTTCATGCAAGATGCTGAGGGGGAGCAAATGACCTATAAGAAGCACCGGCACGGAACCAATTTCCTAGCCCTCGACCTTGACCTCTTTAAAAGTGTAGCACTTCAAAATAAGAAGCGTATAAGTGATGTTAGCCTGTTGCTGTCTCTGCCGTCTTTGCCAAGGGTTGAAGTGGCGAGCTGCTGAGAGAAGATAGTACAGGGCCTTTTTTTCTTACGGTCTCTGCCTAAAGCAAACCCAATTAGTTTTGGGAAGAAAGTCAGATCAGGCAGAGGGGGAGAGAGGTTTGTCAGAAGGCTGATAAGAGCTTCAGAGACACGGCCCGTTTGGAGCATTCCCTGCTGTCATGTGGAGGGTGGGAGATATTGAACAGAACAGGACCCTCTCCTGGCTCTCTCTCTACCCCACAACAGCGGTCAGCAGGCGATGGCTGTGTTGACCAGGTAGTCTCCTGGGGCTCCATTTGAAATCAGTTGAATTTATTTATCAATTTATTTGGCCAGCATGACAAATTACATCTGCTATTGAATTTACAATATGTAGTATATAGAGCATGAAGAAATTGTACATGAATTTGATGTAATTGACATAATTAACATATGAAAAACACAATTAAAAAATAGCATAACAATAACAACAACAACAACATATTATTATTATTATTATTATTATTACCCCATCCAGTTCCTACCCGGTATTTTCTTATCTAAAGTAAAAATACTGAGAAAAAGGCAAAAGCTAATGATTGTTTCTAAAAATACCATGAATGCTTCATAAAGTCTCTGCTCCACAACAACAGCATGGAAATGGCAGCCATGGTTACAGCCAGTTCAGACCTCAGGTTCAGCAGATTTGGTCTGTCACAAGAGTCCAACTAAAGTGCCTGATGCATTCTGTTCTGTGCAGCTGATATGCTGCATGAAGCAGCGTGACCTGTGGAAACACAGGCTCACAGTCCTCAACAACCACGCAATTAACATCACCAAACATGGAAAACTCATCTTTACCATCAAAACAAATAAATAAGAATATTGGCACTAAATCTACAAAAATAGTCAGGTCCATTTATTGGCTGGAAACAAAAGGTGCCACGTGCATTCTCCCCCAGTTGTTATGGAGGACTGACTCTGAGAGCTGCTGTGCACCATGGGACCCTGAGGCCATGCTCAAAACAGGGTTATCTGAAATACAGCAGTACAGAGGAGCATGCGGCAGCCGTTTGATAGGCAGTGGTGCTATCTCACAGCACCTCATCTGAGAATATCACGAGGGGTTTTAGCATGCTCTGAAGGCTTCGATCAGATTCAGTTTCAAGAATACTGTAGTTTTGTTGAAGCTGACGTATGTATTATAAAAGTGAAACAAATTGACAATTGGTCTAAAAAAAGTAAAATCCAACAATGTGCCAGGAATACCATAATCACATAAAGGGAAAGTACTATGTCTCTCTCTCTCTCTCTCTCTTTCTCTCTCTCTCACACACACACACGCTTCTTCTTGAGATGAAATTATTTGCCTGGTTGCAGTCAGCAAAGGCAAAAATGAACTGCATGATCAATCAAACAGAGACAGGCAGAATGAGAGACACCTCTGCAGTGGTGAGAGGGTGCTTATTTGACTGCAGTCGAACAGCTGATGGCTTGGAGCAGAAGCCAGACACCTGCAGTATGCAAGTGGAGAGGACTCTGCCTACTCCTTGTGTTCTCTGGAGTTTATATTGTACCACAGGGAAGCCAAACACTAATTACACAAATGTTGTCAGAGCACCTGTTTTCTCAGGCTTGTAGAATCCCTAATGTGAGAATTACATTACCACATTGTACAGTATAAGACGTCACTGCACCTTCATATGAAAGGAACCACCAGTGGACTGAAAGGGTTAGATAGATCTTCAGATGCCTTCAGTAATTGGTGCTTTGAGATGCGCTGTAGTACATTGGAGGATTATCTCATTAATAAGATAAGGTCTGTGCAGTTTCCTATAGACACATGAGGTCTCATGGGTGGAAAATAAAGGAGGAGAGGATAATCATATAGTTTTGCCTTTGCAGCCAGAAAGGAATTCTCAGCAAGGGGTTGTGTAATCATGATCTTGAAGTTTTCTTAAAGGTCCAGGCAAATGAAATCCATGCATTCTTTGCTGATGTGTTGTTTTAAAACGTTTTGTGCCGAGATTGGCTTGCTTTTCCCCTTGGCTAAGCGACAGGTTTTCTGTGGGTGGGGTTTGCTGTTCATCACTAAAACGATATGACCAGTGACATCTTTTTTACTTGTAATATGTAAATGTGCTCTTACCATTTGTGTGCCGGTAAGCTAAGTTAGAAATGTCTAAGCATTGTTCCTTCTCTCGATGCAGAAAAACCAATATGCTTCTTTCTTTTCCAAAAAATGAAAGAAATGTGTTTAATTTCTGGAGGCCAACAGGTGCAGTGCCTTTCCTCCCTTAACCTCCCTCCTAACTGTTACTGCCACTGACACTCCTGGTGGTTGCAGAACAGACGCATGGTGGATCGGTAAGTAGGCCGACCATTAGCAATAATTAAATAGCTTTCAAGCTTAGATATATGGAATCCAAGCCTTTCTTTATTCGGGTGTAATGTTTGGAGTTTGACACTGCTGTCAAGTCTAATGTCAGTGTACAGTAGCTAATTGTTACAATGTTATTACATGTTGAATGATCTGCACGTTTAACTATACAGTGGTAAAGGCTAGTTGCTTTTGTTCATGTTGTCTAGTAGTCTGTTACTGCACTGGACAAATTTCTCTAACCTAGGAACAAGGAATGGTTTACAACTGATGTGTCTTAGGGATATGAATATATTACAATTTAATGGTTATAATTGGGTTAAAAACTTGAAAGAAATATTAAGAAGGAAATCAATTGTCACTTCTGGGGAATATAACCACAATCTGCATCCAGTTTCCCGGACCTTTAAATGTTTTCATCAATCAATGTGTTATTACCATCCACCAACGGGAATTTCAATGACTGGCTCCACCAGAAGGAAGGACTCTGTGGATCAGTTAGGGTTAGTGATATCATTTAAAATTAGTTTGTCAGCAAGCTACAGTGTGATATACTTGCGTGGCTTGTTCTTCCAAGCTGTCCATCATTCCGGAAGGCTCTGCTGTATTAAACACATGGAGCAAGCTTGGGGATTTCCCCGGAATGCCCACTGGCATAGGATATAGGATGTAGGATTATCAGAATAGTATGCAAGGATTAGCAATGCATGTCCTCTAGTTTCAGTATTAAAAACAATGTATGTACAGTATAGGCATTGCTTATGTTTGTTTGTTCAGCCCCAGGTCACTGAGCAGTCAAGTAGTTTGGAGGTGTGTATTCAGCTTTTGTATATTAGCAGTTTTTAACATGAAATCATAATCTTTCAGTCAAGCAAAGCTCAGTTTATTTTATGCTGTGAAATTGATACCGTCATGAAGTTCATGCTGTTGATTTGTGACATGGTGCAAAACAAATGTATGCAATGGATCTTTATACTGTGGTAATCGCATCAGAACATTCCGGTCTTGGCAACTTGTGAAGATATGTGACTGGCACAAGGGGGAACTCTAGGCGTGTGCAGCTAATTCAGCTTGGCAGGTTTTCAGCATGTTAATTGTGTTAACGTGTGGTCTTCTTTCACAGCTTAGGTGACCTTGATCATACAAACCCCATGTGAGAGCAGGGGCAGGACGTTGCTTTGTAAAGAGATGCTGAATGTGTGCCACCTGACTCTGCAATGAGACCAATAATCCATAAGCCCATTAGCAAATATCACCTGTGCATCACCCAAGTCCAGCGACGTGCTAATTCTGGAGTCATGCCATTCGTACACAGTGTGCCATGTCTCCGTGTGTGTAATTTTTGCATTCAATTATTGCCATTATTTAACCGGGTAGGTCAACTAGGAACTAAATTCTCTTGGGGATGTGCTATTTGTGTTTGTACATTCGCCCTTGTAAATACATATACATGCAGTCTGATATTTTTAAAGAATGGTTTTGTGGATTTCTCCTCCTAATGCATTGAAAATATATTCATTTAAAATTGCAATGCCTTGTATTATACATCTGAATATGGAGGTACTCACACCAACGCATTTAAAAATAAGTTCAAATGTAAATATCATTTTTTTAAAACAGGACAAATGTGGGGTGCGAAAGTGAAAGTATAATCAGCAGTGATGTATGGTGTAAACCCTGAAAGAGCTGACAAAAGGAACCAAGGCTTAAACAAAAACCAAAAGGTATCTGTGTATAAAGCGCTCTCCTCAAACTGGAGACATGGACATCTTAACAATACAGGGAACAGTGGCCACGGGTGCTCCCAATTGTACTAACGACCTCTGCTCTGCCCGCCAGGTACCGGTGAAGAAACACACCAGAACAAGCAGCACCCGCAGACAGACCGGGGGGGCCGTCCTATGAGCACTGCATTGAGTGTGATTGGACATTATAAATTGGCCAGTAAAAAAGGGGGAGGATTAAAAATGTCAAAATAGTAGATTTCCATATATGGAACAGCATAATTTCAAATAGTAAATCTACATTCAACAGCACACAAATGCACAGGGTGCCAATAACCTTAGATGCTTATTTGTCACTCAGTTATTCAGTTCAGAATTTATAAGATTTGGCACAAGCCTGTCGTAAATTTGTATTTTTTTCTTCCGTATATCACTTGATATTCTCAGGAGTAATAAATATCCAAGAGCTGAAGTCAGATATGCTTCAGACTCACTCGCTGAAGTTATAAAAAATTTTAAGTGCAAGAAGAGCGTGTGTTTAATCTTTCACCGGGGGCTATGCTGCATGAGCTGTGCTTCATCTCAGCACAGTTACAGCTTCCTCACAACAGCGGCCTCAGTGGAGTAACAGACAGATAGATGAGAGGCACATCCAGTAGCCAATTAGGTGAGTGTAAAAGGTCTCACAAAGGAATGACAAATGAGTGCCTGGGTGCTGCCACGATTGATGAGAGGAGCTCCGTTGTAATTAAATGAAGAAAAAAAAATGTGGCTATGGGTGCATGTGAGAGTGAGTTAGTGAGGAAGTTAGTGTGTGTGTGTGTGTGTGGGCAGGGCTCTGAGATGTTTTCATCAGGCTGTAACGCATTTGAAAAACAAGCGTACATAATTCATCCAGCCCTTGTAGGATCTAATTCCAGGTCAAGGTGTTCCAGCTTCTTTTTTAATGTATTGTCTTAATTCATCTTGTAGGTTTGCCATTTTCGAATGGAACCACGTGCTTAGTTTAATAGAGGTACATGGAAACAGGGTAATGAATTGGCAGAAAAGAGGCAACTCTCTCTTCCAGTGTCAAGCCAGGAAACCTGCTCTGAATACGAACATCCTCCTTCCAGGTTTTACATTTGAGAGACTTTAACCCCAGCTCCTTCTGCCCCCGTAAGCCACACTCTATGTAGTTCTGGCTCACCTAGTTCATCCGTCAGTTTCTCCGCTGGTAGGGACTGGAAAAGCTGAAAATTGGCCAATGTCATCCCTCTACCTGCCTTTAAAGGCCGTCTTATAGATGTATTATTGCCATGCTCTGTGTATAGTCACTTTTCCACCGCATGGTACCGGCTCAACTCGACTCTACTCAACTTTTTTGGTTTTCTATCGGGCAAAAGTTGTGGATAGTGCCTGGTGCCTGGTACTTTTTTTGGTATCACCTCAGTCGAGGTTCCAAGCGAGCTGAGGCGATACCAAAAGGTGACGTGAAAACACTGCAGACCACTGATTGGTCAGAGAGAATTGTCACTAGAATCATGCCTGCGTCATTGCGTCACTGCGTCATCATTGCGCGACACGGGACATCCTGCACAAACCCGCCATTTTAAAATAGCCAAGCTACTATTATTTATTTATTTATTTATTCACTGGACTACTCGATTAAATGGCAACCCACAAAACCACGCCGTGGTCAATTGAGGAGGTGCAGACGTTCCTCTGTTTGGTTGCCGACGAAAAGATCCAGTGACAGCTTTGATATCCTCCATTGTTCCTGTGTGTGTCGTGTTGAAGATGACGTCACAACAGTTTCATGTGGCGTTGCTATGACGACCAGCTACATTGATTGTTAATAAGATTATGATGCTAATTGACCAGCCTGGTAAAATAAAGTTTAAATTAGAGAGATATATTTGGGGATAATGGGGATAAGGGGAAGAGGTAATTAACAAAAAGAAGAATTCAGAAGATAGTTACCATTTAAGTGAGCAGGAAACATAAATGAAATCATCACCTGTACTCTGGAGTGTATTTAAATCCAAAGCAAATTCCACAACTGTGTTTTAGCCTTCAATCATAAGACCCTAGACAGTTTGCAAAGCAACCACCTTTTTCAAAAAGCTCCCTTTTCATGTATTACGTGAAATTGTAATGGTTTCTCCCCTCTATGGGCACCTCAAATTATGCAGTCATTGCTCTTACTTCTTTATTCTTTGTATCTGTAACTGTACCATGACTGGTTGTGAAACTCAAAGGTTGTTATTTCAAATTCATGTTGGAAACCTTTGTGTCCCTCACTGAAATTGCTTCTGTAAATATTCCGCTATGCAAATAGATTATGTCTAAAATGTATTAAAAGTAATGAATGTCTGCCCTTCTAGATAATTGCAGTGTCTATTCAACAAACAATTTTTGTCAATAGCTGCAGAATGTTATTTGTGAATAGCTGGAATGAGCTATTCACAAATAGCTTTGGATTGGATTCAGCTTAAAATAGCTGCACTGATGTGTTAGGCACAAGATGTTGGACTACTTCCACTTTTAACTGATGGCCTTGTCTTTCACATGCACAGTAGTGCTTTGTCATCATGTTCTGAGGAAGCAAGCTGACAATGACGCAAAGACCAAGGTCGTATGACGAGGTCATTCTTTGAGCATAGATCGGGGTGTGAGGACAAAAAAATCAGTGGCTTTTCTTGGAATGATCTGAATCGTGCATTGCTGGGGACAGTATGACATGGGAATAGATGTCACTCACTGTTTGAATTCCTATACTTTAATCAATAGAGAGTGCCTTCTTCTGCCATAAGTACGCCAAACTGGTTCCATAAAGCATCCATGACTCCATATATCAAACAAAAAAATATTTCCCATAACTGTCCAATGTTTTCTAATTAACAATAGTGAGTAATGCTGCCTTTGACACATCAGCCTTCTGCTCCTTGCTCCAGGCAGGGATATGATCATTCTTCATGGAGCCACCCCTCCACTTCTGTTCTTACAATACTGATCCATGCAGAAGACACTGAGCCACACAGACAAGACCTAAATTAAATACGTGGCTGACATATTAACTTTTTTAAATGTCAATAAATGTTGCATGCTGATCATGCAGATATCTGAGAATTTTCAAAGAAAATGTAGTGCCATGAAAAAGTATTCCTGATTTCCACTATTATCGCATATTTGTCACACTGAATGGTTTCAGATATTTAGACAAAACATAATATTGGACAAAGGGAACTTGAGTAAGCACAAAACTTCAACTCAGCTTCAGCTCTCGGACAGATGACTGGACATTGTCCTTAATAATTTTCTGGTTCCGAGTAACGAAGCATCCCCACACCATAACACTAGCACCACCATTTTTGACTGTTGGTATGATGTTGGATTTTGGCAGGCTGGCCACTCCTAGGAAGATTTACAACTGTTAATGATAGCCATGATAATAAGTTTTGTATTGTGTGTGTACTCAGTTTCACTTTGTCTAATTTTACATTTTGTCAAAAGATCTGCAACAATTCCGTGTGACAAATATGCAGTAATAGAGCAAATCAGGAAGGGGGCAAATACTTTTTCTTGGCACACTATTATCAACCAAAACATATTATCACATGAAAGAGGAAGTTTGTTACCTATATTGTACTGTATTGTATATTTGGCGAATGAGAGGCATCAATTGTAAAGCGCTTTGGATAAAAGCCCTATATAAATGCAGTCCATTTACCATTTAAGGTAGCCAATAATCCTTTGGAATTTTAATGGTCTCATTTCAGGAATTTGACCCAGGTTGCATATTGACCTGCAGTTGACCGAATACCAAACTGCAGTATACACAGAAACAGAAAGTACACTTGCTGCAAAAAATGAACACACTACAGTCTGCACACAAGACATCCAAGACAGACTCAGTCTTGGTATAGGCTGTAATGACTTCTGAAGGCAACAGAACACCGGTCTTCACAGAGGTGGAAGCCTTACTTGAAACACTAAAAGTTAACATGCAAACACTGAGCATGCTCACTGTTGCAACAATCCATGTTTTTTGTAGCAAATGAATCTCAAATGATTTATATTAAAGATATTAAAACTGTCAAGTGCCTTTAAAGAGAATTATAGTCTCATCGTTAAACCTGACCTTCAGCTGTACCCTCCTGTCATGGTTTCCACAGTGCTCAGCACAGCCTGGTTCTATGCATCGTTACATGCAAAGTGTATAGTCACTGTCATATGGATGTGGGCTACAGGCCCTCAGGTGGGACATTTTGAATTACTTCAAACTATGGAAAAATGAGGAACCCCCCTCAGCCTTGGATGGGGTCCTCTGTTCAAACTGAGGGTGTAAAAAGATGTGACATCAGGCCAGTGAGTGTACGATGGGCTTCCTCTCTAAACTGGGTTCCGAACAGAATAACTTTCCACCAGAAATTATTTATTTATTTATTGTTTTTTAATTGTCACTGCTTCAGTGTTTTCCCACTTGAGCATTCTTTTTACCTCACTTGCAGTTTTTTCAAGGGTCAAGCAACCTATTTTGTCTATTTGCCTAAACAACTTTTTTTGTGACAGCATCACTGGAAAATATGTGTAATAAATAAAATTGATGAAATTCAGTGCTTATTTTGCTACACAATATTTCTCAGCTGCAGAGAAATGTTGAACTTGCTTTGATATACAGCAATGATCTACATTTTCTCAAAGGATCTGGGCTGCTAATTTCTGGTATCCAGCACCTTTTCTTGAAATATTATTAGATTTGTGATTTATGAAAGTTAAATGTTGCTATACATATTTGTAATGATGCTGTACATTAATTATGCTGTACATTATTTTCTGGTTCCTGCTGTCAAACAAAGGGACAGAATGTCCCCGCTCATAGTTAGAGCAGGGGGAGCCAGTGAGAACAATGCAGGGAAAGCTTCTGTGATGTTCTGTGCAAGGACCCAAACGCAGACCAGGGAAATCCAAAAAACGTTGTCTTTATTCAGTCCGAGGTTAGAAGCCAGGTAATCAGAGAAAGGACGGTGCCGAATCAAGTTTCCAAAAGAATTGTGAAAAAACAGGCAAAAAATCAAAAACCAGGAGATCAGAGCAGCGAAGGTACAAAGGGACAGGCAAAAGAAAAGTCAAAGCAAAGGTCAAACCAGAAGCAAACAAGTCGTAGAGAAGGGGTGTCTCAGGAATCTCGATAAACAAAGGCTTACTAAATATCGGCACAATGAATTCGATCAACGTTCTGACCGTGAGCTGGTGGAAAAGACTGACATTTATACACTGGGGAAGGTAACAATCAAGGAGGGGTAAGTGAGTGCGGGCGGAGTAACAAACAACATCCAGGTGAAGAACATTAGGATAACTAATAAAATGACAGGGGACTGACAAAGCGCGGACTGGAATCACATAGACAACAATAATAGATGGCCTGGGTTAAGCAGGTAAAAACGCGTGCAGAGAGAGAGAGGTGCAGTCAGAGCAAGAGACAGGTGCAGGCAATTGCAGAACTCAGCGTTAGAGCAGGCTAGAAAGAAAAGGGGCGGAGCTACAGCGCAGCATGGAAAAGGGGAGACTGGTTAATGTATTAGTATTGTGATCTAAACTATCAAAAACCCAAAACTAGTGTGTGTTAGTCCATTAGTAATATTCACATGTTAGTATATTAATGAGGTTAGTACTTTACAATCTATAAGTTAGTAAGGATTAGTAGAAATTAGTAAAACTAGAAATAAGTAGGAAGTAAAAACGAGACTGGAAGGAAGGGGGGGAAACCACGAAAACCCGGAACCACCCGAATAGTGAAATCACACAAATGCAGGGGAGTGAAGCAGCTCAGGGAACACAGACACAGAGACAGTACTGGGGAGACAAGTGACCGGGAGATACAGACTACAACATCTTCACCATTAGCCTTCATCAGCCTGTCAGATGGGACCTTAATCCATGGCACTTGGATCTGTAAGCATATCCGAGAGCGATCTTTCGAGGTGTGAGCTGCTGGCACTCTCCATTAAGGAAACTTGCCCTAATGGTTCCCCAGGTAGGGCAGAGAGCAAGTCTGGGCCAGGCGAAGGTAGTGATTGACAGGTCTAATTAAGATACATCTGTGACATTCAATGCAGGGGACCCAGGGGTGGAGAAAGCAGTCTGGCAAATTATGGAGCTGAAATGGGACCTTAAAGAGCATGTCTGCGTGACTGAGATGGATTCATTTGCACTCCATTTTAAACATGTCAATATTTCAGTTGAGTCCAGCAAGAGAGTTTGTTTTGTGTTAGGATAGCTATAAAGTGACTTATATAATGTCTGTAAGTAGCTATAATGAATGTGTCTTTACAAACTTTGCAATACAGGATGAATTATAGCTATTTGAAAGAAGGAAATGCATTTCTGTAAGCATTCACTGTGTGTGAATATACCCTTTCTTGACAAAAAAAAATTGATCAAGAGAAGTTTCATATTTCTCTCTTCAGCATGTGCAGCCTTTTTATTTTTTTAAGACATGGTGCCTTTTCTTCCCTTGTCACACTTGATTCCATGCACACAGAAGCCCATTCAAATAACTGTGAGCAGCTGTCAATTTTTACCTCCACAAAGGAGGATATTGTAATGACGTCCATCCGTCCATCTGTTTGTCCAACTGTCCATGACAGACATATCTGGAAAACTAATGGACAGATTACCATGAAATGTACAGTTCATATTCATGTTCCCAAGAGGAAGGAAATGATAGATTTTGGTGTGTCCATGATCTTTCCTCTTTCCTAGTGCCGTCAACTTTCAAATTGTGATTGACATATCTTTAAAAATAGTGGCCAGATTGCAATGAATTTTCTGTGCTTATGAATGTACCCAAGAGGAAAATAGCTTAATTTTGGTAACCCCATGACCTTACCTGTAGCCAAACATATCTTGAAAAGAAATGATTGTGCAAAGTCATGCAAGAGGAGACTGTTGCGTCTTGGCAGAGGTATGCATTCTACTGAGTGAATTTTTTCTAGTTATGTCTTTGTTTTATTGTTTTCTATATCAATTTAAGTACACCCACTCTTTTCCTGGCTGCCTTAGGACATCAAAATCCACCAAGAGATCAGCCAATTCATTTTTCTTTACCGTCTGCCAGTCATAGTCCCCTCTGATCTGTTAGAGAGGACTGGTGAGGTTTACAGAGTCTATTTATCCTTTCAGATAATCCTGGATAATCCTTCATTTGCACATAAACCACAGGATCTAATTTCCACTGTCTTGAGGTGTGGAGCTTAGCTCCCCCCACTGAATTGGGGAAAAACATCTACTTTCAAACTGTAGGACCCAGCCACTTGTCATATCAGAGGAAAGACCTGCAGGCAGGCCTTGTGGCCACCTCTTCCTGTAAGTGTCAGAGTTGGTCAGTGTCATTTTGGCGGCAGGATCCTCTCATATCCACTGGGTAGAAACATTGATGCAACATCAACATCAGCAATTTCACAAGAAAGGTTTGTGGGGGGTGCTTATATTCAAGCAATGTGCAAATCCAATCACAGTTAGTAATATCACAACAGGCATGTACCTTTAGAAACAATACACAGGCTGTAAAAATGAGTATTTCTTGAAAAGTGTACAGTTGAAAAAGTATACATTTTGTCAGGGATCCGAAATTCTCAGAGGAGGAGAGACAAAAAACCTTCTAAAGAAAATGGAGTTGAGATAGAATGAGGGAATAGAGCCAAAGCAGCTGAAGATGTGATGAGAGGAGAGGAATTTCATGGTGTGCTGTCAACCATGTCCTCCAGGAGCCAGCCCAGGAAGGGTGAGTGGTCTCTTGATGACCCATCCAGCAGATGAGTGCTGCGGGCTATTTTCAGTTGCCATCCTCGCCGGAGTCATTGGAAATGTTGCTGTTGCCGCTGCTTTTGCTTCTAAAGTTGAAAAATGCCCTTGTTGATGAAATGATGAACTTAGCCATGTCAGAGAATAGAGGCCACAGGTTGCAATGATGAAAAGTCTGTACACTTTACAATTTTGGAGAACTGGCTATAATTTGTAGTAAAAAAAAAAAGGCTTTTGAAAGTCACAAGCAAGTCATGCGGAGTAGACTTTGCTCTGTTGCCTTCATATTTCAGGTTACAGACTGGACTTGAAAGGCACAAATGGTATCATGTTGTCGTATCAGGATGAGCTCAATATGTCCAGGGTTCCCTGGGTTGCAGTTGCATTAATGCCTCCCACCCATGCGCCAGGTGCCCACAGGCTGCAGTTCTGTCAGTGAGAGATAAAGCCACTGATAAGGATCAGAGCTTTGTATTGCTGTGTGACTTGTATTGTGGCTTGTAACTGAAGGGCAAGACAGACTGTGATTCAGCTGCAGCTCAATTCAGACTCAAAAGTACATGTGACAATTCCACGTTATTAATAACAATTCCTCCTAAAAAATCAAGTGCATAAGAAAGAGAGGCATAGGTGTAACAAAAGGAAATGTGGGATTGTTTCAAGCCAAAATAGTCATTTGTCAATTAAGAAACCTTTGTCAATTTTGAACTCAGGTGCCAACCTGTAGAATGAAGACTGGCACACATGCAAATACAACACTGAGAACCCGTCTCACAGAAACAGAAGAGAGAAATACAAATGTAATTGAGATTTTTGTTACACAGAAGTCACACTCTATCCAGACTCCCTCAAAAAAAAAAAGAAAAAGATAAATTAACTGCCTAAATAAATTAAACTCTTCTAAGGAAATGAATACCCTACACAGAAACCCCCTGTACCTTTATAAATATATTATACAGTATTTCTAAAGGTACAGGGGTTAGATCTATACAATGCTCCAATGTAATAGACCTCTTGATTTAAGCCTGGAGGTTTCTGCCTCTGGCTGATTCAATTCCGCAGCAAATTTCCTGCATTTTGCATCCTTATGTATCACATGGTTCTCAAGATTAATCTCATTCTGTTGAAGCAGCTTTGAGTAGCTAATCATTGAAAAACTCTGTGAGGCAAAAAAAGAAACAAATTATGAAAAGCCCTTTTAAATCTTTTGTAACCTTTAACGATTCCAAGGACTAATCTATACAGGAAGCATTTTAATGCACAGTGGAGGACATAAGAGAAAGCAATTGCAAGTCTTGTGTGTGTGTGTGTGTGTGTGTGTGTGTGTGTGTGCGTGTGTATGTGTGCATGCGTGCATGTGTATCTTTCTTTTTCTGCAGTTACATAGGGCTTATTATCAATGGGACATACGGACATACACACTGCTGAAATAGATAAACTTGAATAGACAAAAGGCATAATATTGGCATGAACGCATCTATTATTTTAATTATTTTAATGCACACAGTTTCAAAAGCTCTGTAGCAGCATCTAACGCACAGTGCAATACTTGATAGACATATTTCATAACTATTTAGAAGTCATATGTGTAGTCCACCATGACCGGATCCTTTTGGCTTATTTTAGTTTAGATTAGTTTAGTCTTGTGCTAAACCACCACAGCCATGGAGAATTACATGCCAACAGATCTTCCAGCTCTCTGAATACCACCTATGATCAAAGCAATCTGTACTAAACTGACTGAATTCAAACTGTAGTTGTTTGAGTAGGGTGGTTTAATTGCATAGAGGTAAGGGAATTCTACACACTCCATGTTATCCAGGATAATGAACAGTGATCATGCTTTTCATTGATAGGTCTTTGGCACATGCCTAGCCAGCAGAGTTGAGTTAAACATTCTCAGGCCGTGATGCTATTTAGTCAGGATACGACATGATAGCATAAGAGAGGACAGAAAAATCATGAATCACACTGAAATTGCTATCACACAGCAAATGGGTGTCACGAGTAGTCAGTGAAGGCAACGCAATCCAACTTATTGATTCAGAAATATCCTCTTGTACATTCAGAACATTGTTACAAGCAACATTATCCAACACAGCAGGATTGAAATCAATCAATGCATGATTAAACGACAGTCATTACAGAAACCGAATGTACTTCCCTGACCAAGACATTGCTATTTGCCTGTAGATACAATTCATGGATTAATCCATTTGGGTCCACTGATAAATAATTTAAAAAATAAATAAATAAAAACATCCACAGAACAGCTGAAAATAGAATCTGTAGACATCAGCATGGTTGGTGTGTCTACTTACACAGATCCAAGAAAACCTTCCCAATGATAAATTGGAATCCTTTAAAAAGACAATGTCACAAGTGTGGTTTGGGGGGCATGGAGATATAAGCATGTAGAATACTACATTGATACTGAACAGTGATCCAGATGAGCCATGTGTCCATGAGATGGATGAGGAATAAATAGGGCACAGTCTGGCTTTGGTTTGCAGTAGCTGAAATGCACTTTGACAGTTTCAAAATTAGATTCCACTTTGCTCAAAAGGATATGTAATCAATCTCCTTGTGTGTGTATCTTTTAGGTGCACATAATTGTTTTGGGGTAATAGCAGTGGCAGATTCCATTAAAATGTTCTCGAACAAAGCCATCAGTTGTGGACAGTCTTTTACTCCTAATAATCAAGCCAGGCAGATATGAAATTCAAAGATTTAGCTGTTGATTTAGACCTATTACTCAGCCCCCTGTTCTTCTGCCCCAGTATATAGCAGGTCTTTTTCAGAGCGGGTTTCTGCTGGAAAGTATGTCTGCTCCAGTATTAAAGTAGCTTTTGTGTTGGAGCACAAAGCTTTTCTGTCCTTAGTTTAGGGCCTGATTCCTCTGGCCTGGCAGTTTCTCACATAACATCTGTATCACTTTCCCCACTCGTGTTGTTGTTGTGTGTGTGTCTGTGGGGGGTGGGGGAGGGTTCTGAGAATGCACGCAAAGTTGACTCACATCAAGGGCACCATTCGAATAAAAATCATGAGATGGAGTCATGCTATGGGAAAAATCTTGATCCTGTGACAGTGCACGCTACCCCTCAGTGGATTGTGCTGTCTCTTTGGGCCTGGAGTCCTTCATATGTCTGGAATGTTACATGGAGATCATGCTTTATTTTCTCCCACATTAAAAGAAAAGGAGTAGGCATTTGATTGGGCATTTACTATAGGTTCAATTACAATTACATATATTTGAGTATTATGGAAATCCAATCAATATTCTTTAGATAGATGGGCTTGCAGGGGTTATGTCACTCAGCCTGATGGCCTTTAACCATTGCCAACACAACCATGGCATTACATTGGGTCAGCATGTTAACTGAGTGGAAGTAGAATGAATAGTCCATCAGGGTTGTTCAGTGCTAGCAATCAAGAGCCCATATAGATTAAGAACAGAATTACAGAAAGATGGCAGTTTACAGACTAGTTCATGAATCAAGGCTCAATAGAGCAATATATATGAATCACCTATAACAGTTGTGCCTAACCCCATTCCTGGAGATCTCCCATCCTGTAGGTTTTCACTAACAAAGCAGACTTCATTCAACAACAGGAGATCTTGTATATCCATCCATTATCTAACCCACTTATCCCTGATCAGGGTTGTTTGGCGGGTGCTGGAGCCTATCCCAGCATGCATTGGGGCAAAAAGGAGGAATACACTCTGGGCAGGTCGCCAGTCCATCGTATCACAGAGATCTTGTTGAGCTACTAATTAGCAGAATCAGCTGAGCCAAATTTGGGTTGAAATGAAAGTCTAGAGGATGGTAGATCTCCGGGAACAGGTCTCCTGAACCTAGTATATCTAGTTATTTAAATCGAAAAGGGGCAGAACAGTGCCTTTTGGCTAAAACGATTAATTACTGTCGAACACAGTTATGTCTACCCCTCTCCGGCTGCTGTGCCTGTTCATGTTGTTAGTTACACTGCAGTTTTAAATGCCTGAAGCTATAGCTTTCCACTAGAAAGAATGTGATTGTTTTCTGCCTGTGATATCCTGTTTTGAAAAATATGTTTCTCTGTAGTCTAGAAGAGGAGCTCGACAGAAGGAGATAGCCACCGCCATAGCTGTATACCACTGATGCCGATAAAACGCATGCAATGGGGCCTTCAGCACCCTGATGATTTATTTCTCAGGTCTCTGAGTCCAACTCTTTCTGTCTGCCATTTGTGACGTGTAGTTGCATTTTGATTGCAGTGGAAATGTTAGCCACTTTCACTGTGTTTGTTTGTGCTTCTTTTACAATGTTTCAATAATATTTAGAGTAATTCTGACTCTGAAAACAAACTTCAAAGGGTTCCCTTTGTATTGATGGCACAGAGCATCCAGCTACAGTATAAATGTGAGGCTGCCCATGAAGGATGAGGAAGAACAGACTAAGGCAAATAACGGTAAACACACACACATACACACACACACACACACACCAGTCATGGGTTTTTAACCTTTTCTGATTCACAAAAGTCTATCCAGGAACCCAGTACCTTCATCAATCCCCCAAGGGTCTGTGGAACCCCTATTGAAAACCCAGGGTATGGATAGATGAACCTGCACAGTTAAAATGAGTTGCTCATGTAACAGTTGCCACTCATGAGTTCAGCAATCCAAGGGTTACTAGGAAAATTACATCTTTAGTACAATTCCAAATTGTACTATCATAAGTAATATATCATCATTCTGAACTGTAGAGGTAATGTTTCATGCACATTACACATTCATAATAATAGCAATAGATTTGACTGTGGTGAGCCTTTAATAGTTCTCTAAATGTTTAATGTCAGTGTTCATCAAATTAAAAGATACACTTACAGTAATGGAAAATGTTTTACCTCAAAATTGTCAATCTTCCATGTATTTCTTGGGACACCCCCCCCCCCCCACACTAATTTCGACCTCAAATTAAAGGTGCCAGGTTCTTTTGTGAATACTAAACACTTGCTCTGAATAAAGCTGCTTCCAAGCTGAACTGTGATTCTTCTACAGTGCGATTGGGTAAATGAGGTCTTGCCCTTTTAGATATAATCTTTTGGGGCTTCTCCCTTCGCCCTCACACCCCTGTCTGCAGTCTTGCTTTGTTTTGGTAAGTTCGAGCAACATTATTTTGAAAATAGTAACTATAATTATTGAATCATAGTTGCATAGTTGTCTTCGGCTATTAAATCATATGAAAAGCAATACAAGGAAAATATCTAATTCTGGTTTAAGTTCTTATTGAAGTTCTATATAGAAACCCACTTTTGAATCTATGCAAAATTGCCTGTTGATATGTTTTGGCCCTGCCCATTCAATATTATTTGATTCCAATTTTTCCTACAAGTGGGAGCAGTGGAGGGAGGCCAGATCTTCCATAGGGGATGATGTGTCAGCGGTATGTCTCATATTCCATAAAGCTGTGACATGGATAATTGTTATGCACGAATGCTATTGTTATGCTTTTCACTCATGGATTTTGATGATTCAGCTTAAGTGTGTGTGTGTGTGTGTGTGTGTGTATTTATGTGTGATTGCATCTGTTCAAATCTTTGTTGCTGAAAACAGTCACTATTTGAAGGTTTCATAGCCCCTGGTGTTTTAAATGATACTGATCCATGTCCTGAACAGGGGCATAATTCACTGAAAATAATTTGCCATATTCTACCATTGTATCATTGTTGTTTATACAAACAATGTTGTTTCTCCATTTGTGTTCCTCAGCAGCAAGAGGTCAAAACATGCACCTGACAGCAGGTATAAACCACATTGCTGTTCTGTGTTTGCATTGTATGAACAATTGTAGATTTTGAACAGCAAAAAATCTATAAAACTCATTGCATGACAAAGGTTGTTCAGCTTGTTCCTCCATTTTGTTAATTTGCCATTGAATAATAAAGTTTTTCCAACACCCACTTTTCTCTGGGCATTTCATCATCAGTAAATTCCAAACAACCCAACTGCAATCAATGCAGTACAGATCAATGAGTATTTTCTGAAATGGGCATTATTTCTTAAAAATGGAATTAAGCACGAAGGAGAACATGAATACTGGTGCCATACATAAAAACTCTAATAGCCATTTTAAAATTGCATCTGTGCTTGTCCTCCCTAATTCAAAGCCTGGCCATTGAGTGAGAGCATCCACTGTTATCACTGTGTTGCATCATCCATGTGGGCCCTTTCATGCACAAAACCTGGGGTTGACATGGATACTGAACACGGGTTCAACCGGCGTTTGACCCATTCACATCACACTATGGTCATGCGTAAGTACCAGGGCCTCGCCGTTCACACAGCTTTACAGCTTCTTTACGCATTCCATTTTTTCCTGCTAACACCGCTTGGTAGAAGAAGAAGAAGAAGGCTTTATTTGTCACGTGCGTATACATGTACAAACAGCGAAATTCATCCTCTGTATTTAACCCATCCTAATTACTTAGGAGCAGTGGGCAGCCACAGTGCAGCGCCCGGGGACCAACTCCAGTTCTGAGGCCAGTGCCTTTGTCAAGGGCAACGGCAGGAGTACACCCAGGGGTAATTTAAACTCTCCAGTTAACCTAACCTGCATGTCTTCGGACTGGCTGGCTATCAGATACAATGTAGTTTGCCATTACGCTAGCTTAACCCAGTATGTTAGCTCCTTAATTGATAGCCCAATGATTAATTGATAGCCCAAAATCTTGCCAATATGGTTTCCATCATATATAGAAATGCTTTGGAACATCATCTCAGCATGTGGGTTGTTGTAAGCCGGAGTACCGATTCAGGAAATTTGGGCCAGTAAGACACATAACAAGTTTGATGGTTGGCCAGCTAACCGTGCTGTGTACAACAACTCATGTCACCCCTTTCATACCAAAGCTGAGCTGTGTCAAACCCGTGGGGTGATGGACCCAGGACGGGTAACGCGGGTTGACCTTCTCACACCAATGGTAAACACAGGCTTCACTCAGGACATTGCTTCTGTGTTAAAAGAGTGTAAGTACTGTATGTCCTCACCTCTCAGCACCCATTTCAACTGCACTCTGTATCAGACAAAAAATACAAGATCGTTTTCATTTAATAATCTGCTTAAGCTGTTTAAGTCTTTATCATCCAGGGCTTATTGCTTTGGAATATCTTTACACGTTTAGCTAGACAGGCAGTGGGCTCTCTGCTCCCTCCCTCTCTCTCTCTCTCTCTCACTCTCTCACTCTCTCGCTCACACGCACACACACACACACACACACACACACACACACAAACACACAAGTCTTTAGAATGTAACTGCTGTTCACTAAGGTCAAGGTGACCTTTACATGTCCACAGTTTTCTATCACTCGAGTAACTAGACCTGACTCAGTTGACACAGTGGCTTCCGATGGCACAAAACAACCCAAACAGCTTTGGAGGGAATAAGTGGGAATTGCGTTTTTGCTCAGATGTTCTGTTATCTTATTTTTCCACGCAGACAATGTGTGCACACTGATGGCAAATGCAACCAATGTTGATCATTCAGACTATCCTAGATTTGTGATTCATTAGTACAATAAAGTGATGAGATGATGATTCTTTTTTGGAGAGACATTAAATGCCACCTGATGCTTTTGAATAGATGTGTTCAACAGAAAATGGTCGCAGGTTACTGTCAGACACTTCTTGCCCACCATACCTAAGCAACTACACATCTTATACTTACATTTTCCTCTTTTGTGCTGTAACTACTTTCATTCTATCAAACATACATTTCCTAGATGCTGAAAGCAGAAAATTCAGATTGGACTCAATGCATTTATCCATTAGCCTTGTGAAGGCCAATCTCTTGGTGTGTTCCCTTGGTGGAACATCAGTCTAAAGCTCCCTGGTATTTATTCAAATAGGCGTGGATTTGGACGTCTCTTGAGTGGGTCAGTGGGTAAACATACTCACAACAATTGCAGGCTGACTGCTATAGCCCAGGCAGTGCTAGATTATGTCTGAATTATTTCACTAACCAATAATAACCAGGGGTCTGCAGTGGTGGCACACGGTTTTTAAGTCCACCAGGGCTCCATTTTAACGCTGCATGGGCACCCCCTTGCTACAATCCAGGTGACCACAGCTTACAAATTGTCATCAGCAAGACATGCACGTCTCCTCTCAGTACCACAAGTGATGTTTATTTCAGAAGACAGTTCCTGGCTTGTGGATGAGCATATCAATGCTCCTTCCATGATCACTAGCACACTTATTCAAAAAAGGAAGAAATGCGGTGATACATTATCAGTGGTTTCCATTGTTAGCATCATCATCTTCAACATTATTTGTTTATTATTATTTCAAATGCATGCAGTAAGCGGTGCATGTTGTACCAAGACCAGTCACCTGCAATAGCATCGTGTTCAGATTCACCAGGTGTTCCCACAAAAATTACATATGCATTTACAGTAATGAGTGGTTTGCAGTGTATTGTTCTGGAACAGGTCCCGAGAATGTGATGAATGCTTAGCATATGGGGTTTGGTCTTAACACTCTGCTGGGCATTGGGGGCTAGTCAGACCATTAAGAGAGCAGCTGTAAAATTTTAATTGGTTTGAATGGAAACTGATTCTGCACAAGCAATACTGTCACACACTCTAGATGCAGCCCTAGGGATGATCATTGGAATATATAAATTGTATAACAGGTCAGACCCCAATTATGCTAGAACCTATAAAAGCTCCTACATATGTACAGCTGTTATTGGTAAAAACCCTGTGTAAAATGAATTGTTGCTCATAATTACACTACAGCTAGAAATAGTAATTGTAGTGCCCTTCACATTCAATTGTTATGGTGACAGCTGTGCTCTGGACTACTACATGTTAAGCAATAATGGTAAAATATGAGTTAATTTTAAAAGAATGATCAGGCATTAAACCTGACAGGCTTTCGTGAAGCATGTTTGCTCATTTAATAATACAGATCTATCTAACAGATGAGATTAAAGATAACTAACAGAGGAGTATATGCATTCTGTTTGAGTTAAAAGTACTCATTTTGCTATGTATGCTGTTCTACAGTATGGTTTGGCAAGGTTCAACTACAAATTGTTTGCCAACGGGTGATACTTTGGTGAGCTGCCACATGCTGCACTGATTTTTAAGTTAATGTGGTACCACTACAACTTCCTTATATCGCCCTTCCTTCTGTTTAATTCAAGACTATACATTGTGTGGACATGTGTGTATTACTATCTATTTAATAGCTCATTTGGCTACACACTGGTGTCTGTGTTTACATGGATGTGGCTGTCTGTATTTTTGCACTCAGCTTTCACCACGAAGGCACCATGCTCATGTAAAACGTTAAGCTTAATGGCACCAGGGACAAGCGTAATCGGCTTGCACGAATGAGCACCTGCCACTATGTTGTGGCTTCTATGGGGGCGAGAGAGCTTTCTTTCTCACTCCCCACAGCAGCTTTCTTTAGACAGCGTTGCACGGCGTCTATCAGCGGTGACCGGACCCCCGGGGGAACGCTGACTGCTCTGTCGGCCAGCTCTGTCACCGCCCTGCCGCTGTGACAGCCTCCCCTGTTCGTCCTGCGCGGTCCCCTGTGCTCCCTCGTGGAATCAGCATTAATGACACTGCTTCTCTCTGGCTCATCATTTTATCGCCTCCTCCGCCCGCAGGAGGACCCACAGTAATGTCACGTAGACCTGCGATGTCCACCACTTCCAAGGGCCATCTGACAAATTGCCTCGTTATTCCTCTCCACGGAAGCAGCCATTTATAAAAGCCATTTATCTCTGTCCTTTGGTATTCTCTGATGATATCTGTCCCTTTTGGGAGTCGGCAGCAAATCAAACAAACCAAACTGCCTTGCCTTCGTTTACTGCTACAATATTTTTCATTACTTTTGGGCTTATTATTAAGGAGGTCACTTGTGTTAGTCTCTTTGCCAAAGGCCTCTGTTATGCATATTTATTAAATGAATGCTGTACTACTGTACTAGTTTTGAAGTGTGTCTGTGCATGGGAAACATGTGATGCAAATACCAACAACTAAGAACAATGGGTACTGTAGGTTGTGTATATGTATCTGTTTTACCAAGTAACAAATGAATGCTGCCTTTCTCAAATAACAGATGGTTGTGGTTTTACATGTGAACTTTAGATAAACAATTAGAAAATGTGACAGCCTCCTGTATACCATGCAGCTCTGAAAATGAATTTGTTAAGCTTATTGCACACATGAAATAAGTTTGTCCACTTTCTAAAAATGCCATTGTAAATAGGTTTATAATGGACAGTTTTATATAGCACTTTTACAGTAATCTCAGAATCTCAAAGGGCTTTGCAATCAAGGACAGGGAATCACTTGTCACAGTGATGCACAAGAGAAATTTTCTGCCAGAACACAAAATTGGAGGATAATCAGCGGGCCAGGGTGAAAAACAGAACTGCTCTTTTTACTTCAGTCCACGTCCCAGATTTGAGGTGGTTCCAGGTTTTACCCAGCTAACTCCATAATTCTGCTTTGTGATACAGGCCCATAGTCTCCAAACCAAGCACCAGCCTAGTCCAGCATGGATGCTGGTAATGTCAATGCACATGGTAGTCCATGGTAATACTTGTTTGAAGTTTCTTCTTCTAACCTTTTGACCTCAGTTGTATCCTCATTCTTTCTATATTATTGCTGAAAGGTGAAAGCAATTGGGTACATCACGAGGGAGTGCAAAGTATGCTTACAAACACGTGATTAGTTCTACACTCATCAGCAGTGCGCAAATCTGTTTACCAGCAGTCCACAACCATATGTTAGGTCAAGGCCCAGTGGATTTCTACATTTATTTCTTCTTGAAAAACACATACATTGTCAATGTATAGGGTGTAATCAGTGGTGGACAAAGTACACAACCCCATTACTTGAGTCAAAGTGCAGATAACCCTGGTCAAATATTACTCCACTACAAGTGAAAGTTGGTCATTTTTCCTTGAGTTAAAGTACTGGAGTACTTGCTTTTAAAAATACTTAAGTACTCAAAAGTACATTTTCTTTTTAATGCCAACGCACTGCTGTATTGTTTCTACGATACATTTACAGAAGCTCATTTACAGATGCATTTTTACTGTTATTAGATAGCAACACATGATAGATAGCATTGCCTGAAATGTGAAACAGTTGGATGACCCTTCACTCAAATTCCATGAAATTTCATCTGACCAAAGCTCAGACAACTTCATAATTAGCAAACGGGCTACCGTTAACTAACATTTACATACCGCAACATAAGGGGTTAAATTGGGATTTGGGAGGTGGGTGGACCCTGAGATCTGCTGGGAGGTGGGTGAAAAAAGGTACAAACCGATGAATGTCTCAGCTCAAAATAGTTTAGTAATAGTACATCTTTAATGTATTGTGCACATAATTGTAATTAAGGAAAACAATGTTTTAAAAAGAATGTATACTATTGATGCAAGCTTTTACATAAAATATTTCAAGTTTCATTAATGTGTCATTAATGCTGAGAATTTTTTTACCCACGAGAACAATTGGTCATCCTCCTCTTTTGTCCTCCCTTTCTTCCTCCTTTATCCATCTTTCTTAAACTGTCGAATTGAAACAAAATAAAACCAGCGGCGACTGGTGAGCTGAAAATTGGTGATGCACAAAACTTTCCTTTAAACTAATCATTGATCTCGAACTGTTTTAATTAATTTTCAGTGATTAACAAGCATGCAAATGATCTGAAGCAATTGGAAAGGGACACACAGCTTCTTCGCATTGTGTTAAGGAGATTAAATGATAAATGCGATTTAGAAAAACCAGTTTTAATCACTAAGCAGTGGCGGAATCTTCCCCTGATTTTCCTTGAGTATCAATGCAATTAGTGCACAAAATAGGCTATCAATAGCAATACTATCATATAGCCATCAGTTTTAGCGAGTAGCCTAGGCCTAATAGCCTACATTTATTTTCATTTGCAGTACGAAATTGTGAAATAATTTTTAATCAACATTATTTGTGGATACATGCACTTTTTTCTCCGCACTCAAATTCATGGCAAATATCTGCAATGCGTAGATTGTAAACAAAATTGAAGTGTAGGTTTTGTTTTTGCTGGTTATTCTGAAAGCTAACACGGTAGATAACAAACTGGTGTATCTTGTTTGTTAAGTGTAGACTAGCTAGTTGGTGATCAAAACTGATTTTAAATGGATAAATTGAATTTATGATTTAATCCCCCTAACACGGTATGAAGACGCTGTGTGTTAGGCTACTTGCCATTTGATTAGTCCGATCGTTGGCACGCTTGATAATAAAGGAAAAATTACTAATGATTAGTTTAAAGGAATGTTTTGCGCCCTGCCAATTTTCAGCTCACCTGTCACCGCTGTAAATGTTATGTAGCTATGTGGGAAATATCCAATCCTAGCTTAGCTGCTGACCAGCAACCTGCTGATTTTACTTCCTAACATGATTAAGCTCTTCCAAATGGTTTCTTGCTTGTTTGCTAGTTTTATTTTAGAGCCACTTTGAATGACAAATTGACAAAACATTCCACAGAATATACCTAAATTAATGTGTGTGTATGTATGTGGATGTATGTTTATGCATGTGTGCACACATTATTGTCAATCAACATAAATATCAAATCATTTCCAACATGAATGTATCACGTAAAATAATTGTTTTTGAGTCAGGCTTGCCACTGGGTGTCCAGACCAAGGGGTGTCCCAACATTTTTGGTCATATAATGTACATAAGGTGATTGGCTCACTTGAATGAGGATGGTTTTTGGAATGTGTGTCATTTGATTGTAATAACCCACATCACAGTCTCTGTAGGGGTACTTTGAAATTTCTGGGATTTGACCTTGAAGTTTCTTGGAATACAAATATATGCTGTTTTTGTCTTCCCTGTTGCCAGTGAATGCATCGGAGTTGAAGCAAAATTATTAATCTCATCCCAACCACATACTCATTGTATTTCATACTCCTGAGTCGAAGTTAGCAGGTGCAATCCAATTAAATCAATTATTCCCCAGGTATGACAGCTATGTTATGCTTGGAATTAAATCCTATAACCATCTAGGCATGAGTCCAGTATGCTCAATTCTGCACCACACTGTTCACTGTTTTCCTGGGGGGGGGGGGGGGGGGGGGGGGATGTATGGAATGCTGTAATGGAATTTTCCACATGGGTAAATAATGGGTTGAAATTCATTATTATCAAGTAACAGTGAATAGCGCTCGTGTGGAAATGATGTTAGTGGCTGAGGCACGCCTGTCAGACAATGGAAGTAATGAATGAGGAAGAGGCCTGAAATCCCTGACTGTTCACATGGCACCCAGCTTAAGAAGGATAACCACATAAAAGAGCTAAATTTGGTTGACTGGAACAACTCTTGGCTGTGTGTTCCTACTTGTTTTTTTTTTTCTTTTCCAGAAAAGGAAAACACTTTTTCGTTTGACTCTAAATGGCAACAGAAGACTCCATCCTGGTGTGCTCTCTTGTTCACCTTTGAGGTCCTGTAAGACATACCTCTCCCTGAAGCAAGGTGATCAAACCCACCAGAATGGCTTTGATTCTTCTTGTTACTCCAACAGGATAATATGCTGGAGGCTGGAGGAAAAATAAGGTCTAGGGCTTGCAACCATGTGGACGTTGCTGCTCAATTCAAGGGAAGCAGGTGTATGTTTTTATCCAGTGGAACCTTTCATGGATACAAAAAGTGACTAATCTTTCAGAGTAGATCAACAAAATGAAATAAAAGCCACAAAATAGAATAATACCAGATCAGTCAGGTGTATCATGCACATCTGTATTCTGAAATCTGAATTCTACTCCTGAAAATATGAATGGTTCGTTTTTCTTCTAGCTAGTAAAGGTAGTGATGCCAAATGTAATGCCTTTTGTTGTACTTCGGTTGTTTGTTGCTTGAATTATGCACAATACTCTGCAAGAAAGTGAGCAAATACATGCAAAATAAAGACCCATGAACAGCATCTTCTGACGTCGTTTGCTGTGGCAAACTCAAATTTCAGCATGTTTTTAGCGCTTCACTTAACTACTGTCCTCAGCTTTGAGAATCTGTCGAAATGCATGCAGTATAGCATAAGTTAGGAATGTATCCTCATTTTAATTAGTATTTTACAGTATTTATTCATTTACAGTAGAGTGAACACGTAGGACCACAAATGCAGGATACATACAAGTAAATTTCACAGGAACAAAATTATATACATAACGCAACAAAATTAGTAAAGCATTTGATAGCTATAGCAGTAGCTACAGGCAGTCAGCAGCACAGGCTGACAATGGTCATATTATATTAAGAATAATAAAAAAGTGATATGTGAAGTATTGCACCAATGTATGATTAAAAATAATATACTCCGTCCATAACCAAAGAACCCCCGGGGAATTTTTATTTTAGTCAGAGAACTGGAAGCATCTGACATAAACAAGACAGATTTGTAATGGCATTTGCTGGGGTTCCTGAATCCATTGACATTAACCAAAGCCCCGGGACCAGTAAATGCAAACAATCTATAACATCAAAGATCCACTGCCATATTTCATCATAGGTATGAGAATCTTTTCACCGTAAGTATCCTTCTTCCTACGGCAATCCAAACAAAGATGTGCATTCAAAAAGTTCTATTCTGGTCTCACGTGACTATGATACCCGTTTCAAATCAAAGTTTCCATGCTGATTGGACCCAGGTGCCATGTTAACATGAATGGAGTCACTGAACTCCAACAAGTACTATGACATTTTGGCCAAAAACTTGGCATCCCCCTGCCAGGAAGCTCAAAGGTACCCACAAATGAATCTTTTAGCATGACAACAATTCCAAGCATGCCTTAAAATCAACCAAGAAATGGTTAACTGACCACATAAATATTTTTTGAAATGGCCATCTCGGTCTCCACATAAGCCCAATTGAAAACTTGTGGTTTCAATAGAAAAGAGCAGTCCAGCAAGTGCACACCAAAGGATCTTGAAAGATTCTGTAAATTGGAATGGTCCAAGATCCCAATATGTACAGCAATCTCATTAAATGCTATAGAGGACAGGAAAAAGGAGCGTAAATCTTTGGAAAGAAAGGGTGCACAAAATACTTAAAACAGGGATGGGAATGTTTGTGTCATCCCATTTGTTTTTGGAAAAGAAAATACTTGTTGATATATTTTTCGCTTCACAATTTCATTAACAAAGAAGGACAGGATTTTCCTATTTTAGCATAAAATACAACTTATTACCTGTTTTGTTTATTTTATGCAGTCTTTTATTGCTCCTCTTTATCAAGAGATGTGAATAATTTTGGCAATCCCTGTATGCACCTTCAAGCCATGGCAATGTACACAGTTACAAAGACTTTAATGTCTTTAGGCTCTCATTTGGAATCATTTGCAAAGAGATGCCTCACCAGTTTAACTGGTTTAAATCCTGCATGTGGTCATACCATATTAAAAAGTCAGCATTGATCATGGATATTACTCTGTCTGTCTATGCAAACATGACCTGCTTTCGTTCACAAAGAAATAACACACATGCACACACAAACAAGTGAATGCAGAGTTATTATTGTATATTGCACTGCTTTTTAATCAGAAGTTACCGTTCTGACTTTGTGGGTGTTTTTCTGTGCTATTTCTGGTGAATCCACACTCAGTTGAAAGAAAAAGCACCTAAACATAGGGATATTGCACTGGATGGTGGCAGTGGGTCCCGACATCCCTTTTAGTCAATGGAAATAATGAGAGTTTGGCCAAACAACCATATTTACCCAAAATTGGTTTGTCACTTGAATTTTTTTTTTTCCAGAACATACACGGCCTTCAGATCCTTTTAAGAGGATAATTCATGCTGCTTCAGTGGCCATGGAGAAAAGCCAATTATGCACATATAAATAACAATTATATGAGGCTTTTAGTGACAGATTTATTTTCCTCACTAATGAGAAAGGGTGGAAGGCATTATATCAGCTGTATATATATATATATATATATTAGTTGTAGCTCCCTTCAATAATGGCATAGTGTGGCTGTGCTTAGATGAGCAAATAAATCATGATAATAAATATAATACAGTAAATATAATATTGTGGAAACTCACCCATCAAATTAGATTTGAGCTTCTGCTCACCTATATTAAAGAGTCTGTTCTGCAAGACAAATTCTCTTTAAGTCTCTTTAAAATCTTTAGAAAATGTATAGTTGCAACATCCAACGAACTGTAGTGACGTTATGTGGTGAGTGGTGCCAATTTATTTTTCAAGAAACAAATTGTTTATTAAAATGCACTACGATAAATTTAAACAAATGTCTATGATGACACTATGGT
Organism: Anguilla rostrata; assembly: GCF_018555375.3. Lineage (NCBI taxonomy): Eukaryota > Metazoa > Chordata > Actinopteri > Anguilliformes > Anguillidae > Anguilla > Anguilla rostrata. The sequence goes on along the minus strand of NC_057943.1, from coordinate 20,254,624 downwards.
TATCCTATACTTTAGTTTTGGGTATGTTGCAGTAGATTGATTCTGACTGTTGCCACCTTATTATACATGAACAAAACAACACAGTAAATACACACACACACACACACACACAATACATGCTACATTTTTGCTTGAACTGGCACTGTATTCAAATATTTTAGATTTTCAGTGACAATTCAAATGCGATTATCATTCACATCCTCAGCATTTATTAATAGGCATTTTGGTTTCAGCCTGTAGAAATGATAGCACTTTTTATAGTCAACCCCACTATGTTTAAGGATTCCGTCATTCGTAGTGTAACCACACATTCTGTGGGATGGAAATTCATTGAATAGATACAAATGAGTTTTGTGACCAGGTTGTGCGTCAATAGTTTGTTCCCTTTAGCGATCTCCTTCACAGTTTAAATTCTCTCCTGAAGTAGGAGAATGTCACGTTTCAGTTCCCCATTTACTCTCCCCAAAGGTCATCATTATCATTGAGTGAAGCTCAGCAGAATTATTAATAAGGGCGGGAGGGCTTCACAGGGGATAAAAGCAGTGCTTACCCAGCAGCTGCCACCTTCATAAGCCCTCCTTCCAACCCCAGGGTGAGCAGAGCAGGTTTGCTTCCCTCCAGGGCAAGGGCAAACGTGCATGATGACTGGGTTAGTGGTGCTTCATCGTGAGCTTGGTGTGACTGTATCATGAGCTTCACTGTCCGAGCTTCACTCTCCCGTTGTGGTATTGAGATGTTCTAAAATGCACCTGAACAGCAGTTGTCCACTAAGTAAGGAAGTAAAAGAAGACAGACAGCCCATAGATATATTAAATGCAACAATAAATAATGTTTTCTAGTTAATACCTCTGTGCCTTCATTTAACCTACGTCAATGGGTGTTTAGCTGATTACACAAAAACATGGCACACCTATTTTAATAAACTGCACCCTCTCTAAAGTGGTGTCATTATGTACTGAAAAGATCAGCCACATCAGAACAGGGCATTTGGAACCTCGTCACCTCTGATATGGCAATGATTATTTTCATTGTTATTGAATTGCTTACCTACCCAGTTTGTGAAAGGGGTTGTTTGAATGTGGATCAGTCCGGTCAGCAAGTTACGGCACATGTCACCTGACCATGTCGCCTCTATCACCATGCACTGCGTTTTTTTTATATTTTCGTATCTATATATTACCCTCTGCACCCAGTTACGTAAAATGCAGCACACCTCCTGGCAGCCATTTTTACTTTAAATGGGCACTTGATGATAGATTCAAATACAATACAAGCCTAAAAAAGAACACTGTTGGACAGGGGCTACAGATACAGGCCACACACAGACTATGTGTGCATAGATATACCACCATTCACACATACATGCGCGTGCACACACACACGCACACACACACTCACTCATGCCCTTTCTTTCCTGTGACCTGCTCTCCTCTCCTTATATCCACATGTAAATCATGCCTTAAAGTAAAAGGTCAATTCCCAAATTCACTGGAAATTGCAGTCTGTCATGTAAAGTGAAGTGTAATTCAGACGCTAAAGGTACATCTGTAGGACGAAGGAACTAAATCTACACGATTGATTATCCTATTGACCCCAGGCTCTGCCAGTGACAAGAATTCCCAGATGTATAGTAAGACGATCCACGTCAACTACAGAGTGATTGCTGGAATCAGTGCAGGTGCAGTAGTGTGTTATTAGTGGTTAGGGACAGAAGCTTTATTCACTGTGTTCCCTTGTGCATCAATGAAGTTGGATGCTTGAGTGAGTGCCACCGTACATATCTTTGAATTTTTCACTAATAGCATTTAAACTCATAGAATTGTGATATTTAAGCATCATGACAAGCATTCTGTGCCATTCTGCAGCAACACTTTGCCAGGATTGCCATACACATTTAAAAAGCAACAAAAAGTTGGTTATTAGCTAAAGGTTATTAGCCAGAGAGGCTAAACACATGGCCCTGAAACACAGCACAGTGTGCATACCCCTACTGAAGAAATTCACTTAACTTTACAGGTTTGATCAGCCAGCAGCACATTCTGAAGATGTGCCAGCAGTGCCGTAAATAAATAAATAAATAAATAAATAAATAAATTCTGTCAGCTGGAATTCTTTCATATTTATTCAGTGATGAATAATGAACATGCTGAATCTCTTGCTGTCACAGGTTCGTTCAGATATCTGCCTGCCTGTGCGAAGCTTTTTCAGAATGAGTCTGATTGAAACTGAATACACGCTGTTTATTATTTTAATACCACTCCATCATTGGAGGGCATAAAAAGGATAATCAAACATGCATATGTAGCAAATAGTATAACTGAGAAACTGTAATGCATATACACACTGTAAATAATGGTTATAGTCATCACTAAAATGAAAGCAGAACTTTTTCTACTTCATTTATTTTAACAAGATGAGCTCTGTTTCTCAATCATTTGACACAAGTCAGTAAGATCACATTATATGTTATCACATGTTATAGCAGGTTTGCAGAAGGTGTAGCCCAAACAGTGGTGACTAAGATGGCAGCACGTTTCTGCTGTTCTCTGTGCGAATGAAAATGTGACTCTTTTCCTTTCCTGTTCCTTTGCACCTTTGATGCATTTGCAAGGCTTGCGAAAAGCTTGGGCTGATTTTCCAGCATTTCTTACGGTAAGTGTACATGAGTTAAGGTGTGTGGTGGGGGGTAGACCAGGGGAAGACTGCATATACACTATAGAAAAGAGACCCCTGAATGATGTGTGACTGTAGGCACATATTTCAAATATCTGTTACTTTTATCTAAGATGGGAAGCCGAACATAGTTTCACCCCTATGGACTTCACCTACCATATCCCTCACAGTTGGGTCTGCCTGTATTTAGCAAATAAAAACAATTTGTGTCACGGTTTCTGTGCAGGGTAGATCATTTTTCCGTGCCTGCACCGGCTCAGTGGTAAGCATTCTGATTAGCCACTCGGCTAATCGTTATTTTGGTGTGTGGGGACGATTCGTTTCGAGCTTGCAGATTAGCCACTCGGCTAATCGTTATTTTTGGTTCCTGTGGGATGATTGTTCCTGCTCTAACATTCCTTGCATTCCTGCAGGATTACCTCTGATCTGTTTCACCTGTTGGTTGCTCACATCTTCCGCTGATTACCAGCCACACCTGTGGCTGGGTATTTAAAGCGTCAGTAGGCAGTGGAATGTTGCTTGAGTGTAACGTGTTTTGCTCCAGCCAGTTCCCTGTCGCTTCTCTGAGCAAGGTGTAAGGATTATAAGAACCAAGGAATTTAAAAGAATTCAGACTTCAGTTTGTTTTTTTTTGGGGGGGGAAAAAGGTATTAGGACAGGATTTGTCCACATTCTGAGGTTGGCGGTTTTAAGGGGTTATTGTGTCACCTTCGGGGCACAAACCTTTCTGCCTCTTACTAACCAGTTTTCCCCCTGGTTTTAGTTGGCCTCAGAACGTCTTCTGTTTGTTTTTGAAAAGACATTTTCTTTTTCTCAGCTTCGGTTCGAAGTCGTTTATTCTTCATTTCTCATTTCCCTGTTCCTTTATTTTCTTTATATACTCCTTCTTCCTCAGTTACCCGTTTAGGGGTTTATTATTCATTATTTGGGATACGTCCCTTAGGAGTATAGCACCCCCTTATTTCGTCTCTCACGAGACTCAGTGGTTACTGGAGTGCCCTTTGGTAACTTAAGCTGCGTTTCCACCAAATTACCCGGAACTTTTAGTCCCAGGAACTACTTTTCAAGGAACTAAAAGGTTCCTTCAGCCCATGGTTGTCTGCGTTTCCACCGCGGTCTAAAGTCCCGCAAAGATTAGGCAAATTAGCCCACTGACGTATGAAAAAGCGACGTTGTCGTCGGTCCATCTGTACTATGATTTCTTCTGTAACCCCATACTACCACCAAAGTAGCCTACATTATTTTCTAATAACCGGGACAGCCCGGAGGGGTTTATTCCACTGATATACAACGGGTTACCAACAATGATTATATATGGTTACTTTTGTATTTTTTTTTTTAACGATTTAATCACCTGGAATTGAAATATTCTTCTGCAGCCGTTTGGGCATATTTTACCGTTGTCAAGCAAAACTGTCGTTGGTAGTTGAACTTGGACCGTTGTTATGAAACAAATAAGATATAACAGGCCAATAGTCAGATTGTAACTGTTTTATATATCCTCTCAAACACATTCATTATGTTTTTATGCGAACATTCGCTTTCATGTCTTGGCATCCGAAGCGACAGAATGCATTCACATTTATATGTATGGCAACAACAGCAGAAAACATGCACACGTTGTAAACAATTTGCTGTTTGATTTCTCATCGTCAATTCCATATAGGCTAATCACAAAATGACAAGAATAGAACGAAAACTCGGACTTGCGTGAAAATTTAAATTAGTAGTGGTACAGCCACCGTTTGCTTTCCTTCGAAGTTACTGCTAGCCGAGCAGCGAAGTGTGCCCTCCAGATGCGAACCATGCACCATAAATTAGTCCATAGTCTTCCTGGTCTTTTTGTGGAATTGAAGAATGGCAGAGTAAAATTACAGCAGTCTGAAAAAGCTAAAGGGACGATTACTAGAATTAACCTGTTATTTTACCCTGACAAAAAGTGCGGAAGGTGATTTCCAGTTTGCTTTTACTGTATCACCAATGTGAATTACACAGAACTACCGCATACCTCACATAACTGTATCAAACGTTTTGAGTCAATTACAACGGGCTAACAAAGAAAATCCGGAAGAAAATATTCAGCAACCAAATTAATCAGTTTGAATACTAAAGCAAGAAAAGAACAGAAGAGCACACGTTATAATTCCAAAACGTTGGCAGGCTATAACCAAAACTAGGCTACTGCGCCGCATAAAGCCGCGTTTCCACCGCAGGAACTATACCCCGGAACTAGGAACCTTTTGAGGAACTCAGTGCGTTTCCACCGCAGGAACTAGGGTCTAAATTTAGTTCTGGGGGCTTTGTTTTACCCCCCAAAACGTTCCTGCTCGGGGGTAGTACTTTCCGAAAGTACAGGAACCTTTTGGGTGGAGCTTGCAGCGCTGAACATTTCTGATTGGTCGAGTACTCGCAGCATTTGTGTTGTATTTATTTTCCGCCATTACCCGCCATGTTTGAAAATATTATGCAGCGGCAAACCAATTTATTTTCATAATAACTTCAAATCAAACTTGTACGTTATGCGGCTCAGTAGCCTAGTTTTGGTTATAGCCGGTCAACGTCTTGGAATTATAACGTGTGCTCTTCTGTTCTTTTCTTGCTTTAGTATTCGTTTTATAAAATGCTAAGCATTCGTGCTGGTACAGCATAGGCTACCAAAACATTCAAACGGATTAATTCGGTTGCTGAATATTTTCTTCCGGATTTTCTTTGTTAGCCTGTTGTAATTGACTCAAAACGTTTGATACAGTTATGTGAGGTATGCGGTAGTTCTGCATAATTAACATTGGTGATACAGTACAAGCAAACTGGAAATCACCATCCGCACTTTAGGTAAAATAACAGGTTAATTCTAGTAATCTTCCCTTTAGCTTTTTCAGACTGCCGTAATTTACTCAATTTTACTGCCATTTTTCAATTCCACGAAAAGACCAGGTAGACTATGGACTAATTTATGGTGCATGCTTCGCATCTGGAGGGCACACTTCGCTGCTCGGCTAGCAGTAACTTCGAAGGAAAGCAAACGGTGGCTGTACCACTACTAATTTACATTTTCACGCAAGTCCGAGTTTTCGTTCTATTCTTGTCATTTTGCCATTAGCCTATATGGAATTGACGACGAGAAAGTAATCAAACAGCAAATTGTTTACAACGTGTGCATGTTTTCTGCTGTTGTTGCCAGTTATACATATAAATGTGAATGCATTCTGTCGCTTCGGATGTCAAGACATGAAAGCGAATGTTCGCATAAAAACATAATGAATGTGTTTGAGAGGATATATGAAAATCAATAAATACAAAAGTAACCATATATAGTCATTGTTGGTAACCCGTTGTATAAGTGGAATAAACCCCTCCGGGCTGTCCCGGTTATTAGAAAATAATGTAGGCTACTTCGGTGGTAGTATGGGGTTACGGAAGAAATCATATGACAGACGGACCGACGACAACGTTGCTTTTTCATACGTCAGTGGGCTAATTTGCCTAATCTTCGCGGTACTTTAGACCCCGGTGGAAACGCAGACAACCATTGGCTGAAGGAACCTTTTAGTTCCTGGTAAAGTAGTTCCTGGGACTGAAAGTTCCGGGTAATTTTGGTGGAAACACGGCTTATCATACAAGTTTGATTTTAAGTTATTATGAAAATAAATCGGTGGAGATTTTTAAACATGGCGGCTGAAAGTAAAAAAAATAACACTGCAAGTAGTCGACCAATCAGAAATTTTCAGTGCTTGCGCCCCACCCCAAAGGTTCCTGTACTTTTGGAAAGTACTACCCCCCAAGCAGGAACCTTTTTGGGGGTAAAATAAAGCCCCCGGAACTAAATTTAGACCCTAGTTCCTGCGGTGGAAACGCACTGAGTTCCCCAAAAGGTTCCTAGTTCCGGGGTAAAGTTCCTGCGGTGGAAACGCGGCTTTATAGATCCCCTGTTTGGTCGCGTCTGGTCTTCACACTTCCCCTCCCTCACAATTTGAATGTCATAGCAAATGGCATCTGATAGAAGTCAGCTTCTGCCTCTAATTAAATAGTTTGTCTTATTGTTTTTGTAATAACTGTCTGGTAGCGTCACATTCCACAGCTTTTCCCTGGAATACAAACACAAGTCATTAATATTTCACTTCGGTAACACACCGATCACATTATTTCAATTGATTGATCCATCATAATCTATTCCTTGTGATGTTCAGTCAAGATAAAGTCAAGCCAGGCATTTTTAAAAGCACTTCAATCTCAGCTCCTTATGTGTAACAGTTCAAAATGCCTTTGTTTTTATATGCTAGTTTGAATAAATATCCTTTGAAAACTTTGATGCAATTTTCAAGGGTTTTATCCATATCAGCTTGGCTCATCTACATGTCCAGCCGAGTCACCTTTTCATACGACTCAAAAAGACGACAGAGCAAAAAGAATGAATCCAAAAGCAGCACTGAAGCAGCAGGCTCTTTTCAGACACCGAGGAATTAGCCTGAGTAGGGCTTTGGTGCTTGATAGTCACACCGGCTCACAAGGCACATGACAGTGAGTGAGAAGTGCATACATATTAATAAGGCATTTGGACACATCACGGGTGGCTCTGCACCTGTAAGTGAGGCTCACACTGCCACTCTGAGGATCATCGGGCCTGCGTGGTCCTGGGGCAGTCAGATTGTAAATGACCCCTGATTTTTCCAGTTTCAGGCTCATTCAGCCCTGAGTCACGGAGAAGGGTGCCTGCTACATCCCACTCTCTGCTGATCCTGCACATTGCTTCTCCTAGGACTGTGGGAAAGCAGGTGAGAAGAATCCCATCACTACACCATGCAGTCAGCTTGTACTTGAATAATTGGTTCCAGTACCCTCAGAGGTGTCTGTGTTCTCTTACTTTACTTTTAAAGTGACTGTTATGTGTGATCTTGTGCCTATTCTGGTTATTTTAAAATGTTTTTTTATTGTGGCAGTCATTAGTTAAAGATGATTTGTAAATTTCAATTGCAGTCCAGCTCCCATTGTTGGTGAAAATCCTCTTGGTGAAAAAATATCCAGAGACAGGCACACTGTGGGGTTGCGGTCTATTGTACAGCAAGATGGAGCGTACATATGAGACCAAGTAGAGGTTGTTCTTGAGCATGTGGTTAAAGCTATATAATTATCTGATAAAAGTACTGATCCAAACTTCAAAATTCAAGATGACATTCAATTATTAACCTTACTAGAGTGGATGGATATGTTAGATAAAATAGAGTATCAAGTGCAGATAATACTAAATTTCCAGAAAACACTTCCCTACTCTGTGAAACTTAATAATGAGGTAAACTATTAAACTAGTAAACTATAAAATATTACAGCGCTGTGACATGCACCAAAGATTCTGTCTTCACTGTCTCTACCTGCACGTCTCAATAGTAACCCTTATCAACAGAATGTAACCAAGCTAACTCACACAAGTAGCATCTTCGTGACGTAATTGTAAGAAAGTATTAGATCTAAACATGTCTAATAAATGTAAAGGGGGTTATGCTTTGTCAGGGCAAATAAAGAAGGTTAGACTGTATATAGAGAGCTACCTTAACGTTGGCTATATGGAAGAACAGGACAGGTCTCGACCAGAAATGGGTCATTTGTGGTGAGAAACTAGCTAATGGTAGCAAAACGCAGAGCAAAAATCACATCAGGAAATAAAACATATTTTCAGACATCAGAAAATTGTTTGAACCAGGCAATGATTTACACATAGGTAAGGAAGTGTCTTTTGATTGTTTGCTCTTGATAGCCAAGGCTAAAAAGCCACATAATGTTGGAGAACAACTTATCAAACCTGCTTGCATTAAAATAGTGAAGAGTGAACTGTGTAGTGGATAAAATGAAGGCCGTCCCACACTCTAACAACACTATCAAGGACAGAATTGATGGAGATTGCCAAAACCAATTGCACAAGAAGCGTAGGAAAGTCCCCTTTGCTGTTCAGTCGGATGAAACAGCAACAGGGACAGAGAAGGTCTGTGCTCATCGTTTATGTGCAATATATTGACTGTAACGACTTGAAACAGGACATTCTTATGCCTAACAATTTACAGGCAAAGATAGCATTTTACCATGTATCCTTGTAACAATCTGCCCTATGAGAATCTTGTTGCAAGCTGCACTAACAGGGCTGTGGGGATCATGGGAAATAAAGGGATTTAATAGCCACTTGAAGAAGAAAGCCCCGGGGTGCATAATTTTCCACTGCATGATATATCGTCAGGCACTGGCCAGTAAAAGAACTGTCCGAAGACCTCAGCGACACCCTAGCAACTGTAGTCAAGGTTGTAAACTTCATAAAGCGTTGCATTGTCAACAAGAGACTCTTTCCCCAGTAGTGTGAAGATGAAATGCATCAAAGCCTGCTGCTACACAGTTTCGCTGGTTATTGCATGACCAGGTGCTTGTGTGTTTCTAGGAACTGTGAGAGAAATACAGAAATCCAGCAAGACCACAGTTACACACTGTCAGAGCAGCGTTTTGGATGAAAACAGCATACCTAGCTGATATATTCACTCTACGATCAAACAAATAAGCGGCTGCAGGGTTATGAATCCAACATTGTGCAGTGTAAAGATGCTCTTGACACTTTCATGTGCAATAATTATAATATTTAAGTGCATTCATGGATAAAAAACTGTTGTGTCTTTAAGATATTCATAGTGGCAGTGGTGAGTATATGGTAGGTAGTTGTAATAAGTAAACCTTTATTTGACTAGGAAGTCACATTGAGATTAAAACCTCTTTTACAAGTGAGACCTAGCCAAGACAAGGCCAAAGCAGTATAAAACAGCATACAAAACAACAACGACAACAGTAGCACACAGAATAAAACAACCAACATGATAAAATACATAAAATAGTTGGCACTGTAACTGAAGCATGATGGCAACTGTGCATGTTCCCTGTAAAATACCCACATAATCTGATTGTTTATCAGTTAATAAGCCAGTCTGGTTTGTGATTACATGGAAGCAGTGTTCCACCTATGTCGCTGTCAGCTACTGTGGGGAGTAAAGTTTTGCAGTTAAAAAATGGCCGTATGAATAGTTCATGGGCTAAGAAGTGAAAGTGGAGATGTGAGACATGCATGCCATTGCTCTGTGGTGACATGCCACGTGTCACTGCTGGTGGCAACGGCAGCCGCTGATTTGCCAAGATTAGCCCTGACATTTATTTTTGCTCCTGCTTCAAAGGCAAAAGCCCCCAGTGTCTCCCAGTAGCCCTCAGCCCCCAACACCAGTATGACAACCTAGTTTCTTTCCTCCTTCTCTCTCTCTTCTTTCTCATTATGAACAATAAAGATGTGGGGTTCCAGAAAAAAATAATAAAAAACAAATGACATTATGTAAAATTTCCAATGGGAACGTTTTTTTTTTGTGGAAAGGAAAGATGAGGCAGTGCAAATGTTTTCTGTCCTGACCCATGGGGTTTTAGGGGGTTAAAGTGCCTCTGGGTGAACTCGCCACTCCTTTTGTCAGATTATTTAAAACATCAGAGTTATAGAAGGGGGCAGAGAGAGAGAGAGAGAAAGAGAGAGGACAGAGAGGGAGTGGGGGTGGGGGTGGAGGGGAAAAGAAAGAGAGAGCAGGAGAGAGAGGGACAGATATGGTTCTGTAGCAGAGAGCAGCGTGTTCCTTCCAGTGTTTGTCCCTGCCCCTAGTCGGACTGCCACTGAGCTTGGATGAGCTCTGCCTGTTTGCTACTCCTGGATATACAGCCCTACCCTGTATAAAGTGTCTGTGTGCATGTGTGTTTGTGTGTAGGTGGCTGACAGGATTCTGCAGCATGAATCCTTGCCCTTCTTTCATTTTTTCTCTTGTTTCTGTTGTTTCTGGTGCCCCTGAAATGACACTTTCACCCAAGGGCGAAGGCGCACAAGTTCTGGACACTGTCTGTCATCCACTTTTGCATAAAAGGACCCGCATCTCCTCGTTGTAAGGTAGGCACCCCAATTTGCTTTAAGGTATTTTACTACCAAGCCTTTTTTCCTGCAACACCTGGTCTGTCCTCTGTGAGAAGTTTTTTTTTATGAAAGGCCAATGTTGTTTGATCATTAAATTGTGCATTTTTACTGCTTCTGAAGTCAGCTTTGTGAGATAGGAGATTAGACTTAGTAAAACTAAGCTTTTATTAATCAATTATAATTATACATTGTTCCATGTGGCTGAAATTTGCTGAGAGAATTGCCCAGAGTTTTAATTATGATGTAGCCTATAAGTAACAAAATGCATATTTGGCTGTATTTATTTGTATTGTAATTTCACGATAACACCAATTTTAACTGGAATTGGTAAAGTGATAATAACTGTACTTCCTTCCATGTTTCATTAGAATAAACGCGATCCGTAATGTAGTAAATATAATAAATAGTACCCTTCTTACAAAGCATCGACATATGGAAGGTGCTGTTGTTACTTGCAGTCTGCCAATAACAGTCTGCAATATATGAACATCACGTAAGTTTTCTGAAACGGTGAATTAACGGTGCTTAGCTATCATCAAACAGCTCATACGCTGCAGCAGCCTTAAGGAGGAGAAGGAGAAGAGAAGGGGTGGTCTCCGTCCGATTTAACAGTTACTACTGCCAGCTATAGATTTTTTTTTTTTTTTAAGTGGGATAATGGTGTAACGTACAGATCGTTCGTCGTCCCAAATGTAGCTGAACAGCTTGAAGCCGATCGAAACCCGTTCTCTCTACCGTAGCTCTGCAGCTGGCGAGCAACTCTGTCCAGATCCAATGGACGGTAGCGTTTGTAGTTCGAACGATTCATCCCGAGACTCCTCGTGGCCCGCGCGTGTGAAGTGTTTACGTTATGTTCGATATTAAAGTTGAGTTATACTAGATACTAGATATACCAGTGATACCCTATCTACGACAGTCCAGAAAATTATATTTGAGAACCATTCAAAAAAAGCCATTGTCAGGTTATTGCAATATCTATATACATGCAAATGTATATAGGGTTTTGCATGTGCCAGCCGTGAAAAAGTCAGCATTAATCTACATAGATATATCGATTTTATGGACAGTTTCAAACAATCCACTATTTTATAAAACATTTTATATTGTGTTGTTCAGGTGGAATCTACCTGCTTGGTGACAACTATATATCCCTGCTCAATGCAGTTATGCCTACTGTACATAATAAGCTCATTTTAAAAATGCAGGCTATTTCCATCTAGTCAGCTAGCTTTGTAAAAAAAAATATAATCTGCTGTGACACTACATCATTGCATGCAAGAAGAATAAATTAATCAGGTGTGAAATACTGTTTGTAGCTCATTGACAGACTTACTTATATGCAGTATTTCAGTATATTTTTTTCATTGGTGGCTAGAGTGCCTGGCGTATCAAAACATTTTCAGTGTGACTTTGTTACCTACAGCAGATACCTAGTTGCTGTGACTGAAAATACTTACCAGCAACTGTATGCTACCAGTCGCAAAACCTGCCCATGATGGTCAGAAACACGCCTGCCCCACAGATGAAATTGTTGACCGGGGTGAGGTTGCAGTTGGAGGAAGGAGATCTGAACAAAAACTTTCTAGTTTTCAGGCACCTATTGTACATTACAAGTGTCTGAAATGACAATACACATTTTTTTGCACCTTACATTGTGCCTGAACATAGAGTAGTATCTGACTGCACAACTATTACTGCAAAAAAACATCTTCACCCACGGGTTCATCTTCAAAGTAGCCCAGGTGGCGCAAAAAACCACAAATATATCAACACTAAATGTAGGTTGGATGGTATTGTCATTGCCTATTGCTATCTACATAAGAGAATGACATTAATCTACACAAGTAGCTAATTTAATTTTAAACTTTTGTGGTAAAGTACTGAACAGATGGATATTCAAAATAATTACAGCTATATTTTTGCTAAAGTATTTATAGGATAAGTATTTTATTATTTTATATAATTAGGGGATACATAAAATAGTAAAAATTGTATTATTTTATATTCATTTTGTGTATGCTGAATTTCAGATGGTGTTTTGCTAGTAACTTTATAGCCTGTCAAAATACAGAAAATTTCTGACTGATATTGGCCATATGCCAGAGGCAGTCTTTTTCTTCACTCTACAATTGGGAAAATTCCTTGGAACTGAAAAGTGTATTAGCTGGAAAGCAAAGTTTTAAATAGCATTTTAGCTTTTGTGTTTAGTATATTCATTTATTTATTGAGTAGCCTATACTCTTATGAATTTATTTTGTGTTTCATGTTGGTGGATGAGAATAATAGTTGTCTCTGTGTATGGAGAACATATTGTTATTAAGGTAATGCCTAGTGCACATTACACAATTTTAGCCAGGATTCTGTAGTCAGGCTAATTTTCCGAGTCTTAAGAGAATCTCAACAAAATTCCCCAGTCTTTGCTTGATCAGTGCACGTGCCCATGACAGTCCTTTAATGGGACATGGTCAGAGACTCACCTGACACAGTCGTTAGCTCGTCTGCAACACTTGCAAGAATATCAAACTAGTTAGATTTTATCTTAAGTCTTTAGACATGGTTCGTGCAGTGTGTGATACACAAACACTCGTTTTTCCATGTGGAACCGTCAACAGCCAATGAGCTTTCGGCATCACCAGAGCTTCAGGAAATAAACATGGCGAAGAGGATGAGTACGCCGTGTAAACGAAAGTAAGCGATAGATAGCCATAACCTGGAGTGAAATTTATTTACAGTAAAATGACTACTTGTATAGGGGAGAAGGGGTTGAGCCAGCAGCCATGTGATGTAGCCTATAGTTATTGGGTTACATGGTGAATCAACTAGAGACATAACTGTTTTTGCCATGTGGAGTGATTTTATTGAGCTTTAATATAATGATTCTTGTGTCTGAGGGGACGTTAAGGTGATATCATATCATTGCTGTAGCCTATAACATGGTTAGTTCAGATGTGATATTTTATGTTTACATCAGCACGTCTGGGTTTCTGACTCTTATTCCACAACATCTGTGGAACAGTATGTCAACCCTAACTCCATCAATTCCACTGACAGAAATAGTTTTCCATACGTGGTGTTACTGTTGGTTTTTCACTGCATTGGTTGGCTTTCATGCTAGATTAAAAAAATAATACACTGTGTTCTAGTAACCAATACCTTTCTGCTAAATCCAGCTTGGTCATTCAGAAAATATGTAGGTAACTCAGTAAATAAATAAATAAAAATAAAATAACAATAATAGTAATAATAATACAACAACAATAATGTGATTCTTGTAAATTCTTGTTTTGGTTTGGGTCATTCAGCGTACATTAAACATACAATATGTGCTCATATAGTTTTGTGTGTCCATGGAGTGTTTGTGTCTGTGAGTAAGCCTGTACTCTTGTAAGAGAAAGGGAATTCATATGTTTTCCCAGTAGTTTTAAGCAGTGGTTGAGGTTTATGTGTAGATGCCATGTGATGATTTTAATGAAGAGTAAAATGTTCTGTTCTGTTCATGATGGCAGAAACCTCTGCAGTGAAAGGTAGTGACTTTTACCCACATTCTCCTCCTTTCATTTTATTCAAGGCAGGTTTATATGTAACATGAGAATCACATACTTCAAAGACAATACAAAACAAACAAAAACAAAATATAGGATTTAAATGTCCTACCTCTTGACAAAGCATACCCAGGTGCCTTCTGGGAAATCTCTCCAGGATAAATGGCAGAAGTAAATTGGTTACAGGTGAGCAAGTAGCCTCCCACCTCTGGTTGTTAATAATGACTAACGCCAGATGAGTACCAGGCAGCACTTGTCAAATATGCATCATTGGCTTTTCCAGGTTGCACTTTGATCTCTCAAAAGTGGTTCAATGCTTTTGGCTTAGAACTTTGATAGAAATCCTGAAATTACATTGTAATAGTGATCCCAGAAATGAAGAAAAATGTATTACCCTTGCTTTAGAATAGGTAGGACATAGATAAAAGATAAAAATTTCCTTAAAACTTATGAAAAGCATGCAAGCTTGTAAAATATATTGTGGACGCTGAGGGGCAACAACACTAGTGACTACTCAACATGATATCCCCAAAATAGGCTTATGTTCTCATGTTCTGATGCCACTCCCCCACCCCCTTGGTCTGTACTGTCCTGGTACTCTGATTGGGTCAGTGCTGAGCTGGTTGTGGCCGAGAGTCCTGCAGGGTGATGGATAATTAGCCATATCATCACCCAGGAGGGGTTTCAGCAGGCTGTAACCCATCTGATTATTAAATGATGACTCTTGTATTGCATTTTAACTGGATATTGTGCTCACTTATTTGTATTGTATGACAGTTGTATTTGTCTGTTTTTATTCTTGTGTTATTGTTGTAACAATTTTTATGCTGCTTTCTTGGCCAGGTCACTCTTGAAAAAGAGATTTTAATCTCAATGAGACTTTTACCTGGTTAAATAAAGGATATATATTTAGGGTGATCGGATGCCCACTGTCTGCCTGTGGCAGTTCTGCAATAACTCAGCTGCTGGATTGTGAAGTTAAAATAAGTGGGTGTTGGTGTTTCAGTGGATGCACATGTTCTGCACCTTCCCAAATTATTGGGTGCACATTATTGAGGGTTATTGGGTTGTGAAGTCAAGTTGTACAAACAATATTCTGCCCGACAAATTATTAAGCCTCAAGTTTCAGGATTGTGTCCTTGAATCTTTTCAGATTTTTGAATTGAATATAGCAAGGGGGTGTGAAGTGCAAAACAATATGTATTCTCCACAATGTTTGTTTACAGCCACATAGACTAGTGGTTCTCAAGCTGTTCTCTTACATGGGTAAGTTGTAGCTAGCCAGTTTGTTGCAAGGCTTTATTTGAGCAAAGGGGTGATTACTAAAATTTTTCTATTAGTATTATGAATTGTATGTATGTATGTTTTGTTGAAATATAACTGTTTGGTGGTCCAGTGAGAGCCATCGTCTCAACTGACATGGGTGGACTTTTTGACCTCTGGATGGACACAGACATCCACCAACACACATACAGAACATAGACCATGGGGAGAGATGGTTTATTGTGTAAAACAGAAAAGGAACAGAAGCCACTTGTATTGGTGTAGTTCATAAACATAGCCCCTGGGTAAGGTTGCTTTTTCACAGATAATGACCACTAGGAACTGACTTAAGAGAAAACACTTATCTTATAAACTATTGTAATGCTGGTAATACATTTTCTTTAGGGACATCATGTGAGAGCATTTACTTTAGTGACGTCATGTGAAAATTGTAGCGGTATGTGTACAGGTCAAGGTGAGAGGTCAGCTCAGTCAAATCAGCTGTTATTGTAGAGAGTACTATCTGCTCACACATGCATTCAGTCTACTCCAAACCCATATCCTGGTGTTGTATACTGTACATCCTTGGCTATGATTGGAAAAAGAAATCTGGTTTCGCCCAGTAGCAGAAGTACATGTAACCACTACAGGATTTCTATGTTGTTTTTCAGAATACGTATGTCCTGTTTGTTTACTGAGTGAGACTCCTGTAGGGGTCAGGGGATTTGGACCTTTTGGTACAAATTCTCTTTATTTCCAGCTTCGGACCATGTCTTTACTGAACATAGTTTTGGAGATAACAGAATTTATTTAAGACAGGGGATTCTTACAAAAAGCCCCGGGTTTTAAGGGGTTAATTGCATGGTTGTTAATGTGCAGCCTGCAGGTGCATTCATGCACTTACAATGTCATGGAAGCCAGAACACTTTCGCATTTATGTTCCCTCTGTCAACTAATAAAATATCTTTATAGGGGCAATCTTGAGGTTTGTTCAATATTTGTTAAGTATCATATTTGATCCTTTTTAAACACACAAAATGTTCCTCAGTTACATAAAAAGCAGCCCTTAATATAACATTCTAACATTCCTCAGATTCCACCCTCCTCGACAGAAAGTTAGCTGTTGTCTGATGCCATCTTGGTCATATGACAGCAGCCGGGTGAAAAAACAAGCCAGTCCAGGCATGTGTTTGCACCCAGAATAATCATGGCTTTACTGAGTTAACTCCTGCCATGTTGGCCGATGGCCTTGCAGCAGAAAGCAATGCAACAGCTGCTATTTTATGTGTTTTCTTGCTTATGCTTGCTTATGCTACTGGACAGTGCTTAGTGCTTTTGTTATTATCTCCGCCAGGCGGAGCCTGGGGGGATCATGCGTTTGATCGTGTGTGTTTGTGTGTGTGTGTGTGTGCGTGTGTTTGTGCGTGTGTGTGTTTGTGTCTCTGTCCAGAGCTAATCTCACATACTACTGGGCCGATCAGCCTAATATTTGTTGTGCGTGCTGACAGCAGGCCAAGGACCTGAATTCTCGAATATTTTGCAAATCGGTCAACGACAAGTATTTTATTTGAATTAATTTATTCCATTATTGTTGTTGCCCATTGAAATAGATTGAGTGCTAACTCCTAACCGGCAGCTAGGGGCCGCAAGTGATCAACAACTGCTTCCGTTTGGAATGCCTGGCGGAGATCTGCACTCTACTGAGTGCATTCTTTTAGTTAGAACTGTATCAGAAACTGAATCAGTTTCATTTGTGGGATATTGAAGAATGTGCTTTATTGGAGAATAGAAAAAGTTGAAAGAGGTGTATGTGTATACACTTTATGCACAGTGTCTGTGAGTGGAAAATGGCTTAAAGGTCTATTTTTTCTACCTTTCTGCTTTGAATTGGGTCGTAGGGTTCTTCCTTTTACTTCAATTTAGATAACTCAGATAAAGTTGTACTTATATATTGTAGTGATTCAATAGTGGGGCTTCCTAACCGCTCTGCTAAATGGGAATTAATCTTTAGCGTAGTAGTTTACGTGTGAGGGGACCCAAGTTTGAGTCTTGCCTGATCATCGGTCACCACTATTATGGGGGGACTCAACACAGAAACAGCTGTTCCTGCAAAAAGGTAAAACATAAATGCATGTACATACCATGAAACAGAGGCTGATAATCAGTATTTTTTTTCTCATATTCATCTTTTAAAATTAGAGGCCAACAGTCACTCAGTTCAGTGGCTGAAGTGGAGTAAAAGGTGCCCCAGTCAACAATATTAAGAGCGCTGCATAAAACTGGCTCTGTATGTACCATGTAAGAAGCCGCTAACCTCAATTTAAAATAAAAGTTACACTGACATACTTCCTGACACTTTTAAAAGGATACAGTACCCCTTTTCAAGAATGAATGGCTGGTGATTTGAACCCCTAAATTACACTAAAATACCATGCATACATTTATGCTTGCACATTAATGACAGCCTAACACTTACTGAGATTCATTTTGCAGCATGTGATGATGATACTTTGTAACAGTGCACGAAAAGTACCAGCGTAGATAAATGCTGAATTATGGTGAAAGGTCAGGTCAGCTTTTGCAGGTATGCCATTCATGCAGAGAGGAGATTGCTGATCATAATTCTTCTCCTTAAAACTCACTCAAAATGAGCACTCTCTTTATGCTATAAAAAGGGCATAAAAGGGCATTACTTAAAGGGCACCTCAGTCTCTTGTCAACACTATAATGGCATGTTGAGTCTATTAGAAAGAATGACTGCTGCAACAAAGTAGAATGAATGACCACCACATAAGGTGATATTCTGTGTTTTGTGGCTATTGTGAGAAGGTCTTTGTGCAGGCACCCAGGGAGTTCACCCATTAAACATTACATTCACTGAAGAATGACTACTACAGCAAAGCCCATAGTTTCCTCTACCTCTGCTCTTACACAGGTAACATTACTAATCATTCATACAGAATGCACTCCTAATACACTGAGACACAAGCAATGGCTTCAGTCTACAAAACCTGCCGTTTTCATCTTAGCATATTCTGTTTATTTATCACTGTACTAGCTGAAATATCTCTCTCTCTCTCTCTCTTTCTCTCTCTCTCTCGCTCTCTCACACACAGACACACACACACACACACACACACATCCACATCTAAACCGGCCACCCCATACCATATCAGCATTCTATTTCATTAAAAAACATATAATTAAGAGGGAGACACTAAGTCATTCCTGGCTGACATCCAAAATTCAGCCGACTTAATAAGCCCCACATCAGCTCATACTTTCATTTCATTAATAATGTTTCTGTCAGTCATATGCTGTAAGACTCCAGGGACACAACCACAGAGCAGCAACCCTTTCATGTGCCTGGAACACACGGTGGAATGTGGTAGAACCGAGCCCTCCTTCGTTAGAGTGATGTGCTCTACCTGTCAATGAAACTAAAGCAATGAGATATGCAAATGTTGTCTTTTGCATTTATGATTTCACTGATATTGCTGCCTTGCACCCGATGTTGTCTTCTGCCTGGCTTACACCAACATTTGGAAAGCTGCCCAGCGACAGAATGGTAACAGATTGGGTATTGAATCATTATGATCCCACCATAGGGGACATTATAGAAACGGGATCTTATTGTCATTCACTAATTTTTAACCACTATGACGAACACAAAATTTAATGTGTATGTAATGCCAGTATGTTGTAACAATAATATTGGGCATAATTTGGAAAGTTAGCTGGTTTTATACACCGTGTTGATCTCTCCCACAATATCATTAAATAGTTAGTTCAGTCACGGAAACCCACGTATTTGAACATTTAAATTCATATGCAATGTGGTTATTTAGGTTTGACGCTGAATGGATCTGCTTGGGTACTTGTGCACGCATCAGCGAGCACTGACCTGTCAAACAGAGAGCACAATACGCCTCTGCTAGTAAACAGGAGATATACCAAAGTACCCTAGTACATATAAGCTGATCCAAACACAGCTGCTGTGCGCATGTACATCATTCATTGATGAACTGGTGCTAAGGACAGTTTTTATTTTCCATGGGAATGATCACTTTCAATTTAGCATTAATTGTATCCTGGTGATGGAATTCAAAGTTGAAAAATATAACAGGACATTTTTGAGTTTTGGGGGACACAAATGTCAGCTCCCCTTTTCTTTGCCCTCAGGTTGGCATAAATTAAAAATGTTAGTGAAAATGAGAAGTGCCAGAATGGCAAAAAAAAGACCTGCAAAAAATTCCATAACTGTCTTTTAGTGAAAGAATGCCGTACCTTAAGTCACATGTGAGTGTACGTTTGCACCTGAAACTTTTACAGCCATATGGCTTGCAGAATCAATTTCATGCACTGCAACACACACTTTAAGAACAGAATAATGAATAAACCCCCCCCCCCCCCCCTTCCGCCCTCCCCTGTTCCTTCTCTTCCTCGGTGACTGGTGGGTGTGGAATCCCAGACAAGTGCCTCCTCTATTCTATGGACAGGGTTCAGTAGGAAGGTATAGAATCTGAGTTGGTACACTGAAATGAAAAAGGAAGGAGAACTTTCCTTTAGAAGCCATCCACACACAAGGACAACAACCTGCATTAAAACAGGGGGGTTTCGCTCCTGTTGTGTCATGCATCAGGTAGGGAGCTGGCCTTAGCTGATCAAATCCATAGGATCATATGGGATGTGTTAGGACACTGTACTGTGACTCATTAGCAGGATCCCTTCTGACAGTTGCAGTGAATCCTGACTCCAAGGCGAATGCTGATATAATCAGCATTCTGTGTATTGTGTTTTATCTCCTTGTCTGTTTGTGCAATTTGGCTCTTGGTATTTGATGAGGAGGGTCTGACTGGAATGAAGGAAAGAGGAAAACATGTTATTCTAAACTTTCAGTTTTTTCCCCCTCATTATTTTGGCCTATTAAACATATGCAGTGCATGCTTAATGAAGTGAATGTAGTCCCCCCTCCTTTGTCATATGCAATTTCTAGTGTAGCGTTGTCTCAAATGTCATAAATATTTACAGAATATTAATTAAAAATAAGTTCATGGCCATTAGAAAAAGTATGTAAAATATGTAAGCCATGTAATATATTTAGTAGTGACAAAAATGGCACACAATTACATTTCATCATATAGAGCACCATACAATGTCTGACTAGATTATATTTGTTGTTCATATTCTGACACTCCAGACTTAATACCGACAACTGCAAGGGAATATTTATTTATCTAGTATGCCTATTAATTTAATTAACTAAACAATGTATCTGAATTTGTGTCAAATGTTCCTGATGCATTATTCTATCAATCTATTATTTAATTGAGGACCCCAGTAGAGTCACATGTTGAAAACAAATTCATTTCCTTTTCCAAAAATATTTACCCTAAACATCACAACAACGGAATCAAACTTTGGAGCAATTGCAAAGAGTTCTTGCAGGCTTGCTATGCAACATTTGCCAAACTAAAGAGCGAGGTGATACTGGAATGCATCTGTAACAATCTGACCGGCCAGTGGCTCTCACAGCCACATAAATATAACACTGGTGTCTAAAAAACTGCGGCTTTCTTTGAGAAACAGCCATTAGCAAGCACGTCACAGAGGTGCCCTCCAGGTGTCCAGTGGGGTCACATCCTTGCAGTACACTTCAGCTTAAGGGCAGCTGGAGGGGGTAGAACGTTGTGTTTGTCTCTAAGTGATTTGGATCAGCCTGAATGTCAGTGGAGGACACGCCACATGGCATTTCCGAGCTCCAAATGAAGCTGATCCAGCAATGTGTGATGTTAGGGCTAACATTAGGGCTATCTCTGATTTGCGGGTTTGCCTTGAGGGAAGCTTTGTCAGCCGCATCTCCGGCTCCTTCATTGTAACTGGCATGTTCCGGTAAGATGGCCTTGAAGCCAAACGCTCTGCAGTTTTATTTGTTTTACGCCAGTAAAAAACAAATAAAAACGAGGCAACTTTTAACGGCTTGTCTTCTCCAAGCCCTTGACACAATAATTGTCTTTTATTTTGTGCAGTTGATTGGGCACTTTCTTACAATGCATTCCATGCACAGTAATGAGCGATCAATAGGAGACCTGCTGTAAATCCGCATGGCAGGCCAGTGTGAGGTTGTGAACAGAGGGTGAAGAGAATAATTGAATATGTCACCCCAGCCTATCAACTGTGAGTGACATTTGGGGGAGGGGCAGGGCCCATGTGCTGCACGACAAGCTGAGTTAATCTGGAGAGACGCACGAGTGTATTTGTGTGTGTTAGTTTGTGAATACCGGACTTGGATCAAATACGTATTTGTTTTAGATTAAAATACTTTTCTGTGCTCTATTGATCTTGCCTGGTGTAATTGAGCCTGCCAGTATGACCAGAAGGCGGGGTTTGCACTTTTTGACAGTAATTCATTGGTTTCAATACACCAGACAAATACATTTCTAAAGCGTAGAAAAGTATTTGAATGCAAAACAAATACGTATTTGATCCAGGTCTGGTGGATACATGTGAGTATTTTTGTTTGAGTCCTATTCTACATCTAATCCAAGGATTTCAACATGATTCTCCTCACCCATAATCACTGTTATATGAAAGAGCTATTTCTTACTGTACCCAAACCTAGAACACCAGTCGAGATGTAGCCATTTGATTTGGTTACCTACAGTAGCTGAGACAGCAAAACCATAATTCGTACCTCCTGTCTGCTCTGTTCAAAGAGGAGATGCTCAGCCATGCCTCCCGCGGACATCCTGGCATTTAAAAAACTCCATCAGATACTAAAGGGCGCTAATAAAAAAGTTTAACAGAAAATATACAGGGAGAAATACCATGGACCCAGTCACATTCTTTCACCCTTCTTCTAGTTTTGGGCCTGAATAAAAGAACACTAACAAGGTTCCTTTATGATTGCTATTGCATGTTTTCTCCTAAAGTATCTGCCCACCTACAAGAGCAGCTACTCACAGGCCCTTTCATAACAAATCCAGCATCCCAAATTCAGGCCAGAATCCCAGGATGGAGACATATGTCTTCATAAATTAATCAGCGCATGCCCTTTGACAAACCAAAATGGAGGTTAAATGTTAAAATGCCCATGCGCAGGCAAGAACGGTGCTGACAGCAGTGTGCCCAGCTTCCACGCAAATGATAAGCAGAACCATTAGTCAGGGTCAAACTCATTAGAGTCCGCAGGGCCAGCAAGTCATCATGCCTGAAGAACTAGCCGGCTCCCCTGTGAGGCATTACCACACATCTCCAAGCACAGTCTGATTCACCCCGCCCCACACTGGGAAGGGAGAATGTTTCTCAGGCACTGCCTGTAAAAGGAAGGTGAGAGGGGCAAGAATCAATGCTGGCTTGTGCCTCACTACTGACAGTGAGAAGCCAGACTTCTGAGCAGGCTTACAATCCTGCCATTGATTGCAGATTATGTGGAATCCCCTACCCGGGCTGCCATTTCAAACTTGATCTTGATCTTTCAGCTGTTGCCTTAGGTGTTTTCATCCCAGAAAAGAACATTTGGACATGCAGAACAAATGTGGACAAAAGACCGCTAAACTCTCAATTAAAAGATCATGCCTGTAAACAGGGGAGCCTCTGTCCCCACCCGTCTCATCCTCAGGGGTCCTAAAGGACCACGTGTCATCCCATGGTCTCAAGGCCTTCTCTGAGTCACATGGTGACTGGAACGCAGGCAGCCCTGCCCCTCCCCTCCCCCCTCGCCAGGCATGCCCCCCTCCCCCCCCTCCATGAGAAAGGTCAGGCAGTCGGGTACTGAGGAAAGCACTGACAAGGCTAGAGCCAGCATCCCGGATACGTCCCATCTCCTGGCTCGCATGTGCAACAAGTGGCACTGCACTCACCTGCTGCAAGGTCAAACGCTACAACTTCACAAGCTTACACGTCCGGACAGCATGCATGGCACCAGCCGCAACTTAACTGCCAGATAACGCAGCAGCTGCATTTTAAGAGGACTGTGTGCTTTCTGGGAGGTCACCACTGCAGTTTGGTTTCAGAAAGGTTGTCCATGGAGACCTATGGCCCGACAAGGACAACCAAAACCAAAAAAGTGCTATATAATACATACAGGGAAAAAAAAGACAAAACAACGTTCAGGGTTTGTTCTCCCGAATCTGGACATAGAGTTCCCTCCCCCTCCACTCTTCCTCCCCCTGCCTTTCCTCTTCTTCCTCTCTCAGCAAATGCAGCCTACATTTCTGCTGAAGGCACAGGGCTCCAAGGTGACTGCTCAAACTCTGAGGCGTAAGAGTTCTGGATATGCCATCTGGATATGCACATCAGGGATTGTGAAAATGAGGGGCACAGAACATCAAAAAACAATGCCCTGTGATCAGACTGCACATGTGCCACTGCACATCCAAGCCTATGTGTGACTCCTGACTAATGAAAACGGTTTCTGACAGTGATGCCAGTGCCGGTGAAGCTCTCTTAACTCTCCATCTTTCCTTAATTAAAATGCAATAAATAATTACTTGTGGTGTTGTGTTCCAGAAAGTCTATGTTAGCAAAATATAGTTATGAAACATTCGCTCTAGATGATTGTTATGCATTGTAAGTTATGTGGAAATTTTCAGTTTTTACATACACTAGGGGCTCATATACAGGTTTGCCCTTCAATCAGGCTCTTCTGTGAACAGACCATAGCATTGCAAGAACTTCTGAGATTAAACAGGCTACTGGAATAGAGAACCCCACCTCCCCTATGTTATGAAATCATTCTTCAGGAAGCATTATTTTATGATACAAAATAATTACCAATTCATTTTTAATGACATGCTCTTAACATTATGGGTTGTTTTATAGAGGTAGATGTAACATTCATATTTGTATCTTTTGGAAATTAGTGAAGTTTGTATGTACATTGAATAACTTTTGGGCTGTAGATAAAGACTTAGCCACTTACATCTTCAGGAATATCTGCACAGAACATTCTGGCTTTGCTAGACATGCAGCTGGTGGGTTTGATTCTAATCCTCAGACTAACTGTGCTGAGCATGGCTTTCCAGTGTAGTTATCATTATTCAGCTGCCTTCATTGGCTGTCATTTATTCATTTTCAAATAGCCTTGTAGTTTTTCCAAAGGACTACAGCAGGACATTTGCCGAATTGTCTATGTAATGTGACAAGTAAGTCCAACCAGTAATGTTTAGAACTGGCAGGAGATTGAGGCATCTGGAGTTGTGCAAGCATTGACTGAAACTATTTTACCCTGCATGTCTCTGATGCACAGTAAATCAAGCTCACTTTTTTATTTGTGTCCCCCCCCCCCCCCTATATTTTTGCTAGACTTGTCAGGACAGCAGTAAAGGGTGAGTTCCTATGACTCTGCCAGCCCAGTCAGCAGGCTGTTAGCTGTGAGCTGTCCAGTTGATTTTGTGTGAGTGACTGCAGTCAAAGCTGAATCATCAGTCATTTCTGGCTGCAGATTAGCAAATTGGTGTCCAGTGAAGTTCCTGCCTGGCAGAGATAGATGGCACAGCCATACCAGCACGTGTCAGTTGGAACGCAGCTGTTACAAATTCCTCTTCAGATGTGAGCACAATACCCCCCACCCCCTGCTCCCTTCTCTGTCCCCTCCAACAGCTTCTGAGCTGCAGCCAGTACCATCAAGTCCTCTCCATTATCCCTTATCCCTCCCTTCAGCATAGAAATGGCAGTATCCAGGACAGCAGTCGGACAGGCTCCCGCTCTTACTGTATGCAGGTTGTTGCAGGAGGAATCCCTTATGAGGCCCCCGACTAACATGCTTAATTTGCCGACTCCTTAACAAGCACATCATTTGCATTGCTTCAACAGCCAGGCTGTGAGGGATACAAATTTAGATGCGCAAACACTACAAAATTTGCGCTTTTAATGTATGTTTATACGTAATATATGTATTTGGGTATGACTTGAGTGCATGTGTAAATTAGCAGATCATTATGGCTAGCTGCAGTCTCATTACATAGATGTGCGTGGAGAAATGAATGAGCTCCTACTACCTTTGTATGAGGGAGATCTCTGTTAGTGGCTGTGTGCTTTATCCTTTATTAAGAAGAGTCTCTCCTGGGTCTGGGCACATAATGGGAAGCAAAATGCCGTTGTGGAGAGTCAACTGCCTGCAAAGGTTTTCTGTCCTTACTGAAGTGTAATTATTTTCCTCTTTGGATGCATCAGTTTTGACTGGCTGCCTGGAGTCATCTCATGAAGGATGCAAGATAATTTGCAAAAGTTAATTAGAAGATATGAATATCTGTGAAGATGTTTCTGCTGAACAGACTGGCTAAAATAGTGTAATGCACTTGTTGTAAGTCGCTCTGGATAAGAGCGTCTGCTAAGAACCTATAATGTAATGTAATGTAATGTAAAATAAATGGTTGGCTTTGATGCTCAGGGTTGCTGCCAGATGTTGAGAAAAGGGGGCTGTGCCCTCTTTGGTTTTTCACTCCCATTTCTGTGAGGGCGTACCTCTGCCACCAAAGCGAAGAGTACATGCAGGTCTACAGTATGCCTGATCAATGACAGGCTGCTTCACATACAGAGGTGCCCGAAAGAGATCAAAGGATCTGTGGTTTAGGCCAGAATTACTATGGAGGGTTCGTGTAGCAGCGGAAGTGGCACAGAGCTCGCTTCCTTTCCGCGCCCGAGCTTGTGGATTACAGCTGTTACACAAGACATGGTCAGGCACGGCGTTTCGACGTGTGCACAATATGTAGCATATGTGACAGGTTTCTGCGACGTAAACACGTAAAATTATTTATAATTTTTTGTTAATTAGTTCAAAGATCTAAACCCTCATCTTACAGTTTATGTACTGGATTACAGAAATTCATGAATCTTTCTTTTGAAAAGTGAAATATTCCATTTGCCTTTGTTTCTGTGACCAAATGTGAATAGCCTCACAGTTTATTGTTATGTTTTATATAACAGCCTATTGTGGCTTTGCACAGTTTTGAATGCATAGGCTACATAAAAATACATTCCTTCAATTGCTTTTCTTTATGGGATCCATTGCATGTGCATCATCTGTTTGACTGAGAATTCCAGGCATGTAGGCAAGTGCAGGTCTAATGGCTCCTTCTCATTGCTCCACATAAAGCTATCACTGTCATTATTATGTCATTACAGAGAAAAGGCCCTGTCAAAATGGTTACATAGAAGTTAACATCTTTAGCACTTAGCATTTTTGTTGACACCCCACTCAGATCAATCAGGAAACAAAGCCTCAGTGCTGTGTAATCCAGACACAATTAAACCTAGCTCATAATGTGCTCATTAAAGTGCATTTGAAGTCCATGACAGTAACTATTAGAGATGAAGTACATCAGACTTCAACAGAGCGTCTGTGGTATTTCATTTCAATAATTGTGACATTGCAAATGCCACAAGAAGCAATTGTTTCATTCAAGTGTTGTGGCACCATTGTGACATGGGATGTTTAGGTGCAAAGAAATGACACACCCTCCTGTCATTCGAATCCTACAGGTGCGATGAGTGCTGTGGCTCCCATGTAGAGGTGCAAATGTGGTCAGACCACAGAGTAGCATTGCAGATGGCTGAGCAGACATAAGCCACTGAAGCCCGTGCTCACTGGCAAGGGAAGACCAAGAGCACTCAGAGCACCTGTGGAGGATCATGCATGATTTCCACCACATGATAGAAGAATTTACACACATTGGGCCTGAAATTGATATTTTTGATTGATCTTGCAGAAAAAAGTCTGGCCATCAACAAAGATCCTTCTTGAAATTGTTAATATCATCTATCTGATTGTTTAATTCTGTAGCATACTCAGCACATACTTAGGTATTTGAGATTGTGAAAGATATTCTATTACTGACTATAGGCAAACAAACTTGGATTTATTTGTTTTGGGATTGTAGTGCATTTATGTTAACCTTGTGAGACCCAGTGTTGCAAAAAAAATATTTTCTTGCACCCTAGAGACACCTTTTGCCAAATAGCGGTTTAGAACAACATTTTACAGTTCCACAGACCATATAATATATTTTAACAACGTATTTGAAGTCAGACAATTTCAACTGTTACACAGAGTCTCTAGAGCACACACAAGATAGGTTCTTCAAGCAGATCCTCTCTCATAACATCTGGATTTTCTACCATTGAAGTAAATTACCACCAATATTTTTTATTGGGATGCCAAATAGTAGTGTAGTATATGTGGATTAAACAAAACAATGAAAGTCCAATCTTGGCCATGTAGCAAAAATGCAACATTGGGTCTCACTGGTAGCACAGCCATTTGTGTATTAGCAGGGAAACATGTTATGAGTCTTACTATTACATTTTGTCAGAACTGTATGTCCGCAATGTTCCATGAGTTGTGTTGACTGGTAAGCTGGTGTCATTATTGTGGTAGGTTGGAGGGTAACCAGCACCTCCCTTTGCTGCCCCCCCCCCCCACCTCCCCTTCAAAATACAAAAATGATGCTGTAGTATTAGCCCACCATTTTACAAGAGTTGTAGTGCATTTTAGATGCTTGTGTCATTGTGTTATGTAGTTGGAGGGTAACAATGTCCCCCCCCTGCCTTTTTTCCATTTCAAACACTATATGACTCAAAACAGCAAGACCACTTGTTGTTCATCAAGAATTCAGTCCTGGCAAATTATGACCAGAGCCCCCTCAGAAGCAATAATTTGGCGGCATGTTAGTTAATCTATATATCAAAATTTCATTAAAGGAGTCTTTGTACCATTGAATCATGTGGAGCCAGGGGAGTGATTTCAGTTTGGTAAGAGGTACTTTGCCATGTGAGGCCAATTACATGTAATACATTTGGCATTGTTTCAACTGGTTCTGTGTTTACAGCTGGCAAAGAATTTGTGTTTGGGATATGGTTGGCAGGCTAGATTAATATCATAAATGCATTGTTTCAGGGATTTCATTTACATATAACCTTAGTTTTATCCCTCTCTAATGGCAATATGGCTGATGCACACAGCTGCTGTTGTGTACTTTTTAAGATGTTTTTGG
The DNA here is from genome assembly GCF_018555375.3 of Anguilla rostrata. NCBI lineage: Eukaryota > Metazoa > Chordata > Actinopteri > Anguilliformes > Anguillidae > Anguilla > Anguilla rostrata. The sequence continues at coordinate 20,226,185 of NC_057943.1, read as the reverse complement.
GCAATGATCTCCACAGAGAAATTTAATTCCCTACGTCTTGTTTACATAATAATGCTAATTATGATTAAGTTTGTGCATATATTTTTTGCTTTTGCATTTTAAAAATCCTCATCTTTTCATCAGATGAGGTCACTGGGAAAAGATGTGCATGTTAACTTTTATTCTGACATACTGTATCTCTCAAACGAGCTGTGAACAGACACAAGGGATGATTTAAAGATTCACTCAAGACATGCCCCTACAGACAATATAGGGGCTTTTGATTTGCAATTTAAAATCCTTTTATGTTTTTTTTTATATTCATAAGTCATGCATTTAAATAGCCACTTAACTGTTTTCTCTGTTTTTTTCCATCCTTCTGTGCTACAAGTCCCTTGGCTGGGTTGTCACTGTGTGGTAACCAGTGTTACAATTACTTGCCCAATATGCCCAAGATTAAGGCCAAGAGGTCTGAAAGCACAGCCAGGCCAACACGATGCTGAAAGGAATTTACATTCAGAGCATCTGGTAGACTTTGGAGGTAATGGAGGGTTTCTAGATTGAAGGGAACTGATGTAATGTCGTCTTGGGTATACTACAGATCCTGGACAAAATTGCTTTCTGTATGACTCTCAATCTGAAAGGAGAATAGTTACATGTGTACAGCTGCCATGATGCCTGGCTTTGCCAATTTTACTGCTAATTTTCAGTATTGAGCCTGACATGTCAACTGCCAGGCATAGAATATGTTATACAATTGGCACAAAGCTTCTTATCCCAAGCAGAGTAGTTGCCAGTTCCAATCAACAAATTTAAATAATTGCTTAAAGAGGTATTCAACCTTGCAGTAATTGTATTTCTGCACCATTAAATTTCTTTGGAATGTAAGACCAGAAATTACCCACCAAAGGTCATCACATAAAACTTTAATAATGCTGTCTTGTTAAGATTCAATAAGTTCTATTCATTTAAGACAATTTAAAATTCAATAACATGTTACCAGTAGGCACCAGAAGAACATCCAAACCTATTCCAATACACACAATGCACTGATGAAAGTAAAACTATTGAGAGGGACCAAAGATTTCAATTTCAAAGAATACATTTCCAAGATCAAGCCTTGCTTGAGCACGCTGCCCTGAATTCAGAGATCAATTATCATTCACACATCACTTCAATCCAATGCCCTGAATTCAAACATGAATTATTCTTAACTGTGACTAACAAATAAATGCACTTGTTATATTTTCAGTACAAATATATTTTAAAAATAATTAAATGGATAAATAATTATTGCAATGCATAATTATTTCATTTTTGAAGGTCAGAGAGAAATTACTCATAAGTCTTGCATCCATTTTCTAAACAGTGCAGGCCAAGACCGATGCAGGCAAGCAGGCCATTTATAACAATTATGCTTTATTTTGACTACTTACTTCAAGAGGTCCAGATATGTTTTCCTTGTGATTTCTCACAAGCACGGTCAGGCTGGGTATGTTCAAAATGTGTCTTCTTACATGACTTTACAATGAAGGGCTAATAATAAACCAACACATTCATAAAGTGTAAAAGTCTATTAACATAAAGGCATGTCACTACCTAACTGACTGCTTGTGGGTCCATAGGCCATTCTCCTAATATTATTGATAATTTTCATTTTGGATGTTGGGGAAAACAATGTTTATATTTTTAAGGAAAAAATCTCTCTCTCTCTCTCTCTCTCTCTCTCTCACTTTCTGTCAAAAAACAATCAGACTTTATGCATTGTTACCATGTAAATTTGTCAATGAGTCTCATGCCATTGAAGCTGGGCTGTCTGCTGTCTTTCCAGGAATGAGGGGTGATGGTATCCAACAGCTGTAAAATGAGCTGGGTGAAATATTCAATCTGTGGGATGAGGTTTTAAATCTCTGGGCTTCCCCCAGTCTCCAGTGGCCAGGACATGATCCCTGTGATTTTGAGAGCAGACTGCATCGATGCTGTGTCTGGTGGGCGTAAAGTTGTGGGGAGCGGGTGCTTGGCGTTTGGCAGGGCACATGATTGTGGCATGCACAGTGCCAACACTTTCACACAAACACTTTATCACAAATGCAAGAGTATAAGATTATTCGTAGAGTTTATGATTTCCAATATCACACCAAACAAGGCTGGGTTTTTCTGAAACATGTTGTGTAACTCACAAGCAAGGTGTGTCATTCATTCTTCAGAAGTATGAATGAGAGTAACCACCTACTGCTGGGTCCCTCCCTTCCATCCATAATGTCAGTTTTTCCTATGATTGGCCACTTTCTGCTGAAGGGCAGTTGTTTGCAGCAGCCCCCCTCTCTCAATTACTGTTGCTTCTCAGTGGTTTCTTAAATTTATAGCTGTTTTAAGTGTTCCAGAAATGGAATGGAAAACTCAAAAATTAAAATTCTGTCCTCTATTCTCTCTCTCTCTCTTTCATTGTGCCTCTCTCTCTCTCTCTCTCTCTCTCTCTCACCTTCTGTCAAAAACAATCAGACTTTATGCATTGTTACCATGCAAATTTGTCATTGAGTCTCATGTCATTGAAGCTGGGCTGTCTGCTGTCTTTCCAGGAATGAGGGGTGATGGTATCCAACAGCTGTAAAATGAGCTGGGTGAAATATTCAATCTGTGGGATGAGGTTTTAAATCTCTGGGCTTCCCCCAGTCTCCAGTGGCCAGGACATGATCCCTGTGATTTTGAGAGCAGACTGCATCGATACTGTGTCCGGTGGACGTAAAATTGTGGGGAGGGGGTGCTTGGCGTTTGGCAGGGCACATGATTGTGGCATGCACAGTGCCAACACTTTCACACAAACACTTTATCACAAATGCAAGAGTATAAGATTATTTGTAGAGTTTATGATTTCCAATATCACACCAAACAAGGCTGGGTTTTTCTGAAACATGTTGTGTAACTCACAAGCAAGGTGTGTCATTCATTCTTCAGAAGTATGAATGAGAATAACCACTTACTGCTGGGTCCCTCCCTTCCATCCATAATGTCAGTTTTTCCTATGATTGGCCACTTTCTGCTGAAGGGCAGTTGTTTGCAGCAGCCCCCCTCTCTCAATTACTGTTGCTTCTCAGTGGGTTCTTAAATTTATAGCTGTTTTAAGTGTTCCAGAAATGGAATGGAAAACTCAAAAATTAAAATTCTGTCCACTGTTCTCTCTCTCTCTTTCATTGTGCCTCTCTCTCTCTCTCTCTCTCTCTCTCTGTCTCTCGTGTTATTTTATCTCTTTGACGTCAATCACCTTTAAGACATAAGCCACATTTCTCTTTTTCATTAGCAGTTGCTCTATGGCTGTAGACGTACCATCTTTTCATCTGAACGGCCCTGAGAGATGCTGTGGTTTTCGATGGAGGGCTCACGCCTCACTGAACATATTCTATGTGTTCTGCGCCGTGCAGGGCTCAGAGCCAGGCAAATCCCTGGAATCCCAGGAAAGCTCCTGTTGGGTTATTGAGCTCATTGCATTGCCCCTCTAGCCTGCATGCTTCACAACTTTCATATCACCCTGTTTTTTTTTTTTTTACCTGTGGGCTCTATCAGCAATAAAAGAATCATTTATAGAAAAAAACTGAAAGAATTGCTTCCAAGGCAATAAGTATTACACCTTTATATTGGCAGAAAGAAAGACACATCTTGTTTTTCATGTATAACTGAGTATGTGTGTTTGCATGCGATTGTGTTTTCATGTTTCATGTTTTTACTTCAGCTAGTAAAATGGATAGAAATTATATTGCAGGCATTTTATTGCATTTTGCTGTTATGACATTAATGTAATTTCATCAAGACAGCATTTGTATGAAGGGTAAAGGGACTTAACTATAAATAATTAATTGATTATTTTATAGTATAATTTTTATGGAATTTCAGAGATATGCCATCTAGCAGCTGTATTACAGAAGGTAATACTGCTGCCTCCCTGACCACTCCCTAACCTGTCACATAAATATTTTAAGTTAGGTATTAGCATGCAACACATGATTGTGGCTGTAACTGATGATAAATAAGAACTTCAACAAAAGGGGATTTATTTCACTGGCAGAAAAAAAAAAAAATATTGGGCACTTTAGCACTTTAACTCACCACTCAACCTCCGAAGGTTATAAAGAATCAGGTGTTCTTAAAAAGTAGAATATGAATGGGAATTGCTCATAAGAATTTCTGTGTGTGTGTCACACTACACTTTCTGATGTAAACAGTTTTATATGTAATTTAACTTTTTTTACTTGCCCTTGGAAATTCCCCTGTTCCATTCCTTGAAGTCATTGATTCATGTCATTTATATCGGAGCACCAGAGATTAGCACCCCCAGATTCTCACTCCAGTTGACTTATTTGTTGATAAATAGCCCACGATAGCAAGAGGTGGCACAGTGCTGTTGAAGTGGACCATCAGGGATCAGATTATTACTCATTTTTCAACTTGACCTCACATGAAATTCTTATGTAAATGCGGGTATTTCTATATGTCTTGTAGAAAATTGATTTATGGTAAATGAAATGAAGCATTTATTTCAGGCTTGCCATATCTCCTTTCAATTTGCCAGAATCAATGAGATAGGGTGTATGTCAATGAGATGTAGGGAACCTTAGGGGATAGCTAGATACTGTATATGATTTAAAATTGGAAATAAAGGCGTGCACTAATTATACATGGTCTATGCTTCCTGTTTTTCTTTCATGTACAGTGTTATTGGTTCTTTCTGTCTGAGAAATGCCTTGCAGCTTATCTGATAAAAAAAATTAATAAATCAGTGCTGCACTGAAAAAAATAGCAGCCATTATCGCAAACCTCTTGAATTTGACAACTTGTTTGGCAAGTCCAACCTGACTATTTTTTTTTATTTTTTTTATTTTTTATTTTTGGTCACCATGAATGACCAAGAGAGCAATAATATTGAGTGTTCGAGCAATAATAAGTTCAGGTTTTTATTTTTTATTTACATTTTTTTTCCAGATGGGAAATGCCTCAGATTTGTTTGTTTCCAACATATCGAAAGAAAATGACTTCCTCATGGGATCTATCTATACCATTTTTGGTAAGTTTATGCTGATTGCTTGCAAGTAAGGTAACACTGCCTTATTCTTTGAAACGTAAATGTAACTGTCTATGAAAGTAATGAGGCTTACTCTCCTATTCCCTTAGGTAATATACATGTTAGACTATGCATCTGTACTGTTACTGATTTTGGTGTGCATCTGTTTATCTTATTGTTCAATTGAGTTTTTAAAATTTTTTATTTATTTCTTTTTTCAAGTACCAGTATCTAATGGACCTGACAGCTTTGTTAAGGTGGCCTTAATATTGTGATCTGACAGCAAAAAAGGTGTGCTTGTCCTGATAATGTCGTGAAAATGCTTTTGTATTTTAAACTGACAGGCTCTCCATGTGAATGCATCATCTGTCTCTCTCGCTCTCTCTTTCTCTACCTCAGGGGTCCTATCTCTTCTGGGCAATGGCATTTTGTTGTTTGTTGCCTATCGGAAAAAGCCCTCCTTGAAGCCAGCCGAGTTCTTCATTGTCAACCTATCCATCAGTGATCTTGGGATGACTATGACCCTATTCCCCCTGGCAATACCCTCTTCTTTTGCACACAAGTAAGGATCGTGACTGGCTTAGCATATCAAGGCGTTACACATGGGTTGCAAAGGCATTGTTTAGATTATATGACAAACCATTCATAGAAAGTGCCATCACATTTTCAGTGATCATAAAACTCTATATCGAGGAATGACTGAAAGATTTGCGCAAAGCATGGTGAATTAACACCAGAAAAATAGTTTGTCAGAAGGAATGATGAATTGTGCTTTGAATGCTACTCCAACTTCCTGCTTGTTGAACCCTGATGATTTATTTGCCATTTGGCTTCACAGTTTTCACCTGAGCTGAAATGGTCAGGGTGGCTGTTTAATGCCAGGGGAGGTCAGCCATGATTCTCTAGTGCATTCTTCATGTGTGTCCGCACGTTCTCTGTGTCAACCTGGTGGGAGAGAATGTAAGAACAGCAGGGGGAATTGTGTCACTGGAAAATAATCTGTGCTGTGCATGTGCTTCAGCTGATGTCTTTCTGTCCATCCGTTTGCCAACACGTGTCTTTCTATCTAGGTGGCTGTTTGATGAAATCACCTGTCAGTACTATGCTTTCTGTGGAGTCCTCTTTGGCCTGTGCAGTCTGACCAACCTCACAGTCCTCTCTTCTGTCTGCTGTCTGAAAGTCTGCTACCCTCACTACGGTAAGCACTCACTTCTGAGACAGTATCCTAAATGGGATTAAGTATTGAGTATGGATTTCACGCAGATGTTTTCAAATGCCTGTCAGATCATCATAATTTATGATGAATTTATAAAAGAGCCCACAGCATATGAAAGATAAGGTGGTTGTTGGGGATTTGTGGTCTTTCATTTACAGTTAGGATTAAGCCTTGACCTAGGGCTCACCCACACACCATATTTGCACTTCTTACATATTGCCTCACTGATGTAACCATCATGCTCACTGATGCTGTAACCTTGTATTTAAGGAGGTGGGACTTCCATTCCACCCCCACCAGAAGCAAGCTTGGTATGTGCAGATGGCAGACCTGGGGGCTGCTTGGACACTACCTATGGTCATTATTGTCCCCTTATGGTTGTGGAAAAATTGCACAAGAGTATCAGTGAGTGGCTTGTTCAGAAGTGTACTCCACTCTATAGCTGCAGAAGCACAGGCAACCAATTAAAGATCTAAAATTTGCCAGATCTAGAAAATGCAGTTAATCTTCTTGAGTAAAGGTACTTGGGCTTCTCTAAAATACAGAAGGGAGAAAGGAAATGGAGAATGAAATAGAAGAATTGGAAGTGAAGAAAATCAAGCAAGAACAAGAGGGAAACACTATCTTGAAGTTGGGTGTTGCTGCATTGGAAAGTGTGAATTTGAATAATTGCTAGGATGAGCCTGAAAGATGAACCAACTAATGAGAGGGATTAATGTTCATGCCATTCAAGTCCCCAAAGAATATGTTACATAATTCTAATCTTTTTTTCTGGGGGGTGGGGGATTCATTTCGTACTGGGAACACCACAGCCTCCCTTCACAAAGGAGACGGGTGAAGAAGCAGAAACAGCAAAAAAAAAAAAAAAATTTAAATGAATAAAAATACTGATGATCCACAGCATGTGCTGTTCTGCTGAATCATTTTGCTTTGAGGCTATACATTTTAAACATTGGTTTATAATTATCAACTAATTACAATTTGCATTAACCAACTATTTTTTTTCTTCAGAAAACCACATTTAAAACACACTTGTAATTAATCATTAAATTGACATATTTCCTGAGTGACTTGCTAGCTATGCTATATAGGAATCTTTTGGTATTTTGGTATTACACCTTTAAACCTAATATTTTTCCCCTCTAAGTTTAATTGTTTTAAGTTAAAATGTTTAAATAATTTATACTGAAAACTGTTTTTTTTATTTATTTTAAACAGTGCCATATGGTATTGTAACATACAGTATATAACTGATATATTAACATATACAAGCAGAACTGTGTAGGGTTAATGTGTGCATGTAACCCACTTGAAATCTGTAGCCTGTTGGTGAACCGGTATAAATGTGCGGGAATAATATCAAATCTGATTTGCTGAAAAGGAGGGCGTTTGTAGAAAGCAATGTATATGCCCTCCACAAATGGAAGTTTGTAATGAAACCCAGAAGAGAAATGTTTCTTTCAAAATCAAACCTCAGTGCAAATGAGTACAAATGATTTGTTTGCTAGAGTTGTCATGCACACATAAACTCCCACACACAAGCACAGATCAGACCAGTAGGGGACATGGGGCTTTCTTCAGACAGGGGCGAGATGGGGATTTGAGAGGGGCGAGCATTTGTTTGTGTGAGCATGCATGCATACATGAGCACGTGTGTGTGCCTGTGTGTGCGTTCTCCCTTCACACTCCCTGTCAGGTTGGAGTCGTACGGGGATTTGTTTACCTAAAGTATTAGAACAAGAATATAACCGACCACACCGGTGTGAAAAATCAAACAAGTCAAAGCTGATGCAACAAACTAAAACCCTGACACCAATCAGGGAGCATTCTGCCGTGGGAGGGTTCCGATTGCAGACATAAAGTGATTACACAAGGGTTCTGCATACAAGTGGTATCAGATTCTAAGGACAGGCACAGTGACTGAAACAAGATCATACAGGAAAAATAGTCACATGATATGTGGGGCTATCAGGGTGGAGATCTTGTGCAGCAGCTTCACAGATTATGTTGGATTGTTGGTGGAGCCAGGGCATGTGAAAGAAACTGTTGCCAGTGGAAACAAAGTTCGCGGAGCAGACCTGGGTCAACTGTGGATTTCACATTACTTTAACTTCTTGCTTGTGAAATTTTCAAAATGCTCCATAAACATCCTGATAATGAATCGACAAAATATGTCACTAACCAAAATTGTACAATTGTGTGAAGAAAGCTTTTGAATATTGGCCAAAATAGAAGCTTCTTTAAAAAGTTGTTAGTAATCTGAAGGTATTTACTGGTGTCTAAAAGTTTACAATATTTAAAAATATTTAACCTATTAGACTCAGGCCTTCCACTGTTCCAGCAGTTACCACTGGGTTTAGAGTAATATTGCAATCCCTTTCACACCCCTTTAGTCAGGATAGGTTTATTGTATGATCAGCCAAACATGCACTCCCTTGAGATTTGTATAAGGTAGTTACATTCCCATAGTGACCCATACAGTAATTTATTATTTTGTCCTCCAGCCCGAGAGCTGACGTCCATTGTGCTATCCACCCCCCCAACATCTGCCTCGACATTTATCGGCACCACATTTATGACCATTTTCCTGCTTGAGTTCTCTCTCAGGGCAAATTCCTCGTGGAAAATTGAAATTGCAAGCATTCATAAATATTGTCTTTATTCCTACTGCTATGAAAAAAGAGCACATTTTGTGTGAATGAATTTGGTGTGAATCCTATGGATGATGACATATGATTACCCTGAGTGCGAGGTGTGAGGGGAGAATACATAATAAATTGTATAAAGAAGCACAAATGCGTTCCTCTCCTGGGTCTCCTTGTAGCTGCTTGATGACTTTGTGTGCTGCTCTGGATCCCGTTTATGTAGCTGACCCCCATCTCAGAAGTGAACCCTGTTAAACACTGGTCATTAACAAGGGTTGCTGGTGAAATTGCCTTTTTGAGGTGCTTTGCTCCGGATTGCCCTTCTGTGGTTTGACTGATGAGAGAGGCTCTTAAGTCACATGATATGGTCCCTCATCTAGATCACTGTACCCTTCAAATCCAACATCCACAGGGCCTACAATCACATACCAATTCAAATTGATTCAGAGTGCTTATGATGGATCAAAGAAGGGTCGGCAAAGAGAATGTTATAGTCTGCCCTTCAGGAAAAAACTCAGCTAGTATATTACACAGATATTTTCTTGTGTGTGTGCGCGTGTGTGTGTGTGTGTGTGCATGCGCGCATAAGACAAAATCCTTTAACTTCTGTGAAAAACCAGTAATTCTTCATCAGAGCTTTCTGCAGTGTGGGGCTAATGGTGACAGCCTGAAACACAGCTTCCCGAGTGCGCACAGCAGGGGGTTCTGCAAGATGGCAGAGCCCACTCAGCACCGCCACGCTTCCTGGTTTCACAAGCAGCCCTACTTTCAGAGGGGCTCATCTGACACTCTTCTTCGGCTAGCAGAGGCTCCGTATCTGGATCAGCTCAATCACTGGAGTAGCCCATTGTGGCATGGGCCCCTATCCAAAGCAGAGAGCTGAGAAACACAGGCATTAAACAGCATCTGTCCCTCCCGCTAACTCTCTCACTATCAGACAGGGAAACAGATATAGCACATCAACAGCAGATCCCCCCTCGGGCAGAATGTCAATAACATCCTCAGTGTCTTTAGGCTGCTGGAGGTTTACCATGTGGACCTTCAATAAATCAGTTAGCTGCAGAATATGGCGTCACTCCGTTTTTCCATTTTCTCATGACGGCCTGAACACGTGCAGAGGTCACGTGATTGGCTTTTTATTAATTGTGTCACTGAAAATTAACTGTGGGAGTTGAAATGTACTTTCTTTTAATACATGCAGTAAGTGCAGGAATTGCATCTGAAAATGTGTTATGCTCATTCCAGGTTTTTAAATTAGCTTTAAATCAGCTGACTGGACCTTGGCTTCTGTGCTAATTTTCAAACCTCTGCCAACATGGATGGTAATGACTAAATTGAACAAATGTGAATGCTGGAATGGAGCGTACTATGGAAGCTGAGAAACAGGGTTGTGCAATGCGTTCCTCCACACTATGTTAAGCGTAGAATGAGCCTAACATCTGAATCTTTTCCTGAGAGTCAGAATGATTAGTCCCTGCGTCTATATAAGCTTATGTCTAAACATGCACATGAGAAAACTTGAAAATTATAATTGCATATGTTTATTTATATATTTTGCTCATCCTATGCGGGTGCTTCTTTCACTGTCATATCAGTCCCTGGAACTATGACATGTTTGCTTCTCAGTTAATAAACCAACACTGATCCACAAATCACAACCCACAGCCTGATTTTGTTTGTTTATCAAACACAAATATTCTGCCTGCCACAAATTAATCCAGTCTCACACTGTGTTCTGTATCTTCTCCAATGACTGGCCCCTGAGCCAATTTGCATGTTACCCTGACCAGATTATTTTTAACCCTTCAACCATTCGCCTTGAGTGTAAAACGATTAAATGTAAACAGGGCTTGGCATGAGCTTTTTGTCTCACTAGCCACTGTGGCTAGTGGTTTCCCAAAGTCACTGGCTTTTCTTGTGTTTTGCATGCTCAAGCTGTTACCAACTTAAATAAATGAGCGCAACGGCCAAATCTGCCTGCTCTGTCCCTCACTGAAATTGAAATACTGAAATATTTTGTTTTCCAAAGCATTTCTGGACAAGATCCATAGCCCAGCATACAGAATATCCTCATACATAAGCAAGTCATAGACTTTCCCAGAACATTGCCTCTAGGACCGAGTACATTTTTGTCAAAAAGCATTTTATGATGTGGGCACTTGATTGGTTTACGCATTGTGGTATTGATTATTCTGCTTGTCAGCCGACTAGAATGGATCAAAATGTCTTTCCATATTTTGTGCATGAGCATGCATTTTCTACAGAATAATCCCATGTCCCATTAAATAATTTTAAAGATTTTTTTAACCGATTTTTCAAATTCTGTATAGAAATGTTTTGATTGATTGCATGCTGTCTGTTTGTTGTAATGTGTGCCTGAACTGTATCTGTCTGTTTCTATGCCTGTATGTGTTTCTTACCTATGTATATAGGTTTCACATGAAAAAGAGATTCCAATCTCAATGTGATCACCTATTTAAATAAAGGATTAGTAATAATTAATAATAATAAACACAAACAATTTTAATTGTTTAGTTATGTTCTATTCATGTCCGTTCTGTGCTTGTTGTCCTCAAATGCTAATGCAACATAGGTTTATTTTATTATGCCAATTTTCTCTTTGAGATTGAAATCAATATGGAGTCTACTGTACCTATAGCGTGTCAGACATATGAGTTTGCGAATTAACATTTATATTTACACATGCATTTAGCAAACACAGTTATCCAGAGACACACAGCTTACATTCTTTTGCATGAAATTCATCTATATAGCTGAAAAATATTGACTTCATTATTGCACCCTTCTCTCCATGTGACTGTTAATGTACTGTGGGTTCCCTAATTAGGCCTTTGGGTTTGGACAAAAACCCAGCAATATCTAAAAAGCCTTTGAATGTTAAGAGTAGTCTGAAGTTTCTTTAAAACAAGTTCACATTTTAATTGGTCTTTTTGCCTCTCATCGATCAATGTCAGGTAACAAGTTCTCCTCCTCTCATGCCTGCTTCCTGGTGGTGGGGGTGTGGTGCTACGCCTTCATCTTTGCCGCAGGGCCCCTGGCCCAGTGGGGTCGTTACAGCCCCGAGCCCTACGGGACAGCCTGCTGCATCGACTGGAAGGCCCCAAACACAGAGCTGTTAGCCATGAGCTACATCGTCAGCCTCTTTCTCTTCTGCTACATGGTCCCCTGCACCATCATCTTCGTCTCCTACATCTTCATCTTCCTGACCGTGCGCGGCTCCCGCCAGGCCGTTCAGCAGCACGTCTCTCCGCAGAACAAAACCACCAACGCCCACAACCTCATCGTCAAGGTAACGCTCGCAGCCTCACTGTGGACATTTCGCCCACATGCTCATTGTTAGGCTCCTTGTTAGGGGCAGGAGATGAGGAGATCAAAGGGAGGGGGAGGTGTGCGGGGTGTCGAGTGTGAGTTTACGTGGGTTTTGCATGTGTTGCAGCTCATTCTTTGACAGCTTTGATTTAATAATTACTAAATTACAGCTATAATTTAAAAACAACAAAAATCCCTGAAGATGTTAAAAAGGTTGTACTGTAAAAACAAATTACGAAGGATGAAGGATAATACAATTAAGTATGAAGTCATAAGATATATTTCCACACCCTTCTCATGCTTGTCTCTATCCACACGCCTGTGCCCACGCAGCTGTCCGTGGCCGTGTGCATCGGTTTTCTGGTGGCGTGGAGTCCTTATGCTGTGGTCGCCATGTGGGCGGCCTTCGGAGACTTTGGCAGAGTGCCGCCCATGTCCTTCGCCCTGGCCGCCATCTTCGCGAAGTCCTCCACCCTCTACAACCCCATGGTCTACCTGGTGTTCAAGCCCAACTTCCGCAAGTCCCTGTGCCGGGACGCGGCTCAGTGCCGCCGCCAGCTCTGCTCCTGTTTGTGCAGCTGTGAGCCCAGGTCCCCGGAGAGGGGCTCCTGCAACCGCTCTCAGCACAACAAGGATACCTGCAGCTCCGGCCGCCTCTCAAACGGCCTGCCCGAGTGCCACCAGGCCTGCCGGCACTGCCCCGAGGCGGCGGCGGGGTGCCTGGCCACGCCCCAGAGAACTGCGCGGATCATGACCGGCTCCACCCACAGCGAGGTGGCCGTCAGCCAGCTCTCCAATGAATTTCAGAGTGACTTCCTCTAGAAACCCTCGTTGATACATAGGGGAGATGGATGGAGGAGTGTGTGTGTGTTTGTGTGTGTGTGTCTGTGTAGTTTGTGTGTTTGTGTGTATGAGAGAGTGTGTGTATGTGCGTGTGTGTGTGTGTGCGCATGCATGTGTGTGTGTGTGTGTGTGTGTGTGTGTGTTTGTGTGATGACAGCAGCAGCACTTTGCCATATTCAGTTACCCAGGGAACCCGCACCCGATAAGCCATGTGGCAAACACGCCAAACTTACTGCAAAATACACAACAGACAGGGAAACATTGTTGATGCACAAGTTTGTGTTGGATCAAATACACAAAGTTTGATTTGTGGGTGTGTGTGTGTGTGTGTGTGAGAGAGAGAGAGAGAGAGAGAGAGAGAGAGACAGAGAGAGAGAGATGATGCATTCACTTGGACTCACCTTCTACTACGACCGAGTACAGGTGTTTACATTTATATTTTTTGCAGACCACAAGATCTGCAAAAAATGTATATGTAACTAGGATTTTGGTCCTTCCAGAACATTGATTCCCATAACAATTTCTGATCAAACTATGGAAGATGATCTATGTTATCTCAGAAAACACTAAAACGCCATGTTTGTGAGATTCTTAGTTCTGTAAACCTAAGAAAACTGAAAAACCATTTTATGTTCGACTGTCAATTTAAATGTTTCTCTGTGCAATCCTAACACGTTTATGATTAATAAGAGTGATTGGTTTGAAGAGACCAGAAGTAATATTTGCAGTAAATTATGCTTGTTATGCAGAGATCTAGTTTATCAGTAAACATTTATTTTCTGCCATTAACTATTGGAGAGATGTAAATGTGAGCTTCAAGTGAACATACTGTGAAATAAGACACTTTCCAGCTATGGTATTTTTACACAGGATTAACACACTTGTTTACACTCATACATCCTCTGGGCTCAGGACAAAATTACTATTGCATGTGAGGATGTCCTGGATCCAAACTATTATGCTGTTGACCCAGGTCATTTTGATGTAGGAAACCTTTAGCTCACCTCAGGTACAGCTGACCTAAAGCTAAATTCAGTGGAAAGCAACATAAACCTCAGCTACCTGTTGTGGGTGATATCTTAAATCCGTTAAAAATTTACACTTATTTTCCTGAGCTAAAAAAGGTGCCAGACTACCTCCAGCAAGCAATTAGAAAATTACTCAGAAGATGAAAGAGGGATGGAAGGCTGTGATGTAGGGCAGGGGTTACCACCAGGCTTTTAACGGGAGTGCTTTAACTGAATCAAACCATTATGGATGAATGCAGGAAATGGAAATGCTAAAATTGACCCATGTTGTGCATCGATTATATTGAATTTTGTGTCGGTGACTCATTTTGTGGCAACTCCCAGAGAAAGTCTTGACTTCATCACTGCTCAACTGAGATATATCTAAACCAGTAAGAACATATACTTAAGATTGCATTCCCCACACACACACACACACACATGCAGACACCCATGCATCGAATTGTGGAGAAAAGCAGTGTTAGAAATTGTGCTGTAAGCAGTCTGGATGGTGTTGTAATGAAAATATTTATTTTTTGTCCTTTTATTTTGACCCAACGGTTTTTTTTGTTTTTGTTTTTTCAAGAAAATTAATGCTTGTTATATTTTACAGGAATTTGGGGATGCAAAAGAAAGTGTTACCTGCCCAACATATTTGCACAGTGTTATGAAAAAATAGCAACAAAGTGTAATCTTATCAAGTAGCCTTTGTCTAGCAAGCAATTTTTGTATGAATTTTTGAGAGGTGATGGTAATGAGGGTTTCAGTTATGTCATGTTTGAAAACGGAAAGTGTTTTTAGATATTGCTCGTTAACATTGTAGCCACAAATCAGCTTCTGCAATTTTCCTGGCATGACCAAACTCCAGTGTCAGAATCAAAACCATAATCATCAAACTTAAATAACTGAACAAAAAAAAAATCTATGTCAAATTGGTGAATTCATGTGAAAGTTGTATACATGTTTGAACGTGTATTTATTTTATTTTTGTAGAATCTTATTTACAGCTGTAAAAAACCAAAACAAAACCTTACTAATGTATATTCATGGTCTAACATGTCAGAATCTCAATATTTATGCAATGGTGCTCCAATCCTGTTTGGTAGCCTGGAGATCCATCATCGATAACTAACAATGCAAAGCATCTACTCATCAGTGACAATCAGGTATCTTTTTGAACTTTTTTTGTATAAATATGTTAAATGAAGATTTGTTTTTGTTTCCATGACATAAACACTTTAATGTTATTCAAAATGCCTTCTCAATGAACATGCATAAAAATGTATATAGTTATATTTTTAAGTATATTTGGAGGAAAAAACTAGTCCGCTGCTGTTACTGTGGTGTCTGAAAGCTATTTCACCTAGACCAAAAATAAATAATAGTGTAGATATATAAAGCAAACATTGAAGCTTTTAAATTGCTTTCAACAAGGAAATGCATGAGGTGAGACTAGCCTCTTGCTTATATCACTTCTTGACAGATTGTAAACATTTACTGTGAATTTCTGTGTTTACCATCATTGCACTTTGTTACATGATCATCTCATAATCATCCATTCAATGCAATGCATGTTTCAGATTGAAGTCTGTGGATAGTCTTGTATTTTTACATATTTCATTGATACATATGTATGTTTTGGTGTGCCTGTGTTTATCATGTAGATAATTATTTTCCTAAAACGATGAAAAGATTATTTAAAAACATAATATATAAGATTTATTTAAATTTGTGTTTGTCTATTTTCATTTGAAGAAAAGTCATTTATATTTCTTTCCCAAATGCATTTTTTTATAATGAAGATGTTTTAGGGAGCCATCTAAGAATGTATGTACAGTGCATACAGTGCAATCCAGATATGTTGATTGATGGACTATTTACAAGTGTGAGTGAAAGGGGGTGATCATGTAAAATATTTATAACATCATAAGGCTACATTCTATTTATCTATCTATTCACATTATCAATTTACTTTGGACACACCCATATTCAGGACAACTTTAAATATTACCTGTTAAAAGAATATGACTGATTGACCTCCATTGACATTTGAGACAAGGAAACTTTTTTTCATTGATTTGGCTCTGTACTCCATAATTAATTTTTTTTCTGTTTAATTAATGAGGGCATTACATGTGTGCATGCAAAATTTCCATCACTGATAATTAAGTTGCTATTGACATGACAGCAATATCTTGGTAAACAGCAATGCCTTTCACACCTTTCACTTCATCACAGATTATGTTCTTATCTTTATGAGCTTCAGGCAACAGTCTGTCTCTGGGGCATATTTGCAGATAACATTATTCTTGCTTGACAATCCCCGGTGCAATTCAAACAGTCATGTACTGTCAAGGAGCATGTGTCCCGGTGTTTGATTTGTGAGAACTGACTCTCACTTAGTATCACTCCTCATGTAGCCGGTGCCACGTTAGTCCACAAGATTAACCCGCACCAGTGTCCGATTATATGCACAGATGGACGCTGTCCACGCTCTCACCTTCACACAACATAACTGTACAGGCCATCTGCTAGACATGCAGGTTCGAAAATTAAACGTGTCATCAAACCGACCCGGTTTGAAAAAAAAAAAGATTAACGTGATATTGACAGAATTAGAACAAGAGGTTATGCACAAATAAGGATATCATTACTATAGCATAATAATAATAATAATAATAATAATAATAATAGCCAGTTTGCTTTCCAAAATGGTATGTAATCATTGAAAAGTCCTTGCTTAATTACAATATGTTTTGTGGGAGAAAGTTCTCCTGATAAAACAAATAGTGAGCACAATTTTCTGCCCATTTAATGTTTTTTTGCATTCGTTTCTTTTCATTAATAAGATAAATAATGCTACTCTGACTCAAGCAGTCGTGACTGGTGAAAGAGCCAATACGTCTCATCCATGGGGTAGATAACGTACAGTAAAACAGTTATTTGAAATTAACTTACAATGAGGTTGAAATGTGCTCATGGCTGTGCATGCTACAGAATCACTTTTCACTTTTGCTGAGGAGGTTTTTTTCAAAGGCTTGCCTTTTTCTTCATCAATTAAATGGCAGAACATGTACCACTCTTTTGTCATCGTGGTGTAAATTGAAATCTGCTGCCCTCTTAGAAAGACATATAAACACAGACAGACAGATAGACAGAGAGAGAGAGAGAGAGAGAGCGCATAGAGTCTTTCTCATTTTTCAAAGGGATATTTCATAAACAATGCATAAGTGCTTCCCTAAAAATACCAGGAGTGTCAAGTATTAAATGATTATTGTTATACATCTCTAATCAGAATTTTAAATTATGCATTTTTTTTTATTTATGCATGCCAAGTGCAAATCCTCTTTCCTGCACACCAATAACAGTCATGTAATGACCACCCTACTCCTCACCTCAGACTCCCATCACTCCAGGCCATGTTTTCTCTAAATGTACAGCTACTGTACCATCATCAGGCCTTTCCCATATGTATCTAAGGGCAATTCACTTACACAAGCAGTGTCCTGACTATATTCGAACACTTTACAGACTGTTCTTCTGCTGTTGTTTGAAATGTTCAAAATTGCAGCATTGCATTTCGTGATCTTGAATATACGCTGCAACATCTTTGTCTGTTTCATCCTTTGGTCTTTTTTGTTCACCAGGATTCTTAAAAAGAAAAAAAAGAGACTAGGGTGAATAAATGGCTGCCTCCACCCCCCTTTCTGGTCAGTGTGCTCCAGAATGGCAGAACTATTGGATAGTGGGACAACAGACTATGGGTCTACTGAATGTTCTGCAACTCATTATGTACATTGTCAGGAGCCTCTGTTCATTTTCATGCAAATTGGACATGCACATCCCTGAAGATCTCATGACCTGGGTTGTAATTAGATGAAAATAATGTAGAGCGGTGCCACATTGTTTTGTGTTGTGTTTCTAAGGCACCGAAGAAGGTATCGTGTCTTGTCCTCTGCAGCGTGTGTGTTTGTTATAAATGTTCTGACAAAGCATAACCCAGAGTTTTGATATGATGTGGATCCAGATGCAGTCTAACTCAGTTTTACGTCACTGTTCTGAACCTGTTGTTCTCCTGCCTGTCTCCTCATTATGTGCTGCCTGCCCTCCTGTTTGAGTAGATCTGGTTCCCTGCGGTTGATAATGAACTTACGTTCCTTTCTTTGCTTCCACACCACCTCCCCTTTTTTTATCACCCCCCCCAACTATACCCTAAGCCCTGAGACCCCACTGCAATATAAACGCAGGTAATTAAGTCACAGCAATAACAAAATATGCAATAACAACAATAGTCACAGCAGAGTGGAAGAACAAGTAAACTACAGATACTGTTCCCTCTTTTATCCTTTTGTTGTATTGAATACTAACAGTCTCTCCCTCTCTCACTCTCTCTCAAATTCAAATAAGCTTTATTGGCATGACGTACATATATATATATATATATATATATATATATATATATATATATATATACATATTGCCAGAGCATAGCTACAACAAACAATAAACATATAAACAGAGTACAAATATGTGTGTGTGCGTGGTATTTGTGTAAGTTAGCAGGTGTAGCGTCAAGTGTAAATTTGGCGAAACTGAATATAAAATTGAACAATAATGAAGAAAACTACAAAAATTAAAAAAAAAAAAAAAGATTTTGTAATTACTTACTGTCCCTCAGTTTGGGGCAAGTGGCAGTGTATTGCGCAGCCAAAGCCACATTCTCTCCTCTCCCCCAAGAGGAATGGCAGCTTCTCTACCTCTGATAGTGTCTCGAATTGAGGGCAGATTTATTTTATTTTGAAGAAGTATTGTCTTGCCTCACTGTATTTTTCACATTGTGTCAGGAAATGCAGATGTCTCCATTGCCCCCTGATCGCAGTGGGAGCACAGCCTGTCCTCTCTGGGCAGCCAGGTCTGCCGGTGTCTACCGGTCTCAATGGCCAGGTTGTGATCACTGAGTCTATATTTTGTCAATGTTCTCCTTGTTTTTGTTTCTTTCACTGTGGTCAGGTAATCTGCCACAGTGTACTCTCTTTTTAGGGCCCGATAACATTCTAATTTGCTTTGTGTTTTTGTTAGTGTGTCCCAATAGGTGATGTAATTTTCTTTATGTTTTGCTATAATTTGTTTAACTCTAATTAATTGTATAGAGCTGTCTTGAGGCTGCTTTGTGTTAGGGGTGGTTAGTGAACTAAGCCTCAAGACCAGCTGGCTGAGGTGGCTCTTCTCTGGGCTCATCTCTTGGTATTTCAGGGCCTTGTAATGATACGAGTGGGGGTCGCTGTTTTTGAGGTAATTCCAAAATTTAACTGCCCTTTTTTGGATGTTAATCAATAGTGGATATTGGCCTAATTCTGCCCTGCATGCATTGTTTGGTACTTTTCTCTGGACATGGAGGATGTTTTGCATGCAGGAAGTTCTGCATGCAGGGTTTCTATGGGGTGTTTGTCCCATTTTGCAAAGTCTTGCTCTGTGAGCAGACCCCACACTTCACTGCCATATAATGCAATTGGTTGAATCACTGATTGGAATAATTTAAGCCAAAATTTGATTAGCAGTATAATTTGGGTATTTCTCTTTATGGCATAGAATGCCCTGCGTGCTTTCTCCTTCAGTTCATTTACCGCCAAGTTAAAGCTTCCTGTTGAGCTTATATTCAGGCCTAAATAAGTGTAACTGTTAGTGTTTTCTATTGTTTTATTTGCTAATGTGAATCTGTATTTGTTTCCCTGAGGTCTGGATCTTCTTTGAAATATCATAATTTTGGTTTTAGTCACATTCACTGTCAGGGCCCAAGCTTGACTGTGTTTCTCTACCAGGTCCAGGCTCTGCTGCAGTGGGCGACAGCAGAACCAGGTCATCTGTCTAGAGAAGGAATTTGATTTCTTTATCCTCTCTCTCTCTCTCTCTCTCTCTTTCTCTAAAAAAAACAAACACAAACAATTACAGAGATTGTAAATTGTCAAAGTGAGTGGACAAGATTAGACACTTCCCCCAGTAGCCATACCCCCAAAGTGTACGTGCTTCTAATGGACAGACAGAAGCATTACATCACCCCAATTTCTCTCATTATTTCAAACAGAATCATTCTCCTTTCAATAAGATTTGTAAATCATCTTTCCCTTTACACATTGGGCATTTCCTGCCTGTTATGGGATCATCCAATCACTACAGGCAGAATAATATTGTTTAGGGTAACTGGCAACATGAGAACAAACATGGGGTTTTGTCTACACAGTTATTAACTGTGGAGATTTTTCAGTGGGTAATTGACTTAAAGGAATAAACATCTTTTCACCCAACCTGAAGGGAAGTAGTATACTGTAAGGATTAAATAATAAATCTAAATAATTTAAGAATTTATTAAACATGCAGTTTACCTAGGACTGATTCTAAAAGGTCAAAATTGGAATAGGCAACCCTTACTGATAACCCATGCACACTGATAATATTTTGAGACTTTTCTCTCTTTCTTGGGGCATCCCAGTACTTGAAAAATGTATCCTCCTTTAATCCACTACCACCTCATCTCCTCCGTGCCCCAGACACCGATCTTTGTGTCCTCCCTCCCTCCAGTGTCCCAATATTGGAGGAAACTGAGGTGGTGGCACCTCTCACTCATTGGTTTCTGTTGGTTAATTGTCCCTGATGAGGGGCAGGTGTGTGAGTCCGATTGTGAGGGGGTGGCACCTCACACGCATTGGCTCCTTGAGTTAATTGTCCCTGATGAGGGTCAGGTGTGGGAGTCCTATATCTAGCCCCTGGTTTCCGGGGTTCAGCGCAGACTCATTGTTTGTCATGTTCTAGGTGTGTAAATATTACCGCATCGAGCCTATCTGTGAGATTTGACCACCATTTCTTTCTTCTCTGAGCTGATTCACTTCTAGCGCTTTGGAGGACATTTTGCCCTTGTCTCTTTAGTTTACTTTTGCCGACCCGCCGGGCTGCGAGTGTCATTTTCTTTAGTAGTTGGCATGGGTTTGGGGTGCAGTTCTGTTTTTGGCCTCCCGGCCTGATTATTACCTCATTGGATGCACCTGTTTCCAATTATTCCTCCCTATGCCATGATTTTGGCCACCTGCGTTGTGCAAGGCTATTTAAAACGCCGTCTGACTTTCAGTCCTTGCTTCAGTGTCAACTTGCATTCACATTGAGCCAGTAAGGTATTCAGAACCTGTTTAAAAGCCTCCTATTCTCTCGCTTCTCAAGAAGTGTTTCCCCATTAGAAGGTTTGTATTTCGGTCTGTGTTTCTGGGCTTCGTGCCAGCAGACCGTTAGGGCTTTACCTTTGTGTTTTCCTAAGCTGCGTCTTGGGTATCTCGGTGTTCGACCCCAAGTTTTCCTTTTTGTTTTGGGTCTGAGCTGTGACTCCGTTACGTTGGGTAACCCTAGTTTCTATCCCAACTAATTTCGTTCCTGAGCGGGGCTCAGTGTTTTTCTTTCTGTTTCTCGCCCTTGTTTTTACAGGGTTGTTTTCGGTTTGGCTGGTTTTTAAGGCTTGACAGGGAGTTAGTTTTCACTCCTGTCATTCTGTTTAATTTTTCCTCTTCCTTGTTTCCTCTAGCCTCACTGGCTTATCACCTCGGTGATAAGCTTTTCGAGTCCCTGTAGAGTTGCGTGTGGTCCTCAGACACTCCCTCCCCCCCCTCCCTCACAGTAGGTTACTCTGTTTTCATATTGGGTTTTTACACTCTAGGTAGCTACGCTATGGCGGCGTTCAGTTTTTAGTTTTGAGTCCACTGACAAGATTCAGTGAGTAGAGGGAGTGATTATTTTGAGGTCTTTATTTGGTATTTCCCCTGTCCTTTTTAATCACTTGGTGATTTGTGGTTTCCCCTCGGGGTTAACTTTTAGATCCCCCTCGGTCCACAATTGCATCCCACCTCCCACTACCGTGATAGAAATGAATGAAGAGGCTTCAAACTCAGCTCCTTGTCTCCTCCCAGTAAAGGCTACATCATTGTATGCTACTGCGGAAATCTTTTCATATTTCGAGGTGACATCATCCTGCTCACACCCACAGATTGAAAGCTCGTCCCATAGAATCTAATACTATCCAAACTTTAGAAAGCAGAGTTAGCCGAGAACTGGAATTTCCTCAACTAATAAAGATATTTAGCCAGATTTGTGTGTGGTTCAGTCAGTTATTATACATACTATCCTACCTGAAGGCTATATTGCCTACAATTGATAAAAACATTAGTTAATTTTCGTGTCTCATAAATAGCCAAATTTGTCTGTTGGATAGCTTAAGATGGGAAAGCAGGTTTTACTTCACGAATGTTGCATAAATGAACATGACTCTAAACATAAATAAACATGGCCACTACCATTCTTTCAGTATGTGAATAGTATGCATGAATAAATGCATTTCACCATTTCCAAAGGACATATATTACCAACAAATTTGATTTTAGTGGGAAATAATTGTTTTTCAATGTGAACACTGAGCATTTGAGACGATGACTCGGATAATATGAAGCGACAAATTTGTTTCACCAATCAATCAACATTTTTCTGAATTTGAAAATGTGAGATGCAATGAACTGGCCGGCAATAGAATGTAGGCTGTCACAGCATATATCGTAGGTCTATATGAGGTTAATTAGTGCTCTGTATGTTCAGATATCGGGCAAATTGGCATTCTGGAATTACAGTAAATTGCTATGTTTGTATACTATGAGTTTACTTTGATCTAATGTTGCTGATTAC
This sequence comes from Anguilla rostrata, assembly GCF_018555375.3. Taxonomy (NCBI): domain Eukaryota; kingdom Metazoa; phylum Chordata; class Actinopteri; order Anguilliformes; family Anguillidae; genus Anguilla; species Anguilla rostrata. The sequence continues at coordinate 20,203,400 of NC_057943.1, read as the reverse complement.
ATATTAATTGGTATCTCATTGTGAACTGTAATGTCAGGTTCATGTTTGTACTGGCTACTGTACATGCAACTACTTGAAATTTAATCTGATGACAGAGAAGCAGATAAGCTGTTGCAATTTTCTACACGCAACCTCATTCTCCCCTTTCCTCCGCTCGTCTCCTCCCCTCCTTTCCTCCACCTACTTCTAGGTAGGAGATGCATTGTAATGGAGGAGTAGAGGAAAGGAGGTGAGGACTGAAAACTAATGGGATGCGCCCTATCTCCGTGCCGACTGCTGTTTGCTTCCCTGACAGAGGACACGCTGATCTGGGATCAGTGGGAACGCTTAACAGGTATCCTGCTGTGCCTTGTTCACAATACCATTCTCCTTGTCATTGTCCTCCAATCACTTGATCCTCCCTGAAAGGGAACACACTCTTAAGCTTCTGCTAATGGAGAAGATTTTAGCATCGAAAGTACTAGCTGATGTCCTTTTTTTTTTTTTTTTTTTTTTTTACAAAAGAAACTGTTACAAGCAAGTTTTCTGCATACAGTATGCAGTATTTATTAGTGTAAAGAGATATTTAACTGTAAATGTGTGATTCCTTCTGATAGCCTCCCTATTGTTGAAGCATTACTGAGACATGCATTTGTGAATTTAATGTGAGGTTCAGCCCTTCATCAGTGCAACACTGTATTTCCATCATCTTGATTTAAATAATCTTAATGTCTGTATTAACAATGTTGCTAATAAAAATGGATCGGTGATTTTTAAAAATTGTGTCAATGAAAATTCATGCACAGATAGGCTTCTCTTGTGGGCAATAAAAATAGACTTTTGTTCACAACGGTCACATTAAACACTGATATGAAATGACATAGTGCTTGGCTGGGTATAGATTGGACAAGGAATTACATGATAGTCTTATAAAATCCCCTTCACTCCACAGACTGATCCTCAAAATGTATGGTAATTGACAGAGTCCTGTTGCACATCATTAGCGAGATACAGTATACAGTGTGTACAGCCAGTGATGTAAATTAGAAGGGACAGTGCACAAGTTATGTAAGATTGTAATGCAGAGACATGTGTATTGTGTCACTGTGACTACATTCAAAAACAGAGATAATGCATGTGCTATGCACTGCCACTGGCTCACACTTGAGGTATTACTGAACAGGGAGGTAATGTTAGAATTAAACAGCCAAGCAATTTCAAATCAGGTGTATAAAACTCAATGTTTGTTTCACATCCCATTATGAGAGTTCACGCGAGCCGCGCTCACAGCCCGGAAACGTTAGCATTGCGTGTCGGCTGTCATGCCGCGCCATGTGTTTCTGGTCATTAAATGGGATGCTTGATTTGAGGGCCCCCACGAGGTATGGTGATGGACTCATTACAATAATGTACGTTTTCTTCAACTGCTTTATATTCCCTGCCTTTCGCATGGAATAATTTAAACATCCTTTCAGTACTGCTACTTCCTTTCTAAAGAACATGCTAGAAAGTTGCTATCTGAGGCATTCAGGAATCCAGTAGTATCATATGACAGCGTATTACTGTGTTGATATTGTATCCTGGGCTAATGCAGTGTGTTGAGTTGATGTTTGTTGTTACAAGAATTCTGGTCATAGGGTTATGTATAATATTTCTGATGCTTACGCATGGTCGCATAAACCCAATGATTTCAGGAAACAGACTGGGAACAAAAATAAAGGGGAGTCATCAAAAATTCCAGCCTCTTTCTCAAACTAATGTAGTCCAACTGCTTATCAGGACAGGATTAACAATTTGTCCTCCTGTCACTTTAGATTTTATAATTGTATAGCTGTTTTGCAAATAATAGCACTCACAGTACTCAATATAACTTGCCTAAGGCAATGTGGGCTTTGATACAGCAATGCTGAGAATTTACAGTCAGATTTATGCAAACCATCTTTGAGATTTAAGAAACAATATAAAAAACAGACAATGCATGTGACGAGTGCTTCGACCTACAGTGGTAGAAGGGATAATTTGGTTGAAGGTCACTCAGTCCACTGGACGTTCTCTTGTGTTTTATCCCATGGCTGGCCAGACACTTTCCAGGTCACTTGTTCTCTAACACATCCTTCCTTATTAGCCCGGTGATCCTGATCTGGCCATATGTGTACCCCTCTCTCATCCTTTTATCATTCTCTGCACATTGGGGCAAATCGAAATGTTTTTGTGATTAACAGTTTTATTTATTTATTTTATTTTTGCCTTACGGCTGCTATTACAAAATAATGTAGGAAACTAATATCTAAGTAACTGAGCTGAGAAAAAGCTGCATTTGGACATACATAAATATGCCTGGGGTATCCCTCCACAGAACCTATATACAGATTCGAAGGAAAGACCCATGAAAATGGGAAGAGTTACAATTCACCAAGAAGCTTACCCCACACTGTAGATGCATTCAAAATATTCTTACTTCAACTAAATAGGTCACCACTGAACGTATCATGTGAAGAAATTTGGAAAGGCCAATCTTTGTGGGTTTTTTGAACACAAGCAAAAACCATTGTTTAACATTCTAATGGAACGACAGCAAGTTGTGTTTCACTCACTTTTCCAGAGTTTCTTTAACAGCTAAGGATGCGGAAAAGCTGCTTCCTTCTGTGATATATCACACCAAAATATCTTGCCCTGTGGAGAAGCCATCTGTCCCAGAGAAATGAACATGGCTTCAGGGAACCATGCCACCAAACGTGTCTGCATTATTGTTTTGCGCTGGAGAAATGTGAGGCCCCTGCTCTCACTAAAAACTTAGATATATTTCATCCCCACTTCTACTCTGTTTTATCATTAACTTTGTTCCATAGCAGTCTGCCCTTGTGCAGCACAGAGGACTATTTCTAATTAGCAGTTGCTGCTCTTGTCCCAGAACACAGCAATCGCTTTCGGAGATTACTTCCGAAAGAGTGCTGAATTCACAAGATTAATTAGGAAATATTAATTAAACTATTTTATAACAGTCATACACAGGACCATCTAGCTCTGATTTACAATCAAGTGACTGAACTGCTTACAGAGAGAAAGCTGGCAGTATGCCATCCCAGCCTGTGTGTAGAGGTGAACCACATGCGAGTCACATGTAACCCTACAGCTGTTTCAGAAGCTCCTGTTGCTTCCAGCTATTGCACTGAAGCCGTACCCTTATACATGTTTGGTCCTTGGGCTGTCACTGCCCCAATCCCTCCACCCCCAACCAATGCTTAAAGGCATTTTGCTTTTGAGTTCTCCAACAGACTAATGCAGAGTAGTGTGTGCTCTTCCCTTGAACTTATGTAACATCTGGTTATGTAAGCAACTACAATTACATGTTTTTTTCAAGGCCTTATGCTGATCTGTCTTTATTTGCTCCTTTAATGGCTGTCCTGTCATTCTCAGCCAAACATCAGTTTTTATTGTTTATTAATTGTTCACTTTTTTCTATGCTTGTCAATATGAAAAATTACCATTTCAGAGAGAGAGAAATCTTACACAAAATGACCTTACCGATATTGATGAATGAGTAAGAATGAGTAAGAAACTTGTATTTATACCACAATTACACAGGAGGCGCTGGATGGCCTAAAGACTGAAAATACACAGATGAACCTTTAAAAAGTAAAATATAAATGGCACTACTTCTATTAGACTCTGTTCATAAAAATTTCTAGGGGTGCCAATATTTGGAAAGTGTTTTTAGAATAGTACTTATTTAAACTTAAGGTCACATCACCCATTTTAAGTGCAAGATCAAGTAAAATGATGTTTTTTCATGGCCTTTTTTGCTCATGTTTACCAAGAGTGCCACCAATTCTGGAGGGCACTGCATATATATACTGTTGTATTATTAAAAATCATAAGTATCTATAGATCCCTGTGGACAAACATGGACCAGGCCAGTGACTTAGTGGCAGCAGCGTTTTTCTGGCTGAGGGAACCAGTGAAGATATGTGAGAGCTAATATCTTTTCTGGCCTAATGAGTAAAGAAATTAGCCTTAATAAATTAGCTCTGAGCCTGTACTGTCTTGAGAACTGAGCACATGCTGAAAGGGAACTGCATAACTGATGTGAGCAGGTATTTAATTAATTATAAAAATCCAGTATAAATGACTGTCCCAGCATTTGTGCTTTTTTACCACAGAGATCTCAAATATTGCTGCTTTCCTTCTGGAGGGATGAATTTAGATTTTGGTGAATGTATTGTAGACTCAGAGAGAGCAGAGATGTGCTGAGCCTACAGCATTCACTGGTTCGTTCCTCACCTAGAGTTTATTTACCGCCATCACTGTGTTGAGAGTGTTTAAGAATCTATACCCCCCGACAACACCCTCCCTTCCTATAGCAGCTTTAGCTCCAGCACATTGGGTGTGAGTTTTTATGTAATATCCTGAGGGATATTGTTCACGCTTCAGGATGTGGGCATAGATGTGTCAAAGACGACTATAAAGTAAAGATTACACCATATAACCCCAGAGGGTTCACTATAAGATGCAAATCACTGGTAAACCTCAAGAACAGAACAGCCAGGTAAGAGTTTAAAGAGCTTTAAAAAAAAAAAAGTACATTAAAAAAACTGCTGAGTTCTGGAATAACATCTCAGACAGATGAGATTAACAAAAATACAAATTTCCCTCATCTACTGCAAGCAAATGTGTTGTGCTGAGGGAGATATGTGTGATAACGTGTCTTCAAAGAGTGCTGAGATTGAAGCAGATTAAGAAGCACTCAATTTTGGATCAGATATTCTCAAGAGGGGGGTTGTGCAGATTTGTAAAGAGTAACTTGAATATCATAAAAAACAAGCAGCATCCTATACCAGAGAATATATACTGCATTTCTAAAAAAAAATCTATTTATGCACTTGCTTGTATCTTTGGAGAAGCAGTCATGTATCTGGGCCCTGTCTGATGCAGAGAGAAGACTACCTGTCAGGCTTAAAGAAATCAGATGTGAAAGCACTTCTTTTGAGAAGTAGTGGATCAAATCAACATTCACTAAGGTCAACAGCTGCTCTGTGTAAGTCCCTCCTGCTGTTTTATCAAAAGATATTCCAGTGCTTTGTTATTTTCCCATAATATTTCATGAAGGATATGGTGTGCAACTGTATAGCAGTACATTACAATCAACACAGACACACCATCTACATCTCTTTGTTCCTCTAGCCCAGTGGTTCTTAACCTGGGTTCGGTCGAACCCTAGGGGTTCGGTGAGTCGGTCTCAGGGGTTCGGTGGAGCCTCCGCCGCAGAGGTCCACCCCTCAGTCTAGTCTGCATTATTACACTATTTTTTACTAAAGAAGGGTTCGGTGAATGAGCATATGAAACTGGTGGGGTTCGGTGCCTCCAACAAGGTTAAGAACCACTGCTCTAGCCGCTAGTAATCTCTCCAGACTCTCGTTTGTTTCTGCTGAGGCTTTTATGTCTAGAAGCAGAAAAGTGTTTTTCTATGCAACAAACGTCGTTGGCAGCAACTCAGTTCTAGCACTTTCACTCATGATATGCTGCCGCAGATTAAACTTCAATAACAAAAGGCTTAACCAAGACAGGCAATTAGGAGCACAGTGGCTATTGCAAATGAAAGGACTTGTTAGCTTATTCCAAAGATACCCCAGTGTCTTTTTCATGCTAGCATATCTTATTTCCACCAGGGGAACGTGTGGGCAGGGAGTACTGGCAGAAGAATTGCCCGTGGTTTCAGCATCTCTTGTTGAATCGAGTGGCTTGTGCTTGAGCCCGATAATGGCAGAGTATGACCCTTGTTGTCATCGTATTTCAGCCTCCTACAGCACACTGACCGTTAGCTCACTGAGTCCCTGTGGTCCTGTAAAAAGTTAATTGTCCCAAATTCCTGGCAAATTCTACACTCAAAGATTAATTGTCCTTTAACAACCTGTCATAATCGCAAAGTACAAATGTCTAAAGACACAGTTCTGTGAGCTCTTGGCAATCACTGACTATTAGCTTAGCTGTTGATATTCATTTGAATACAAAAATCCACTATGCTGTACTGCCACTGGAATATTGGCTTTTTATGCCTCCAGTGCAGTCCTCCTTGGGATTGCACATTGACTGAATCGCCAGAGGGCCGTTTTACTGCAGCAGGTCTACGCCGTTCTTTCCCATTTTAGATTTTATTCCCCTCCTGTTTGTTTTGTTATCAGCACCTCCACGGCTGTCCGGCCCAATTAACTGAAGGATTTATCTTATCTGCAGCCCTCCCACACCAGCTGTGTTTCCGCCGCTGTCACGCAGCTCAGCGGCGGGCTCACGCGAAAGCCGCGGCCCTCGGCCCTTCACTCGCGCTCCACAGCTCCGCCGCCCCTCTGCCAGGGGAGGCGACCGCAGGGACGCCTGCGTGGAAAAGGGGAAGCCGATCCTCATGAAGCACAGCCAAGTCAGTGACATGGCTGTGAAGCCTTGGCTGACAACCACATAGACCCCGATGGGTATTTTACTTCATGGTGTACTGCACCACTACAGTCATATTTCTCGGTCAGCTGTGAATCTGTGTGCATAGTATACATGTGTGCGTGTATTTGGACAATGCACACACACATACACACACACCCACAAACCCATACATTTATTTTAGTACACCTTTTATATCACTTTCATTGCAAGAATTCAGGATAATTCATTATCATACATCTGAAATTATACATTTTGTGAACTGAGTGTCCATGTGACAAATAAAACAAACAAGAAAAAGAAAAGAAAAAAAAAGAAAAACAATAACATTTCAGCATGCTTCCATACATACTTATTATACATCACATAAATTTGTTACAACTGGGAGATCCCCCCCAACCCCCTGTCGCCCCGTTTTTTTTTTTTTTTTGGTTCAAAGATACCAAATACCCAGTACCATTTGTTTCATCTCTTCCAGTACCATATCTTGTTTCCTAATGTTATTCTTTCCATTTCCAGTATCTCTTTTACTGTAGACCTCCATTTTGTAATGTGCCTGTGCTTGCGGTGGTGCTGCCACTGGGTGACAGCAGAGGAGATTCTCCTCGCTCTCTCATTCCCTGCTAATTGCTGATTCGGGCCACCTGGAGTCTACCCTTTATAGGGACCTCACTCCCTCTGCTCGGTGCTCTTGCATTTTACAAGCAGCCGGTAATGCTCTGGGTATTTCGAGCGCTAGATGTGACTTACTCGATGGCTATCTGGTACGGGAGCTAAACACGTAGCAACCAGGGCACTTGAGAGTTGTCACTTTTCATAGAAGGTATTTGTGGATAGAGTTATCTCCAGCTAGTCTCAGGCTTGAGCTGAGAGATCTTACTTACCTAGGCGTGTGTTGTTTTTGGTTCTCAGTCAAGAGACTTTCATCCTGTTTTTGAGGATTGCCTTTTGTTTGGCCTTTTGCCAGGGTTTATTCCCCTTTTTCCTTTCTCCTACCTCGCTCAGTGATTGACTGCTGTTCGCAGTCAGCTTTTAGACTCCCCGTTGATTTATTGTCCCCTTCTGACGTTGCTCGCCAGCCCCAACCTTAAACATTTTGTATTGTTGAAGTAGGTTTCAGTGTCTAGACATCTGCTTCATCCTTCCTTGATTTCATAGCATAGAATAACTTCTGAGGTTGAGCAGCACTTTGATTTACTCAACCACATTTTATTTCCATCACATATGAAGGGGCAATGTTTTTGCTGAACACCAACCCTGTGAGGTGGTGGCACCTCTCTCTCTAATTTCTGCGGGTTAATTGACCCTGACGAGGGGCAGGTGTATGAGTACTATGGTGAGGTGATAGCACCTCACAGGTATTTGTCTGAGCTAATTGTCCCTGATGAGGGCCAGGTGTAGGAGGCCTATATGTAGCCCCTGATTTCTGGGGTTCAGTGCAGACTCATTGTTTGTCAGACTCTTAGTGTGTAGGGGTGTGAGAATCGGCAGAAGTTACCGTGTTGATCCTATCTGCCTGATTTGATCACCAGTTAGTTTCTTCTCGAGTTGGTTATCGCTCTGCGCTGTGGAGGACATTTTGCCCTCGTCTCTTTAGTTTTCTTTTTGTTTTCTACCCGCCGGGCTGCGAATATCCTTTTTCTTTTGTAAGTGACCCCACTCTGTTTTTCTAGTGGGGGTTTTCTTTTTGGGGCAGCTACGCTGCGGTGGTGTTTAATTTCTTTTAGTTTTCTGAGCCCGCTGACAGAAGTTTCAGTGAGTGGAGAGAGCGATTACTTCGCTCTTTATTTGGTTTTTCCCCTTCCCTTTCTATCGCTCAGCGATTTGGTGGTTATCCCTCAGGGTTAACTTTTAGATCCCCTCGGTCCGCAATTGCGTCCCACCCTCCTCAACTGTGACAAACCCAGGACCATTTAGTAGAATGTGGTGACTGGGACACACAACTGCGATGCACAAAGGACAAGCTGGCTTTAACAGCTTTTATTTTGGAGAAATGACTCTCGTTGTGTTCACATGTTTTGATTGTCAGCTTCATTAGGCTGATGAGCCAGAGGCCGGACACTACAGCTGTCAAGCAAATGGTGGCATCTGTTTATGCTTCTGGACTGCATTTATATAGCGCTTTTATCCACCGTGTGCTTTACAATTCATGCCTCTCATTCACCCATTCACACACACACACAAGGTGAAAGGCTGCCATGCAAGGTACCAATCAGCTTGTTAGGAGCAATTAGGGGTTAGGTGTCTTGCTCAGGGACACTTTGACATGCCCAGGGCGGGGGATCGAACCGGCAACCCTCCAACTGCCAGACAACCGCTCTTACTTCCTGAGCTATGTCGCCCCTATGTCGCTTCTCACCTCTGGAGCCAGGACATCATGACACTCAGAGAGCCTGATCTGTTCATTCTGAAAACAGGCAAGAATGTGTCACGCATTAGTACACCCATTTTACTCCACATGGGAGGGTGATTTCTGGTCCCAGACAGATGATTATATGGACTGTACAGTGATAAAACACACTTGTCCGATGTCATAATGAAGAGCAGCCACTTTCTATTTAAGAGGCAATTTGAAGCGTCACAGACTGACAGTCATGAACGGTAATATTGTATGAAATGCTTTATCCTTGCTTGACTGAAGATTCAATTGTGCATGTCACTTGAATATGTCATGGGAAAAAAAAACATCATGTCAGTTTTACTGCTTAATATTTTTTTACACCAAAAAATGCCTGAGAGCCCTGTACATATTCTGAGCATGTTCCTTGGGCATGTATTAAATCTGTCTTTTATGCTAGAAATAATGAATAAAAATGTTTTTCCAAGAAAAATGTTGGCAAAGTGACTTACTCCTATAGGTGAAACAGACTGCAATTATTCAGACTGCAGACTGTATCTCTAAGAATGCAATTCCAGGCCATATTCAGTGCCGCAGTTTGACTTTTTTTTTCTGTATGGATGCTCGCGGGACTGTACCAGCAGAGGCAAAGAACAAATTCTTAACTAGTATTTAAATTTAATTAATCCCTGGATGGAAACGAGACAGCAACATCCCAACTTCACTCCAATTATGACTTATGTCTAGAGGCCTGGGCTAGCAATGTAGATGGCAAATTCGCTATGAGCTACCCTACAGCAATAAGTTACCACGTAATTAACTTCGGTGAGATTTAAACAATGTACACGAACCCCCATATAAATCACAAAACCCACAAATTAGATAACCAATAAGTAAGTTTATAAGAAATCTTTTTACACCACGTAGCCTTCGTTACCAATGAACAAAATACTTCCTAATACACGTACCTCTGAATGTATTCACAAAAATAAAAGGGTACACAAATGGCCATTAAAATAGACCCGCAGGCGCGCTACTCCGTGGCGTTAGTACACCTGTGGTCAGCGTATTCACGACTGCCCACACAGTTCTCCAGAAAATTTGGCGTGGAAGAACCTAGAGCTTCCAGCGTTGGAGTCAATCCTTTGAGAAACGCCTGAGTCGATCTCCTGGTAGGTTCTCTCCAGGGTACGAGCACAGTCTGTCCTCAGGATTGTAGACATTTGGCTGTGCATTCGCCCGCCGTTAAGTATCACCAACCTTCTCCTTCCTTCTCCCAACTCTCCGTCTCTCCAACTTCCACCAAAAAGCCCCACCAACTTTTTGCGCACTACTTTAACTCCAACATCAATTTAAAACAAAGTAACAAACTCGAACCTCGCAGCCAATGGCGCAAAAGATCAAAAGCAAAAAAATAAACATGATCACAACCAATTAACCAATAGGAATACAAAAAAACAAGTCTGACCCCAGGTATCAAAAGTTCAACTGAAAAAAAGGGGGACCGAGATTTTAACCCTGTGTGTTCCAAACCAGTTTCTATGTGGGTTACACATAATTTCATTATTGTTTTATAAAACAATTTTGCACAATGTTTTGAGGCCAGAATGCATTGTATCATGGGCATACATATTGGCTTTCAACAGAACTGAGGTCTTTCTTGGTTTACTGAACCAGACTCTTTGTGATTTCTTGGCTAATCAGGCTCTGTGTGCTCTCTTTCTTCGTAACAATGTTCCAAACAGTTGATTTTGATTAACCTAAGGTTTGGCCTATGTCTCTGGCCATAGGCAGCCTCATACAATCAGAAGGCTATAAATTATAACTTATATTATTAAATCAAACCATTTGTCTTGAACATTATAATGTCCTGAAATGGGGGACTGCTTGTAAAAAGCACAGTAATTTCTATGTGGTAAAGCCAAAATGTATTAAATACCCATAAATGAAAACTGAGAATGTGCACTTTAACCACCATGTGAATTGTCTGATTATGAATCTAAAATGATGGAGTTCACTGTATGTGCATATGGGCATGTTTTACTATATTTTCATATTACTGGGCGTTCATGAGGGTTTACCTTCTGCACACACTAATGCAAAAGTTATGATGCATTTTTTCCTTCACTGTGAATTTGCATCATGAGAAAACAAAACCTGGGAAGAATAGCTTTAAAAGCCTTGTGTGTCAATATTGCACAATTCTAGATGGTCATTTAAAATAAAGGGACATGCATTGAATGCAGTATATAATTATCTTGTGGTGGAAAGAAGATAAAGCAGTACATGATTTTACCATTACTGAAACACCTGTACCTGAAGCATGCAGTGGAGAGTAGTACTTGTTCTTTTAGTGACAGGCCTATTCCATTATGGAACTCTTATCCAGTCTTAAATCCATGCCACTTCTCTATGGATTAAAGATGATTACACTCCTTTCGGTTTTATTTTAAAACATTTTTATTGTTTTATATTTCACATGTTTTCCTTTCAGTCAGAAACCCCAATCTAAGTGAAAATAAAAATGTGGAATAAAAAGAGTGGAGTTGTAGAGGTTACCTTACAACTGCAATGCCTGTGCCAACATTCTCTGCCATTTTGCAGTTCAGGCTAGATTGTGCAAAAACATTCAGCCACTTCACTGCTACTTTTCTTAACCTGGGCGGCACAGCCAGCGTGCTGGAGGAATGCACTTCACTTGCACAGATTGCATTTGCACAGACTGCAGGTGCGCAGTCATCCAGGGGTCCATTAATGCACAATGAGCCAGGAGAACACCAATTAAAACACTCCACCTTTAGGCCATATCACTGTATTTAGAACAAGAACTTTGCAGTTTTTCACTTTTTACAAAAGGAAAAAACTAAAACATGGAAAATACCATACTAGGAATATTGACAATAATGAGAGCGGTGTAAAATGGAACATGGACTTTTTAGGTGGATGCATCCAGCTTGAATGATGTATTTCAGGTTAAACTTGCAGAATTACCATCTCATTCTCTCAAACTGCAGGGAGTTCAATAAATATTTCAAGAGGTATTGCCAAAAGTCTGTTTTGGCTATATGCAAATACATTTTTTACAGGAAATGTTTCTTGACTACTGTATTGTGTGTGTGTGTGGCAAGGAATCCATATTTACGTAATTATAAACAGTCGTTTAGTTACTAATAGTCACACAGTTTTTATATTGAATACTAGCTTGCTGGGATGGGAACGATCCAGGTCAGCTCAATTTAGCCTTAATTTAGCTCAGGCTTTGACAGGATATAGTTTGGCTATGTCCTAGCCAGCTAAAAAAATTCGCATTTCAATAAAATCTAACTGGGTTTTCACAGTGTCTAAAAAAATTGAGATTCCATCTATATTTGGGGTTGTGTTCACTGGAAAAGGATATGAACGTATGTGAGATGCAGATGAGTGTGGACAAAGGGGTGCTCTTGGGGATCTGCTGTCCCACAGTATGGTTGCTGGGATACTGCACTACGTACATTCAACACTGTGTTGATGGATCACTTTGAGCTCTTTCCAATCGCTTGTTCTCCTTGAATCTCTTCCTTGTGTCTTTTCCTCACTTTTTAGCTCCACTCAACCGAGGACTTGAGGAAGAGATGCATGAATTAACTGCAAAGACAGAGGAATCGAGGCAACATGGGTTGGGCAAATGGAACATCCTTGCTCAGTCAAGCGTCAGTCTGAAGCAATGTCAATTACAGACATGGCAGATGTGGAGGTGGATATACAGGCAAATGATTTATGTCACACGTTCTTAAAAAAAGACCTCTGCAAAGACTGCACTCCTCGCTCCTTACTCTATGCTCCTCCAAGGACCATTTAATGGATTGGAAAGTCCTTGAAGATGGTGGACCTTGGTTGATTTCCGGGTCACGCAAGGACCGAGGAGATGATGACGGATAAGCTAAGTTATTGGAATGAACCCTCTGACTCTCCTGAGGTTGAAGGGCAGGATCTGGATCCTGGGGGACAAACCCCAGAGGCAGAATGTGACCCTCACTGCCAAGTGTGAGGCAACACCATATGGCCTTCCCTCCTCCACAAACACTTAACCATGCATTTCCAGATATACCCGTGTTTGACAACACACATGTGCATACTGTAGGGCAGTTCACAGAAGTCTTCCTCTTATCAGACCACCAAAGTAAAACTTTACTGTGCTGACAAGGAGTCAGCAGGTGAGATATAGAGACATGGCTCAATTGCAAAACATCCTGCTGAATCAGCATTATGTAAACCTTAGGATCTCCCTAATACAACATAATCATGTTTTGTATTATTGGAAAGCTGATGTCATAGGAACAAGATGGTGTCTTTAGTGGTGGAGTGCTGATCTTGAGACCTATGGGTCAGTGATCAGCCAGAAACAAAGTTTAACCCGGTGAAACTGTAAGCAGAATCATTGATGTACTGCTTTGTCACGATTGTGTCTTTATTTGATGACTTGGTGCTTTGCTTTTATCTTTTGGGTATAACAAGGGGAAATGAGGAATGGTTCAGGGAGACTGGTCAACACAGTCTCCTATGCATCATATGTATAGCCATTCAACTGCACACACACTTTTGCAGCATTGTATATTGATTAACAGACTGTACAATAAATTGGATTTATTTTAACCTGGCATTCCTCTTTGACACTTGCCACTGCACACCTAGCAGTTTCAAGGTCCTTACACATAGAACTCAGGATATCTGCACCCATTAGTCACTCGCCTATACACTAGTGTCGTAGCAGGACACAATTGTATTCATGCTGGCTAATAAGCCAGAGGCACATCTGCATCTACCAAGATATATAGCGATGTGTATAGAGTCGCACTACTGACGGAGCAGCCTCCAACATCTGTGCATAACTGTTAGCACAGAGGAAAAGGTTAAAACATTATTTTGAAGTCAGATAATTGAAATACCATTAAATTAAGACTCCACACATTTTTTTGCCACTCAGATTCTGACATTGTTTGCTGTGTCGAAGGGGATTTTCACAGTTGGTGATCTTGGCATAAGTTCTGGTTTCTTACAGTTGGTGATCTTGAGGCCGTTTGGTGTACCTGAGGGGTTTCTTACAATACACAAAACATAGACCCACATATACATACAAACCCACATACCCACCCACACAAACTCATGCACATAAACATTTATATTGATCCACATACACCATCAAAACACAGATATATATACACACGTGTACCATGTACACAAAACATACAAATGCTTTGTATGCTGAGGGAAATATCTTCCCTCAGCATACAAATGCTGAAGTGCATACACACTGATATGAGCACATTGATTTTCTCTGTTGAAAAATGCAGATCTGTGAATCGCATAAGTCTCTGGAGGTTTAAGCTCACAGAAGTTCCGGTGAGCTACATGAGTGTACAGCCCTGTCAAGAACTGGCTGAACCTGCCAAAAACTGACAAAAACCTCTGTCTCCCTGAAGACGCAATGTCTCTTTCTTAGTGCTGAGGAATGTGGAGAAAGCAAACACATCTCCTGAGTTGTGGAACTCGGTTACAGTATATATCCAATTTCCTGGCATAAAAGGTTTCATGCAATGGTTCTTTAAGCAAGGGCATGCGCTATAAGCTGTTCTTCACCAGTGCCCTGTGGAACGTGGATCGTGTCCTTTTTTGAATGCTATAGTGCTCACCCATATAGGTTGCTTTAATAAGCCATCTTGCATTATCTGTTATTTTCGTCTTTATAATACAGATACTATTGTTGAAATTTCTCTAAAGACTTTGTTTTTGACAGCTGAGATACTTTATACCACAGTGTGTACCATAACACAATAAAATACATTGGTATGCAACATAGCTAGTGTACTCTTTGATCGCCGAAAGATTTTTATTCTCTGCATGTGTATGTGTGTGTGTGTGTGCGTATGTCCGTGTGTGTGTTTTGCGGTTAGGCATGTGAATGTGTGTGGACTATGAGGCTTGTTTTCTTTGCTCTTCCATTCAACAGCTTGTATATTCTAAGCCTGTTGTCTTCCTGAGGATGAGGTTATAATCTGTTCTTCAGAAGCTGTGAAGCCCATGGCTTTTTCATTGAGAGCATTGCTCCTCCTATTCGCACGAGGACAAAGCCTGTTCCTGAACTGCATTACAATCTCTGGGATAATTCTTCAGGCTACAGGGTAGCCTACCATAACTGGAGCTCAGTTGCACTCATTACCTATATTACATCTTCAAAGCAGCTTCCCTTCCCTCTATAGACTACCATTCTTTATGCGCATTAGGAAACCATTTTGAAAGAAAAGACAATCCAGTTCCCAGGATGTTCAATGTTGAGAGTATACATTTGTGTTGAAATTTCTCTCTACTGTCCAGTAGTAGTTTTATGCTGTAGTGCATACTGAGCGGTAAGGCATTGTCAAGATCTTCTTGAGCAAATTAACAGACAGTAATAAAAGCTTATATCTGGGCCTGACTGATATGTGTAAGACAGCTTTAATACCTTATCACATTCACCCCTGACACCTGCTACAATGAAGACCAACGATTCATTTGTAAAGAGGGTCCTATTACCATATTTCCTCCTGGGTGTGCGTGCCCTGCAGTTTGGCTCTTCACTGCTTAGGCGAATATACTGCCCAGTGAGAGACATGCTTAGGACTAAGAAGAACATTTATCTAGCAGAATAATACTACCCTGAGGCGCCCATTACAGCTGCTGTTCCCTTGCCACCACTGCCAGTCGACCTATGATTTTAGCAGTAAAATCTGTCTCTGACAGATTATAGCTTCCACCATGGGCTCTTCTGATTATGTGATTTCTCTATGGGCTCTTCTGATTATGTGATTTCTCTATGGGCTCTTCTGATTATGTGATTTCTCTATGGGCTCGGCGACCCTCATGCCCAGGTTTGACCACACATATGACCTTATACAGATAAAATCATCACAGATTCACTAGACGGCAATCCATCGTGGGTCCAGGGTTCCTTTTGGCAGCGTCCCATTTAACGTCGCTCACGAGACAAGCATGATGTGCAGCCCTTGTTTTCCCCTCCTCCCCGAACCATCGGTTTGTGTGATGTCAGCAGTGCCCCAGGATGGAACCATACAAACAGATCAGGCTACGGTTCTTCTCACAGGAAAGCCAAGAGTGTTCTTATGGGAAGGTCAGGCAGTGGAAGCCTGGGTAGGACTAACACTGGAAGAGGGGGAGTGGGGGAGGGGGTTACTCGGATCGGGAGCATCGTTAGGTTCCCCAAACAACCCAAGGGCAAAGAGGAGCAGATTCTCATGTTCCCGCCATGTCCTTTGCACACCACAGTTCATTTACGCTGTCCTGGAAGCTTACAGGATGACAGAATTCCTGAACAAATACAGTACATGATCCGTTTCTTTCTGTCTGAAGAGACCCAGTGCTTCTTGGGGGGTTCTGCATGTTCTACAATTTGGGACCCTTGCTTGTGATCACCTTATCATCCTATCCACAATCATGCTTTTAGAGTCTCTATCCTATTCTACTCTCTTCACTAGATTTTTTTAAGAAAGTTTTTTTATTTTTATTTTTGCTAGTTACTTGGTACATTTTGCCCTGGCTAAATAAACAGTTTGGATATGAATGAATCCTGGGAGTGGTTTTTCCGTTATCCAGAGAGTGATGCCCAGCAGGGTGTGAGGGTAGTTAATGTTGAGTGGAGAAAAAGTAAGGTTGGCTCAGCATATAGCTCCACACACTGTGCTGTGTACTGGGTAACCTGGTGTTGATCAGTTGTGACACTTCCTGTGGTGTAAGGATGATGCGATGATCAACCAGGCTTACACAACATAATCCAAGCAGTTGAGGCTAGGCTAATCTTTGGGCAATAGCATCCCCTGGTGGTGACTTTTGTTGGCTCTAAACCTTAGTTATTTTATTTTTTGACTGAGTTAGACTGAATTGCTGGAAAAGGAAATTTCAATCCCTGATCCAAAACTGGTCCAGGATCAGGATCAGGACTTTAATCCTAAAACCAGCCATGATATAAAAAATCTGACAATGATCCAGAATCCACTGATCACATCAACTGAGGTTCCCGCTCAGTTGCACAACCTTTCACAGGCAACTCAGTGAAAGTGACAGCCAGCAATGCTATTTCATCCCTTACTCTGCAGACACAGAGAAAGAATGACGTGATGGCACATGGTAACTGCATGGCAGACTGTTCTGTGGTACCTCATTTGTGCACTGCGCTGCACAAATATAATTCACTATCCTGATGTTACTATTGTTCCCTCTGAGGCAAACAGAATAAATGTCATACGAAGTTGTCGTGCTCCGTTTCCGCACTGAGCCATAATTGCCCGTGCAGTGCTCATCACATCCAGAACGCATAAAATATAAGCAATGAATAGAAAAGTGCCTGTGACATTGGGCAAAGTGTTTGCATAATCAAACACCATGTGGGCTAATTACTGGGAGGCCATTTTAAATAACTAAAAACTACATCCTCGTATTATCTTTTATAATGAAGGACATTTATTTTTGTGATTAGAAATATAATCATTTTATAGGTAACTATCTTCCTAACATGTTCTCATTACTGTGGGTTCCGCAATAGATTTGTGCTGCCTTCTGCTGGACAGCAGCAAGAAAGCAATTATTTTTTAAGATCATATATTTCGTATTGTTCTCAGTTCCCACACTTTTATGGTTATGATTGCCATGCCAGAAAAAAATATTCTACAGATTAATCCAAAAGGTTGTCACTGAAAGACTTGAACTAGCAAAACTGTCACAGAAGGACAACATGGCTGATAAAGAAATGGCTATCTGTGTATTTTTGTGTGTCTACTGTATACTGGGAAACATTAATATACAGAATAGAGGTGTTTTAAGGTTACTGTGTAAGTTATACTGCTGAACTGGCAAGAAATGATAGCTAAAAAAAACTGCATGTAGGCAATACTGATGTAACTGACCGGTAAGCACACATCAGACTTTTAATCTTACAGTATGACCCCTGCATCTCAAATGAAAGATGGCTGGCTCAGTGCTAGAGTAGCTCTTAACAAGCCTAATTCATTTCCATAATGACAATATTTCTACAATACCAAATAGGCTTCAGTTGTTCAGGAGTTTTACAAATTCTAAATTATACTTCAATCGCTAAGTCACTGATACTGATACCAAATACTCATACTTCCAGGGATCTCTCCAGCAGTCCAGCAGCCACAATGTAAACAGTCTGGCAAGAACATTAGAAAGAATGAGAAAGTATTGTATGATCTAAATGAAAAACTCAGACAACCACCTAAATACCCAAAGGTTTTTATTATTACGGTTGTTGTGCTCTTACACAACTAATGAATGAAGTTGTGTTCATAAGAAAGTAAAATGCTTTTATCCTACTATAAATGGCTGACAGTATAGAGAAATCTGATCATCCTAAAAGCAAAAAAATACATGTTTAAAACCACATAGGGTAGTTGTTGCCAAATTGAATTATAATTTAAAAAATTTTTTAAAAACATTGCCAGGAGCAAGGTACCTAACATGCAACATGCACATCGCTGAAACTGCAATATTCCTTGTGCATAATTTTAGCAGATGCTGACAAGCAGCACTGAAAGAAATGCTCAAATGCTTCTGAGAAAAAAAGATGCAATTTAAAGACAGCCTTAGGCAGGCATATGCCAACCTATGTTAAATCATGGGCTTAATAGTATATTATAGACAGGGGTTAAATTTTATTCAGAATCAGCTAAGTACAGTAGGACTGCAGAGATGCAAACCTTTTTAGAATACAGGTCTTTTGGAGCTTTCACATTTTCTAATCATTTTAGAAATTAATAATTATCAAACCAGATGTAAGCTAGAAATGATTAGAACATTCATATTTTTGTCTGTATTTTTTCCAAAGCATAGTAGCCTTAAGATACTTGTCAATGATTGACAACTGCTAGCAGAGTGCCAGCCATCTTGCATTCTCACAAACAAAAACATTAAATACAAAGCAAACTGCAAAGTAAATTCTGCAATGTATCATATGATGTAACTTTACTTCCCAACTGAGCCTTGTCTACTCAACTGGAAATAAATGGAGTTGGAGCCAATATCATAATGTGTGCATGCCCTTCTCCATGGGTCTAGGTCAGGTCACTTGATTAGGTTACACCTCTACCTACCAAAGCAAAAATATTTGGAACTGTAATTTCCCTTTTCCTATTTTAATCTTTGCAGAATTGCAATATAAAGATGTTACTTAGATAGTTCTGGGAAGCAAATAGAGATTGGAATTATGAGAGGGGTCCATCCACTGTTGGATTTACTGGACAGTCCAACACTGCCACCTACTGCGAGTGAGAGCAGCCTGCCTTCTGCCGAGATGGCCCTTGCTATAGAAAGCTTGCAACCCCCCCCTCCTTTGGAAGGGACCGCCAATTTAATGTTCTAACTGAAACCTAAAATAACCCTGTCAAAGCATACCAGTTAAGTGTTTGAGTCATCAAGAAGCAACAAAACTAACAAGTATTTTTTTTCTTCCTCTGCTCATTTCTTTACTTGCATTCTCAGCATTAGTCATAGCCAATGATAATGTTTGTACATTATTAGAACTTTGTACTATATGTATTCATTTTATACTTTTAACTAAATTTAGAGAATTCTGAGAAATTCAAAAGACCCAATAACAATACTCCTTCAGAGAACCATGCATTTCGTTTTGAAAAAAAGAACACATTTTTAAAAAGCACAACAGGCCTTTTATTATTTTTTTTTCAATTTTATTATTGGCATTATTTTATAAAATGGTTATTTATCTGTATACACTACAACCAACAAACAATTTGGCTACACCCCCAACCCCCCCTGAAAAAATAACACTATGACAAAAATGAGTTTGAACTTTCTCCACAGGCAGTGCACTGGGCACCCCAGCACAGTAGAGTGGATCAGAGTAATGGAGGTTCAGAGTTGAGCAGAGGCAGTCGGGCTCACAAAGAGGTAAAGAGGTGAGCAACCTGACAAAACATGCCATGAGTAATATTATGCTAGCACAGACGACACCACTTACTACCTGTTAAGAAAATCACAGAACAAAGGATGTTTCATCACTGAAAGTCACTGAAAAAAACACAGCTTCCGCAGTGTTCACCATAATGGCAAAGGAGTGGTACGTCGCCCCCCCTCACATGCTGCCAAACACAGCACATACAAGGGAGATGTACATGGGGGTGAAATGAGAAGATGGGACACAAGAAGCAGGGTGCTTGGTAGAGGCTCCAGAGATAGGTAGCGCCATCTCTGAGGGGTTATTCAGAACATTTATTTTGCTTATTTATCTCTCGTAATTATCTTAGCATATCAAATCTCTTTACACGTCAGGACAATGACATAAGAGACACACTATCAACTATTGCTCAGCTCCGGGATTCATTCTCCTTCACTTGTTCTTTGTTCAGTTTCATCACTTTGACTAGCTGCAAGGGCATCCATGTTTTATTGTCTTTCCTGCAAAGGGTACCTCAGCTCTCTTTGGCTCCAGCCTTCAGAGGTTTAGACGCATGGTTTTATTTAAGGAAAATGAAATGTCAAAACATGACTTGCACTTTTTCTGAAGACCTGTTCTTCTCATGCCGGGAACAGCGTCCCAGTTTGCAAAATGCTATATCAGCTAAAATGTTACTGCAATTTTCTATACATTAATCAAGCAGCTATTTTTTTTAAATCTCACAACATAACTTTGTCAATTTAAAGATTAAATTACAGAACACCGATTGTATAATTAGTCATAAATATTGGTTTATTAGAGTTGGCGAGAAGACAGCCCTTTAAACTGGCTCAAAGACAAGCACAAATTACCGTACGATAACGTGCACAAATGCTATGAATATAACTTCTTGACATACAAGGGTACTAAATATAGAGTTATGATCCAGTGCAGGACATGAGTATACAGTGTACAGCATCTATACATTGTGTACATTGCACAGAACTGCAAATATAATACTTCTGCTTTATTGTTGAAAGAGAACCAATTAACCAGCCAAATCATTATTCTTCTCATTAGTAGGAAACTTTTGCCCCTCGCTAATTAGCTAATAAACAAATGCCAAAACAAAGTCATTTTCAATACTGATAGCCCTAACAATAAAGTATAACCCTTCCACTAACTGGTACAGTAGAGGCACACTTGACCACCTCAATACAGCCCTCTTGTTTTGTTGCATAGCTCAGTATAAAACCCTACATATCTGTTTTGTGCTATTCCAATGAACACAGGCCCAATGTTCCTTTTAGCATTGTGTGAGCTAAAAGCATTGCACTAGGTAAGACTTTGGATGTGAATAAAACATCTAAAATATGAAAAATGTAACTGGAAAACAAAAGCTCCCTTTTAACAGAACAAAATTGTTTCCCCTGATACGCAGCCACCTGCCTTTGACAAATAATAATATGCACTGTGTGTCGACATACTTTAGACTACTGTGTTGAGACTTACTTTAATGGAGTGAGATGCACTTTCAGACCCAGCACTGAATGGACACAACCTTGCTAAGTTCATAATATCAGTAAAATTACATGAGTTGACTTGGATGCAGTTCCTAAATCACTGAATGCAGCTCCTAAAACATCTGAGTGCATTCATGTGCAAACTGAGTGAGGTCTCGGACCACACCTCATATGCATAAGTGACACATTAAACAGTGCAACACCCTTAATAAACAACAGAAAGGAGAGGAAGAACTTTGACCATGCTAATCATTTATATTCATCACAAACAGTTTTGTTCGACAGAACGAGCAAAATCCTTCCACCAATGGCATTTCGATAGTAACCAGGAGATGCGTCTTGGATTCTTCAGTTTGATCTGGGCTGAGCATCGAAATGGAAAAAGAAAACAAGGAAACCAAAGAGCATGTTGGATTTTGGCTGCCAGCCCGATGCCACTTAAATGCATAATGCCTAATGAGAATGTTCGTAAGCCCCTGATATGCTGTAAACACAGAACAAAGAAGTTCTAAATGCCAATATTCTTCAAGGATTGAGCCTTAAACATGTCAGTATCATCCTGTGATAGTGGTGAATAGGTGTGGAGTGTACACTATAGACCAATATCAGGATCAGCTTATATACAGTGCAAAGTTCCTGCTCTGGACTGGGGCAGATAACTGGGTACATCGTAGGGCAAGGGTTGTCGTAGCTCTATGACAGCAACAGAATCACAGTGAGAATGGGCTGGACCCAAATGCAATGCCCACACCTATTGAAACAATAATCTTGCCTGTACTCCTGCTGTCTTTGTTTGCATTATCCTGAGCCTCTCTGCGCTGAACGTGCATGGTCGTCATGGTGAACACTGGTTCTACTCAACTGCAGAATTCCTGGCACATGCGACATCAGTTTGGCATAATATGAAGTACACCTTGAGCGTGCACACCGGCTCGGATACATTTAAAATGGCCATGTCAGGGTTTAGGGGTTTTTACTTTTACTATTTTTACTATTGGTCTAGCAGTATGTGTCCCTTTTTGAAATTATAATATCATCTCACAAAAGGCCTCGTTTTCCAGGCTTCCCAAATCGCCATCGCTGCAGAGGCCAAAACGGACAAGCTTTTCATTGGCAAAATTTTGAGGGGGGGGAGAAAAGGCTGGACAGACCTGTTCACCAGAGAATGGAACAGAATGATTCTGTAACTCAACAGCAGCAGCGGGGATACCACAGCCATACTTGAAACAGGTTGTCATTGGTCAGGATCGATCTAAAAGGAACATTATAGCAGCTCAGTGAAATGTCCAACGCGTCCCACGCACCCCCCCCACAACAGTCCCATAATAGTCTATATATAGAGTTTCCAGATGTACTGCTGAAATCCAGTGTGTTGTTTTATCCCCCCCCCCCAAATCACTGAAGCAGTGAGAGAGGACACAGCATTTTCCTATGACAAAAAACTTGGCACGGAACATTCAAGAGTAAGAGGAGCAGGACAATGCTGACAGCTGGAAGTTTGGACGGGTTTATTCCAAGCCACTGGGCTCCCTCCCCAGGGTTTCTTCATGACTGGGCCGGCTATGAGCAGGAAGCAGTTATGAGATCACATGACCCAGCAGATGCAGGCAGAGTAAGGGACGGCTGACACAAGCCAGCAGGTCTGCACGGCTGAAGGACTGTGCGAGAGGAGAAGGCTTAAGACGTGTGCATTCCAGTACGAACATCAGATACGACACACGAGACGCGCTGCCACAGGCTTCCACAAGCAACACCGAGCCGAGTCTACCGATACACCAGGTGTGACATGGAGCCAGACTTGTAATTCAGCTGGTGGTTGGGCACAAAGTTATGGTGCATGCTCTTGCGGCCGCATAGATCTTTCGCATAGAGGCCCATGCAGGTGTCGCAGGAGACCTTGGAGCAGTTCATGCAGGTGTGCGTGGCGCCAGGCTTGTTGCAGAAGCCGCACCGTGAGCCGCCCGCGCCCGCCCCACCGGGGGCTGCCGCCGACTTGCCAGGGTAGAGCTTGGTGGCCAGCAGCGGCTTCTCTGAGTGGGAGTTGGTGTACACGGACAGCTTCTCCTTCACCGGCAGGTAGCCGTCGAGGGGGCGGGGGGGCTTGGGGTAGTCCTGCGAGCAGCAGCAGGGGGAGGGCTCCATGGCGTGGCAGCCCGGGCACAGGACCGCCTCGCACCGCTGGCAGGAGGCCAGGCCGGAGCAGCCCAGGCCGCAGCCCTGGCACTTGGGGCCGAGGGAGGAAAGCCCGCCGTGGCCCTTGGGCCCCCAGCTCTCTCGGCCGTCTCGGGGCTCGCGGCTCGGGGGGCGGGACGGGGTCTGGCGGCCCCCGCCGCGCTCAGTGTACAGGTCCACCTCGTCCAGGGAGGACAGGTGGTAGGAGTAGGGCTCCGCCGAGGGGGACTGCACGGGGTAGAAGTCCGGCGCCGGGCTGTAGGGGGAGAGGGCTGCCAGGGAGAGCAGGGAGACGTTGGGCCGGATGATCTCGTCCTTGGCGTCCTCCTCCGCGTCCACGAACAGCGGCTCCTTGCGCAGGCTGAGCGAGGCCTTGAGCACGGGCTTGCTGGCCGGGTGCCAGTGCCCCGCACTGTCCGTCACGTCCACTGACTTGGACGGGCGGCCGCTCCTCCTAAGGTGGGCCCGCTCCGTCTCGGCCAGGCGCACCGAGAGCCGCGACACCTCCCCGACCAGGACGTCGCGGCGCCTCAGGGCCTCGGCGCACCCCGCCGCGTCCTCGCGGCTCGACCGCCGCACCTCCACCGCCTCCAGCTCCTTGGCCGCCCCGCCCGCCAGCGCCACCACCTCCCTCAGCAGGCCGCACTCGGCTCGCGCCAGGAAGAGCTCGAACGCCAGCTGCCTCAGGTGCGCCGCACCGCCCGGGTGGTCGCGGGCGTGGTACTGCAGCTCCTGGTCGCGCACATAGCCCATGGAGCGCAGTATGGAGTGCAGGTCCGCCTCACACACAGCTGACTGCAGGTGGTACACATACGGGCCTGTGAAGGTCTGCAGAAACAAACACAAAAAACTCCTTTCTACACTCCGTATATGCAGGGAATGATTACTGAGTCATAAGAAAAGAAGGTATCAAAATAGCATCACCGCAGCGACATTAGCCGTTTGGAGCTGTGGGCACATTGATCTGCATAGCGCACCCACGTACCTTGATGTGGCGGAACTCCTTCTTCCAGGGAAAGAGAAGCAGGTTGGTGCAGACAGTCTCCAGCATGGCGAAGGCCACCTCCAGGGCCTGCAGGCTGGAGCTCCTCAGGGTCCGGAGGGCGTTCTCCGCCACCTCGTAGAAGCGCAGCACGCGGAAGCGCTGCTGGCCGTGATCTGGCTGGTAGGCCCCCAGCAGGGCCGCCGCCGCCGACAGCAGGCCCGCTTCATTGGACCCCACGTCCCGCTCCTCCAGCCTGCCCTCCAGAAACTGCGTGTACTTCTTCAGCAGGTCCTCTCGCAGCTTGGCATCCATCGCCGGCAAGGGGCTGGGCCACTGCCGGCACGACTCTCATCCCCGCCGGGCCGTCGATCACGACCCCCGGACCATCTTGGGGTCCGCCCCGTACGGAAGGCTGGGGAAGGGACAGCCGTCTGCCCGGTGGTGCGGTCAACCTGACCGCACCATCTTCTGCTGAAAGGAATGATGCAAACCTAAAATGGATTCCGTTTACGTTTCCAAGGTTATTTTAAAACTCTGAGCAATCTCTCTGCGCTGGGCATCTCTACTAACAGAAATATGTGCAGCCCTTCTGTTGGCTAAGCAGCAAAACTAAAATCAAAAATGGGCTTAATGCCCTGTCACTCCAGCAGAGTACATGCTTTAGCGTGCTGTCCTCTGGCAAAACCTCCTGTGAGCTGTACTTACAGGGTCACTGGGCTGATGTCTCCTGAAGGCAAACCACTTCAGACCGCAACACCAGCTGAAAGACAGAAGAGACGCCTTCAACCATCCAGGCTCTGCATAATTCTGCTTTTAAAATAATATTTTCACCTGATATGATTCTGTGAGGTGCAACTGATCAATTCTCACTGAAAAACACCTGATGAAACAACTGATGCAAGCGCAGTGTGAGGGAGTATCGATTCTCAGTGACACTCACCCACACATTTACTGACACAGAAAACATGGACATGCTGAGCGTGGGATGGGAGCATTATTATTTTTTTCTCTAATGCTGCACAAATGTAATGTACCAAATTCTGCACATTAGTTACCACCGGATTGCTTGACAAATATGATTACTGAACAATAACATTTCCGTATTGCAAGGACGAGGATACTGTCGCCGACATTGACTACTGTATGTGATGTCTGACTGCCATCCCATTCTGGTAGCAAAACTACTGACTGTGACAGGTACACAAGTCATGACACAAATTATAATAAAGATAATGTCTGGTATTTATTGAAAACGTAAGGTAGCTTGTCTACACCAATATTTTTACTCGCTGTGCTATGCAACGCTGTAACGTTAGTTCACAATTATTCATATCCGAGGTCTGGTCATATTGCGTGCTTGAAAAATCCAAAAGGATACAGCAGTAGCTAGTAACAACAAGCTTTCTAGATACCGTTAATTATTATTCCTAGCCCTAATGTCAAGTGCGTAAGAATCTAACGTTAACTAGTGACAGCAAGCAAACAAGTTAAACAGGTTGCGCTACGCACGCACCAGTTTAGCCTCATTCTCGCACAATCAGTCTTCAGACGCACATCGGAAAGATATAGTTAACCAGAGAATGGATGGCTGAGAGAAAATAACTATAAACGTTTGCACGCTTATTGGTTAGAACTGAGTGATTAAGAAACGTTAATGCTATAGCTAGCAATATATAAACTGGTTGATTGCTTACACAAATTTCTTTTTCAACCATCCGCCTTGACTAGCTAAACAATTTATCTGGCCAAATAGCTAGCTAACTAGAGATAGGGCATTAGGACGCACCAACTGTCCACCGGCACACACTTAGCTAACTAGCTAGCGAATGTTTACCTAGCAATGTAGCGAGTTAGCTAACACGTTAGATTTGCTAGATTGCGATGTAACAATCATACATTTAACAGCTAACGCTACCCTGTAAGCAAGCTAGTTAGCCAAATGCTACAGTCTGTCTACTTAGTGGAATGTCACTGATTGCAGCTAACAGTTAGCTCATCATGCACAAATTAACTAAACCAAACATGTCTGTCAAGATTTAACTAAAGCTAGCCACCTACATATATATCGTTATCTCGCTCGCTTGCTTTCTATGTCGTTAAAGTGATTCGGCCCCAAGCCCTATAGCTAGCTAGCTACCACTGCTGTACTAGTGGTACAAGAAGACGCCCAACTTGCCAGCAAGCTAGCTCACTCTTGATAGCAGAGCGGTACAAGCGCTTCAGTTCAGTGTACGTCCAAAATTCCCCTGATCGAGCTTGACGTCGTGAAGTCAGAAAGCACACAGATGAACCAATGGTTAAAATCAGCAATGTCCGTTCTTAAAAAAAAAAAAAAGAGACGCCACCACACTAATCGGCAAAATCTACCTTAGCTACATTCGCATTCTACGGGAAATCCCAACACATTCAGTGCGCATGCTCACAGCTTGGGTCATTTCTCCATAGTGCGCGTTCACTGACAAGAAGAATCGGGAACGTGCTTCATTGAACACACTGTAAAAGACAACAACCTGGCATAAAAGTTTGAGCTGATGGGCTGTGCTAAATTTATTACTGCAATTCTTAAGATGGCATCCCACGAAGTTATGTACTAAGCCTGTATTTTAAGCTACCATAATCAGCTAGGTTCACTAATCTCTACATGGAAATACGATTAAAGTAACAATACACAAATATGTTGCTCATTACAAAATACAAAATATCTTCCAAATCTAAATAAACTACAAAATACTTTTGGTAACTGCAAATGAACCAAGATACATTTC
The DNA here is from genome assembly GCF_018555375.3 of Anguilla rostrata. Lineage (NCBI taxonomy): Eukaryota > Metazoa > Chordata > Actinopteri > Anguilliformes > Anguillidae > Anguilla > Anguilla rostrata. The sequence goes on along the minus strand of NC_057943.1, from coordinate 20,176,270 downwards.
CATTCCAGTTCAGCAAGTTTTAAAAGACAGCTAATGTTACACTTAGGCCTCCATTTACAATTTCGGTACCCCAGTGCATGTAGGCCAACTATGATAGTATGAAACACTAATCTACATGGTGAATCTCATAATTCAATTGCTATTTTATTTTTGAAAAAACATCTAATGTACCTTTGCTTCTCAATATGAAGAAATCTGTCTGAACCACTGTAGCCCACAAGTAATAGGCCTGGATGGCAGAATTTGCACCCCAGATAAATGGTTTGAATATGAGAGTACTCTCAAGTTGTGGTCACGTCATATTATTGTGCTTTCTGTGCATTTCATGTAGTGCATTTTTTTGTCTGACATTTTCTAACATCAGGTTGCTTGGCATTTGAACTCCATTGAAGTAACTCTACTCTACTTGTTTGACATCTGAAACGATAGGCCTGCGTGAGTTCAAGAATGCACGATTATTGATTAAATGTAGCACCCTCCAGAGCTTTCCTGCTCAAACTAATGACTGTATGATAAAAAGGCTGAGTGCGTTGTATGTATTTGCTGAAAAAGAATACTAAGAAATTCGCATTTATTATTATCATCTGAGTTTATTCAGGAAATTCATGGAAATTATTTGTATCTATAATTAATATATAATTAATTTGAATCCCCATGTATTGTCGCGTATAGTAGCCTTACCCCAGAGTTGTTTTATTTTTTATTTTTTTGCAGAACACCATTGCCTAACCTAAGTGTTTTATCACAACGAAAATATATAGTATATGCTGAAATCAGCAAGTAATCTAACAGAGTGACTGAAGATCAAAGAGCGAACTGAAAGTACCGGGGAAAAACAAGACATCAACAGCTGGTATGCACGCTCCTCCTTCTCCCATCAGGTTCAAAGCTATGACGTTGTTGTCTCTGTAGATTTTTTTTGTTGCTCACATACGGAGAAGACGCCGAGAAAGAAATGGCGATGTTTGGAGGCTTAGATTCTGCACTGAAAAAGAAAGGCTTTGCAGATAGCGAGAGGGACGTGTCAGAATTTGTCTGTCCTGTCTGTCTGGAGATATTTGATCGCCCTGTGACAACACAATGTGGGCACACGTGAGTATTAATTAAATTGACGTGTAGTTAGTTGGCTTGCGTTGTCTGTGTCCAATTTTAAGCAACATAGGTGATAATTCAACGAACTACTGGACATGCAAGATTTGCGTATCCGCATAGCTCTATGGTTTTAAGTTTTCCTTCATCTTTCTACCAGCTGTATTAGCTAGCTAGCTGAGTTGGCTATCTTGATAAATACGCGTCGAGCTATACACTGTTTCTAGCTTTCATAATCCTTTTAGTCCGATAATAATGTGCAGAAAGTACTGTGTGTATTTATTGTTGTACTTAGGATTAGCATGTCAACATGGTTGCTATTATGAAGTTAGCTTGCTAAGCTAACAAGCTAATTCCTCAATGTTTTTAGTTTCAGTTTTGTTTACGTTCGAGATGTAGCGGCGGTAGATTAGGGACTGTGGGACTTGTAGTTTTCCAGCGTATTGTCAAAAACAATTGGAATTGATGTAAGACTACATTTTCCATAGTTCCATAGTTTTTTGAGGGGCGGGGGGGTGGTTGGGGGTACGCACTTCAAGCTATGAATTCGAGGCGTAGGGTGTGCTTCTCACATCCACATTTTAAAAATGCAAAACGGCTATATCTTATGTTTCCATTATTATATTGCTGTAGTTTTACAATTGTAATAATTAAACAATAATATTTACTTGAAATAGATGGCATTATTCACATATTAAAATATGCCTTTTCCGGAATCAATGGTTATATTCATATGCTGCACTGCTGTACTTTTCACTGAGATCATTTCAGAAAAACAGCTGGGACTTATTTGTGCTTATTTGTGATTTGGGCAATATGCCTCTGTCAAAGTAATCAGACAAGCATACAGTAATACTGATAAACCAGGAAACCTCTGGCATGTACAGTAGTCTAATTCCTGCAATGTCATGAGTGAGAGGGCCAAGGCTAGAGCTTGATGAACAGCATTTATGATTGAGGGCTGGAGCTGCATCTGCTTTTTCTCTGATCAGGTTCTGCCAGAGCTGCCTGCAGGAATGCCTGCGTCCTCAGAAACCAGTTTGTGCTGTGTGCCGGGCAACCCTGGGGAAGTGGGCCAAAGCCACAGAGCTGGAGATACTCATTCACAACACAGTGAGCACCTGCAAGGGCTGCCGTGCCGAGGTGAGGTCCGTTCTGTAGCCCAGGGCTGATTGACATTGGCCCAAGATGGCTGCAACCAATCTCCCGGCTCCCTGAAACCGCCAACAGCCTAAGAACTGGGAAGGAAACTAGAAGAGAGACTGCTGTGGAATTTTCTGACTTGTGCTTTTTGTAGAAGCTGACACTTATTTTAGTTCCATTTGAAAATATTCCATTCTCCAGTGAGCCCCTGTCAATCTAGTAGAGTTCCCTTTTCATGATATTTTTGGAAACTAAACTGGATCACCAAAGACATGTAGCTTATTTTTCCAAATTTAAATAAATCCTAAAGACACTGCAGTCCCTCTGGGCCTAGGTTTTGTAGCCGTGGCATAGGTGCTTTCTACTGTACTGACTGGCTGTACAGTGTATACCTGTGTGACAGCTTTATGGCAAATGACCATGGCAAGGTAACAGTGATGCCCGATGTGATGCTGGGACTGAGGCATAGTTTCATAGTTTTGTCACCCCCCCCCCCCCCCCCCCGGCAGATTTGCTGCAAGTTACAACATGAAAACGTCTTCAACCCTGCTATTGTCAGCTCAGTTTGAGTCACTACCTGTGCTGCAGTTTGAAAGGCTGGAATTTAAGATGAACTGAACGTGACTGAGCTCTGTGCTTTGGCCTCGGCAGATGTGTTTGTCCCTGATGCGAAGCCACACAGCTGCTTGCTTCAAATATCAGGAGTACATCGATGAAGGGGTGAAGACTACGGCCAGATCCCAGCCCCCCGTCATCAGGTGAGAGCAGAGGGGAAGGGCGTGCTCCCATAATCCCCCATTCCATTCTAGAATTCACCACCGGCTCAGTGGTTTATTGAGCCCTCTACTTTTTTTTTCTCCAGCTCGGTGCCAAACCGCTTCACCTTTTCCTGCCCTTACTGCAACTTCCAGAACCTGGACCAGGATGGGCTGGTTGAGCATTGCACATCCCTGCACTCCAGAGATGCTCGCCAAGTGGTGAGGAGTTAACCCAAGCAGCCAAAGCCCAGCGAGACTTAGCAAGGGCCAACATAGCTCATTACAAGGGGCCAGGTGCACATTAAAATCCTATTTGCATTGTTCGTGCCAAGGTGAGTCAGGCTAGGGTTCCTCAACTCAAGATGGAGATACTCTGCACGTCTGTTACATGGGCCACGCTGTAGGCAATGCAGCCAGCTGAGATAAAAGTCTGTGCAGGGGCATTCAAAATTAATTATGCATGATAAACTTGGATGTATTGAGCTTGTTATGTTTTTGCACAAATGCATACAATTCATAGATGGTGATTAATTTGTGCAAAGTCAAAAACACGTGGCTTGTTAACCAGATAGCCATTTTATTTAGTGGCCAATAATAGAACAAAACCAAAAAGGTTACTTATGAACTAGCTACTTAAAGAATACAGTATTATTAGTGATTGTGTCTTTACAGTAGCATCTGGAATGAGAAGTACTGTAACTGTTTGATTAGTTTCCCACTGACTGTTGGGCAGACGTATCTTGCATCAGTGTCAGCCTGGTCTGTCTCATAGCATCATACGGCTGACAAGTGAGGCTACCTTTAAGAGTATGGCAGCAAAAAAAGAGGAAATATAAAAGTGAAATGCCTTATAAAAACAGACACGTGCAGCCGTGTGCATAATGGCGGACAGCAATCCTCTCTGCTCATCAATCACTCTGCATTAGAGCAGCTGCTAAATCACAGACAAGTGCTTGCCAAGAACAAGAGACTGACTGCTGCAACAACCAAAAAAAAAACGGATGCCAAAGTATTGTAGTCACATGCTTCTAAGTGGTGCAGTTTGATTGACAGAAGGCTGAGTTTGGAGTGGAGGAGTGTCATCAGGACCTTGTTCCCATGTGTTCTTTGAAGGTGTGTCCAATCTGTGCCTCAATGCCATGGGGAGACCCGAACTACCGGAGCGCAGATTTCTTCCAGCACCTGAAGATCAGACATACCTTCTCTTATGATACTTATGTGGTATGTAATCTATGATTAACTTTTTTATTCACCATAGAATTGAAATGAACAAAGTTGTGTGTCTGCTCGTGCATATGTGTGTGTGCGTGTGCGCGTGCGCGTGCGCATGTGCATGTTTAACTGCATTTCTGAAGTCCCTAGTAAATGGCCTGGCTCTGGCCTCCGCTCCCCACAAACCCTCAGCTGTGCCTCCCCCAAAGAGGACAGAGGATCTGGATCAGCTGTGCCTGATCTGCAAGCCTGTGTAAATCTCCACAGTACAAGCTCCTGCAATGTGTTGTGCCTTTTAAAGATGCACAGTGTATGACTGGATAGGAGTAGGGTTAAAAAGTCTGGGAATATTTAGGACTTTCCATGGGAAAATTATCTGGGAATTTTCCAGAAAGTTTCAGGAATTTACTGGAAATCTTCCGACTCTTTGCAACCCTAGACAGGAGTGAGGTGTGAAGTGGAATGTTTTATGTTCTGTTTCACAGTGTGTAGTAGTACAGAATTAGTGTGGAACAATAGCTTTTTCAAAGTTTGAGTTGTATTTGAGTGAAATCACATGGGTGAATTTTTTGGCTACTTTGCTGAGGTTTGAAGAGAGCAGTTGGTCCTTAGGAGGCTGCAGGCTTGCTCATGGGCTCTATCAGTGACCAGCAATTGCAGTGGCTGCGGATGGCGTCCTTTTGGTCCCATACAGCTTGATAATCAGTCCAGCCCCAGTGGGGATACAAAAACAACAAAAATACTGCTGGGGACTTTAATCACAGACTACACTACGTTGCATGTAGACACGGGCTCTTGACCAAGTCACTTGAGTCAAGTTTCATATACTTCAAGTTGATTTTTTCAGCTGTCTTTATCCTGTCTCTCACTTCTTGCTCTCATTCCAACCCTCTTCCTTCTCACCTCCTTTTTTCCTCTCCCCTCCTCACTTCCACTTCCTTTTCCTCCTGCTCTGTCAACTTTGTCTGATTATAGGACTATGCCACGGATGAACAAACCATGATCCAGGAGGCTCTGCAGCGCTCGTTGATGGATAACTGAACTGACCACTGGGGGCGCTGTTCAGGCTCATCCCAAACCAATGATCATGGATGGTCACTGCCAGAGACCCAGGGCAGCAAAGCAATCAGCAACACCTCTGTAGCAGCACTTTTCAACATTCATGTCTAGAGGACACCGGATGCTACATTACATCCAGCTGCACTTTAAAAATCTATTCAACGATCAGTGTAGTGAAAACAGTTGAAGGTTTGAGCAATTTATATCAACAGCTCAACTTTTTCTGTTGCATTTTAATAATTGACACTTTAGGGCTGTCACAAGTGGAATCATGTTTGTTCTTTCTGTTGAACAGTATTTTCATTTATATTTTAATCTTTAAGGCTTCCAAATAAGTATGGCAATATCTGGGGATATTTATGTACCACAGTGTAATAACATAACCTTGATTAAAAACTACACAGCAATGAAAATCCACTAGGTGGCCCCATTTACTTGAAAAAGTCTGTTGCTTTTTGATCCTTGGAATATTATCTGAATATCAACCGCTTCCACACTTAGAATCATAGGGGTCATGTTTTTTTTTCTTTCTTAGCTTGACGCTGTAGCTGATGTGGTTGTGTGTCACTGAGCAAATAAGAGCAGATAATTGTCACTATCTGGTGTATGTAAGCTGCCTGCCTCCCTGTGGAGTCGATTGCTGAAGATTCTGGTGTCCAGGTAGCACCCATGTTGCCGTAAAGAAAATAGACATCCGATCTGTGTCTTACTATGTGTAATTCACTTTCAAGATGGAAAACCATGTACAGAAAACCATGTCCTTTATTTGTCCCTTACAGACCCAGAATGGCCTTAGTTCAAATGTTTGTAGTATCTGTTTAATGGTTCATCGGCATTCCATTTTGCATGTCTCTTGCAGGAAGAGTGGGATCTTAATTACCAAGTGCCAATTTCATAAGGGAAAAAAGTCAACCAATTGAACGAAATTGTACACAAAATAACCACTGCAATCACCTGGCACCCCTTGAACCCTAGTTCTGTTTACCATTAAGTGACCAGATGGGGGCAGTGTTGCTCCATCTGTCCCATCTTACTGTCTCTAATTTTGTCTGAGCCAACGACAGACCCTGTCCCTCTATTGAGTCACCCCCGCAGAGCTGTGAACTACACAGTCTTTTGAAGATCAATTGTCATTCTACATCTCATGTTCTTGCTACTACATAAACCTGTTAAGTAAGGGTTTTTCCTTAGTGAAGTGACTTCTATTAGTCGAAAAGAAAGAGGCATTGTGCTGTGGGCATTAAGAGTTTAGATGTCTGGAGGCACCATTACCCAGTATGGTATGGGTGTCTGCTCGAGAGGACATCTGGCACATGACCCACACTGGTGTGGGGATGCACACCACTACTTTGAAATCATCTTGTGGTGAAATGCTGTGCATCTAAGTTGGTTATCTGGAGAAAGGCAGCAGGATCCGGTTTTATCTATGTCCCCTCAAATCCTGTTGCTTGTTTTGATGTGCAAGGTTTTACAGGGTTTTGTTTTTTTATTTCAGATAAAATTTTAAAAAAATCTGTGTCTATTCTTTTATTCGCAACATATTTCCAAAATTCTGTTTGCTGTATAACTCCTGCAGAGAAAAGTGGTGCAATTTTGTTAGTGCGTTTGGAAAGAAGGTGGCTTGAATCGATTAATGACTGTGTCACACCTCTAATAATGTCCATGTTTTTTCTAAAGTACACAAGGACTTTCTAGTTTATATTCATCTGTTTTATGCCTTTGTTTTCAGTTAACAGTGCGAGATAGAATATTTCAATTCCATCCTTTGTCTTGATGTTTGATCTTACAAGTGTTTAAAAAGTGGGAAGATACAGTTCTCAGTAACCAACAAAAAAAGTTTTCATTTAATTTTGTTTTTCTTTCGATGATTTTAGCCCTGGAAAAGTATCGTCTTTGCACCATCACAAATTACGCTTGCCTTAAATATCACAATGGCAAATTGTATATTCCTTACACTGAACAAGTGGCATTGATAAAGAACTTAAATGCGGTTTGTGCACATTGTATTTTCTATTAGAATTTGTTTTTCAATTAAAAACCTTTTTTATGTGTGACTAGTGTCTTGGTGGTGCTCAATACAGATATGATGACTAATACTTCAGTGACCGATGTAACAATACCTCTCTGTTGTAATCCTGTCTTTTTATATTATGCTAGTCAATATCAAGTGTGTTAGCTGTGTGCTTTCTTCCATCTCCCTCTTGCTACCTCTCCGTTCTTCTTCCCTCTCCCCACTTTCTTTCTCTCCTGTCATGCCTGATGTCCAAAGGAGCTAAATCCTGATAAATTAATGCTCTTTAATTATTTAAACACTGAACCCTGAAATCAAAGTGAGTGATTTATATCTGGATGTGAGATGTGTGGAGGCAGAAATAACAGTGAGGGCACTGATGGATGACTGAGGTGGGGGGTGGGGGAAGTGGTGGCGGGGGCTGGAGTGGAGGGTGGAGGTGTGGGTGGCATGGAGCAGCCAAGAGCTCCGCTTACAGTATCAGCACAAACATGCCCCCTCCTACCGTTTCCCAGCAACATTGCCCCTGCTATGCAACTGTGTTCAATGCCTCTTGCCATGCTCAGTTCCAATGTGCCAGTGCTTGGAGTGGATGCTACCAGTCACTGCAATGGGAATCATGAGACGATGAGCATATTTGTATTTGATCTTAAAAATGCAGTATGTTTGGAATGTTGACGTTTTTGGTGTCTGTTATTGTGCACATTAATTTTGAGTGCTACCTTATTTGGTTTTCTTATTGAAATTGGAAAGTGTTGAGAATATGAACTTTAGATCCAAAACTTGAGTTGCAAGCCTTTCAGTGTTTCTGTTCACGGAGTACTATGAAACCAATTCAAGGGTGCCTTTCACAGTGATGTTCATAAATGTGATAGCACAATGAAACACTGTCTCAGGGAGCAAACAAGTCCAACATCATGGCATTCACACTCTCCATAGAGTTCCATTATCCTTGTTTACTGTTTTTCATTCATGTGATTAGTTAAGTGATATGAAGCTACTAAACTTGATGCCTACAAACAAAAACACTTTCCCTCTTTGTTTCGTGTCCTGTTTAATTTTGCTTCTGGCAGATCTAGAAGTTTGCTAGAAAAGAGCTAACGAGATGCTCAACCCCTTCTAGGCAGGAAGGAAGAGGTCCTTAGAAACATGGTAACTGTTTCTCTGGTGCTGGCTGTGCAGGGGAGGTGGGGGGGGGGGGGTAAAAGAAACGAAAAAGGAAAGAGAAGTGAACATATTGAATAAAAATTTAATAAAGATCAGTGCATCGTTTCTTTGATGAGAGAATTAGAAAGTGTGTTGAGTCTTGGGGCTGTGTAGAGGCAGCAATTACCGCTACACGTCCCTCCGGGCACTCGGAACAGGAAAGAGGAGTAGTTTTGTTCAGAAGTGTGTCACAGCATCACTTTACACAGAGACGCACTTCCACCCACTTTCCTTTGTTTTACTCTCCTGTGGAAAGTCACGGGAGATGAGGGGGGAGCGGGGGGAGTTCACTACTTGTTGGGACTGGATGGGGAGGCAAGTGTGTACTTTTTATAAGCCATTCACCTCTGTAAATATGACCTGATAAGAAATAATCTGGCACAGCTGCTGGGGGCACTTCAAATCAGATGAAAGGAGTGTGCAGATTTGTCCCCAGACCAAATCAAAGCAAATGTGTGACCCATTTGCTGAAAGCATATTACAGGAGTCACATTGTTCTGAACCAGGGGTGAACCCGTGATAGGACTTGTGCATCGCCTTGATCAGTGGCAGGCTTTTAATCTGTGATTGACTCTGTGTGAGTGGAGGCTCTTAACTAAAGTCTAACAATTCTGAGCTTTGCTGCAGCATGACAGGGAATGGTTTCCTGAATGATAGTGCTCTCTTTGTCTCTTTGGTCACAAAGATAAGAAGTGCTCATTGCAGGTGTCAAATTTGTTGGGCTTGGCAAATTTCCATCCACAAAATTAGAGAAAAGAGCAGTCTGTCATGTCTCCTGCTGTGAAATCAGGTCTAGTAGACCTCTGTTCATCAGGGGTGGTGGTTCTTGTGTCTCCTGAAACAAAACCTCACCCAAGTCTATCATGTGGTGGTCACACTGGGTTCAGGAAAGAGTCCAGGGTACAGGGGAAGCCCAAGTTAAAAAGCCCTATGGGAAAAATGCAGGCAGTTCTACCACTTTCATCTATATCCGTCTCCATGCCTGGAAAGTTTGGCCAGACTGGGAGGGGGGGATTGTTTTATTTATTTTTTTGCTGAGGGAGGTATCGGCTCCACGGCAGAACACTGGGGGTTTGTTTGCTGCGGATTCCTCAAAGTCAGGAGAAACAGGAAGCCCCAGAATCCTGCCACAGCCCTGCCGCCACACGGCAGGTTAATCCTCCTCGATGCTTGAATGCAAAGTGCCAATGGGCATCCCCGACTTCAAGACTGATTCTACACCGGCTCCTCTTCCGCTCTTAAATTCCCTGTGTCCGACCCCCCACCCACCTTAACTTGTCTCCGAGCCTAAGAGGGATGTTCTCTAGTCTTTGATTTTCATAACGCCTCAAACCAACCTGGCATCAGATCAGCTCAGAAACTTGCCGCGCAAAGCGGTTCGTGCTGTGTAGCCGCCTCGCGCACTAACCTTTCCCTGTTCAGCACTCGCTGAATTCAAGCAGCAATTATTACCGCTGCCTGTAAGTAGAAGCTGTTACAGATAAATGGCAGAGGCTCGGTGTTCATGTCTTACTGTACCTGTGCATGGCATAGGATCAGTTAGATGTGATTTTAGGAGCTGTGTATCAGAGTTTGAACACCACTACGGTAAGGGACGATCATCATTACGCAGATCCTGGTTTGAAAACATAGCATTACTGTTATTGTTTGAAGTGGATATCTGATCCTTGTGGTAGGTTTTAGCTTCTCAGACATGGCTGGGAATGAAAAGTCTGGGGATGGCTGGAGGCTCTGGGCTTGGCGGAAGGATGATCTTGTTGATTGTAATTGCAGCCTTGACCATATTGTCATGCCTTGTCTTGGCAGACAAAGGCCGCTGGCGACATGTAAGTCTCTGCGGCAGGGAATTTTTGGTGCCAGGAAGCAGTTTACCAAAGAGGGAAGGGATAGGGAGGAGAGGAGGGGGAGGGGAAGGTGGGGTGATAGTCAGCTGAAATTTAAAAAGTCTGTGCGGTTTGGTGAACTAAAAGGCCCGGTCATCTAAAATGGTGGGGAATGATTGCCTTGTAGGATAACTGCCACACCTTCCTCTCTATGTGAGCAGTAGGATGTGAGTGCACTCCAACATGAACTGCACCGAAGCAGTTTTTTCCTCTTGCCTGCGGTCTGGCTGTCCCATCTAAATCAACCTACAGTCCTTTTACCAACTGATTTAAACTTAGTAATATGTGCCAATTATGTTTAATTATTTAACAAAAAATAAAAAATAAAAAAAAAATCAGGGATTTTCGGACCTTTTCTAACCATAGTAATCCATGATAGAGGTTTATTAAACACATGCCTATTAGTGTATGTAAGGATAGTATTAAAGTATTAAAACATTTCATGTCAATTCTTTTTGTGAAGCCTCTCTCCGCAGAATTCTGTTACTTGATTCATTTGTGTTGCCACAGTCTTTCTGAAGACTCTTTAAAATGGCAGCTCATAACGGCCATCGGACTGCTCTTCTCTGTGTGTGAAAAGAAGTGCCATTGTCTGAAAACTTGTTGATCACGATGTAAACCCTTGGAAAGGGCGGAGAATCACTGGAGTAGCATAAATTTCCCCATGAAAAAAAAATGAAAATGAAAACATAAATTTGATTGTCAAGGGCATTGCTAATCATCATTTTATTTATTTATATGAAAACCTGCCCCCCTCTCTACTAATATTTGAAAGTTTAGTCTTCTGAAGCAGGCAGAGGAAGCTAGCTGGGGTCCCCAGAGTGGGGCCTTGTGCGTGTGTGTTTCTGGAGTGGGGGTGCATCACTGCGGAATACAAGGCCAACTCAGGGGAGAGGAGCTAAATTTTCTAAAAAGCCCCCCCGTCTCCCCCACCCCCATAGAATTATTAAAACGGTAGTGTATGAAAGAGGCCCAGTGCAGCGAGGCTCAGGGCTATTATTCTCCCATTAATTTTTCCATTTGAAATCAAGCCTCACAGGGAAGATGAAGAGGAGGGGGCTAAAGGGGGCTGCAACTGCTTTAATGTCCAACAGGGGAGGCAATTTCGCTTTCAAAAAAGCATCTAATTATGCAGAGGCTGCCTCTGCACTCCCCCCAACTCAGCCAGGCCCAGGGGGAAGCTCTGCCTGTATTAAATCTTAGTTTGAATCCAATTCCCCCCTTCGGTTAACCCCACTGCTGGAAGTGCTGCTGTTAATTAGGAACTATCAATGTTCCAGAACAGCTATTGCACATTTTAATTTGTACTTTTATGCTAAACATTTGGTTTACAGGTACACACAGAGGTTTTCTATGACGAGAGAAAAGTATTTGAAAGGCTAAGAACAGCATGAGTTGGTGGATTCTTGGACTGGCCTGTGTTGTTGTGGCTTGTGAACGCAGCAAGCAAAGTACCTGGATTGTTTCAGGACTGAAGAAATTCAGGCTTGCTCAGAACTGTATGGGATCTGGATTAACTTTTCAGGAAATAAAAGTGACAGGACATAGCAGTTCATGTGAGATATCAGAGTGAGATATGTGAGTGAACTAGCAGATACATGTATATGTAGTTGATCTCTGTAAGAAGGGTTATGCATGAGTAGTTTGTGGGAACATAGTAGGGAGTAAGGACTGAGGGTGAAGATTATACTGTTGACTGGGGTGGAGGCTACACTACTGACTGGGGGTGAACGCTATGTTAATGACTAGAAAACATTGTTCAGGACTGTAATAAAGCCCAATCCCCACCAAAAATAATTTTATCAAGAAATGCATGGTGTTTTGGGATGTTGTTATCCCACAGGAAGAAGGTGTTATCATGCTAACAGAGGTTTCTATCCCAAAGGTAGAAGAGTGAAAATATGATTTTCATATTTTTTCACACTTTTAACAAACTGAAATATAAGCAATAGAGATGTAGTTTTTCATCCCTCATGATAGCATTGCTAATATAACTCATAAATCAGAATTGACGTGATCAATTTTCTGAATATATTTTAAGAAACTATTTCAGATATATTTTTTATCAGAAAAGCTTTTTCTTAATGAACAAAACTGTCACTTGTAATTCATTCATTTAGAAATTGATCAGTGCCTTGCTCCCTTTCCCCAAGCCTTTATTCCAACTTGATAGGACATAGGGGTGGTTTTGGACCGATGTATCCATTCAAAGGGCAATGATCCAATACAATTTATACCACATGCAAAAATCAATACATCTCGTTATGAATCATAACAAAATATTTATTTAAATGTCCATAATCGTACAGAGGTTTGTTCTGGCAACACTGCTAACACCACTGTTTATGTTTCCAACTCAGCCTCATCATCACTTGCGCTAGTGCCATTTTTCCTTCTGTTGCATGTGACAACAACACGTTTATGCACTCTCAACCTCATTTTGGTCGTATGTGTATGCTGTAACAGGATTGTGTTAGCTGGATCATGTAGTTTCTTACCATACTGGATCATTTTGGATTGTGTCATAGCAAGATTTTTCGATATTGGAAAATATCGAACCGTTGCTTCAAGAATCGAAATTGCATCCTATCGTGGTGAAGCCTGAGGTTTACACTCCTAATAGGAACTGAGGTCCAGTGCAGGACCCCTCCTTTTCTTTTCAATGGTAAAGCACTCAGGTTGGGCCTTTCAAAATGCCTTGGGGAGGAAGTTGCTTTGAAAAGCTTTAAGAACATACAGTGCAATAAGTAACCAGCCTTCTCGCATCTCTGTTTTCTGCCCCTTGCACCCCCCTACCGCATTTTAAAATTCAAATCACCAGTTTCCTCCTGTTTTTATTCTTTGAAAATTGCCAGAGTTAGCTGATCTGTCAATCTCTTGGCGTCTCTGTCTAATTCTAGCAATACACCTCCAACCCTTGCAGCTCAATTATTAACTGCCAGGTACTGAATCAAAGTGCTGACGGGCCGGCCAGTGACAGCTGATTTAAAAGACAATAGTGCTGTCCCCACTACTTAACTTGTCAAGGTAGTCAGAGCGCTTTTCTGTTAACTTAACACATCCCCCCTAATCGCCTGTACAAGAACAATTATTGAACTAACCTCTGAAGCAATTAGGAATGCATTACTATCTATAAAATTGCTAAAATGTATTGCTATTATACATATACTAATATTATATTTTTTGTAAGGATGTTTTTGGTTTTTGGTATCTGGTATTGACTGATTTCAAAACCTCAAGCCAAAATGATGTAATTTGCCATTACATGGCCAGAGTAGCATCCAATGCCCGCAACAATCCTTGTTCTGAAAATGATCTCGAAACAACCACAAACTGCCATCTGCCAATTAGTCACTGAGGACAAATTACTCTCGGGAATGAGTTTATTTTCGAAGTAAAAAACGCATGTAGTGCTTTTATTAAGTTAAGAACAATTTTGGGAAAAATCCTTTTTTTTTGTAATGGAATAAGTCTCCTTGTACACAACGTGTCTTCACTGGTTATGAACATATACTGTATGTAACAGAAATGGACTGTTGCTGCAGTGCCGGTTGATTTTAGGTGTGTTTCAACAGTTCTTGATTTATGCGATTGACGGGCTATTCGCCTGGATTCAAAAGCATATATTGGCAGCTGACTAAAAGGAATCTTGCGAAGCATTGTTGGCTTCCGGGACTTGAGTTTGTGATACCTGGTCACAATGAGGAAAAACATAGATTGGGATGGCAGGTATGCCATCCGCCAAGTTACGGGTTGAGGGGCATGCCCCATACCTATACAGTACTGAGAGTTGGGCAGTTTTCAGGGTTTCCTGGGGAAATAACCACAGTGGCCACAGACACTCATCCCTCAAGAACATTAACCTATCTTATGGCCTCATGCAAAAACACAAAACTCAGACAACTTTGCACATCCACACAATAAAGCCCAAACTTGGGTTATTTTGTGTTTTCTCTTTATTTTTCCTGCCAATTTTGTCATCAATAATGCTCCAGTCCCACAATCAATAATTATCCCCACTAAAAATGTAGCTAGCTACATCTGCCAATAAGAACATCTGATTAAAGCAGTTTCATGAAAGTAGCCAGAATACAGAGGCAAAAAAATACATATAAGCAAGTGCACATGATGCTATCTCAGCTAATATAACACGTTTTTGAAACTTTGGGGGCGTTATCTTTATTTTGTGTGGAAGCTAGCTTTCTAAATAATAATTGCCAGAACATGTAAACTATTGCTCTTACAGCTGTATAATCTTTGTGAGAAACTCATTTACATTTCTGAAACGCATTCTCTATAATTTCAAGTGCAAATAGCATAATATTGTTCATGACTAGGGATGGGTATCATTTAGATTTTGACGATGCCCGTTCTATAACGATAACTTTTGAAACGGTACCTGAATCTGTAGCCTAGTCTAGGCCTACCTTCTTTAAAATGACGAGCAGACAGAACTTTAAAAAAAAAATTTATTGCAAAGGCATTTCCCATTGTTCGTATCCTTTTGGGTTAAATACAGCCACTTCTAGTTAGTGCCGCTTCTGGTATTTTGCCCGAGTTTAACGCCAGCTAGCTTTCTAACGGTACCTGCGGTCAGAGACGGAGTCGATAAAAACGAGTGTAACGTTAGTGAATATAGCAACGAAATTCTCCACCGAAATCCTGGTCCTGCAGGTACCAGTTGTATGCAAACCGGTGCCACAGTGCTACTGGAACAACCGAACTGTATCATTGACTGGAACCACTGTCTCGGACTACATGACTACAAGGTAGGCCCTAAAACCTCAGACTACTATTGCCGGCTTCGCCCAGCCAGGGGCTTCTTTTGCAGAGCTGCTGCTGGTTACTATTGAAGTCATTTTGCAACGTTACACAAAGCGATCAAAATGATCAACCATACATGCAAGATAAGTAGTCAATTTGATTATTCATGGTAATTTAAATGTTTACAATTGTATTTCCTCATGCAATGTTGATATTAAAATTAAATCTGCATGTTCAAAACGTGTGGAGGAAAAGGCACGAAGGGGGAACCATATGGATTTCATGAGGTCAGGTTTGTTGGTTTTCTTAGTGACATTGGTCATATTGACAGTTGTGGCAGGTCTGGAGAGAATGTGGTCATTCAAACTTTATGGATCACATCAAAGTGTGGAATGCCAATAATTTATAGTGATCTGCAATTCAGCTGTGTTGCACTTTTTTACACAAATTTTTAAATGCCTGCACTATACAGGTCTGTTTGAAAAATTGTCTGCATCCAGTGCTTTCGGTGCATGAAAAGCTCACCATGAATAAAGTTTAAATGACCATGTTCTCTCCAGATGGTAAGATAAATAAACACAGTTACATGAAATAATATAGGAAAGATTGGGTAGCATTTATTTGGAATAGAGCTTGTTTAATTTGTAGCCAGTATTGTTTGTTGTAACTTGGCTTCATTTTGATGTCTATACTTTTAACGCAAGTTTTAATAGCGACTTATAAATGGTGTATTTGTGAGTAACTTGGTATGTTTGTACATTGAAAATAGTTTTTGTTGGGATAAATTCAACATTGCAAATTTAGTGACAATTTGGATGATAACTATAACTTTATAGTTTTGGCCTTTTGATCACATTTAAGTAGTAGAAGGGTTAAGCACAAATATGACTCCCCTCCCTCATTAGGTTAATCAGGTGCTGCAGGTGTGGCATTCAGGTGGTACACCGGGCACTTATGAAGCTCACAGTCATGAATTTCTGTGGGGATTGCCATGGTTAAATGTAGCAGTTACAGTTGTAGTTGGAAAATATGATTTTTTTCCCCCAGTAGTCCATTGCTGTGTCAATAGATGTTATGTTTTCGGTTGAAACACAATACAAGCCAATACCTCCTTGGTTTCCAAGATACCTGACTTTTCTTCCACATATCCATATCTCCTCTGGTCAGTATCTGCAGTTCACTTCCAATTTATGCAATTAAATGCTATAGTTTTCTCTATGCTTTTCCTTGGTTGTGTTGTGTCATTTGTTACAGGACATGCTCTCATTCAGAATAGGTAATAATTTTGGATGGCTCTAAACTCCTCAGCAAACAAAAGTGTGCAAGTAAATGTTCTTTTTTCCAACCTTAATGCATATTCTTACTGTTATGTATAACTGCTACTGCAGGTTTATTAAAAGTTTGTGTCTCTAATGTTCCCCAGCCTCCCCCACCCCCTCGTCTCCCCCCACATCCCTGGTAGAACTGCGGTACGAGAAAGTAAACACCTAGTTGACAGCACCGCTGTCTCTCGAGGCGTAGCAAATAAATAGTCAAATCCTTCCCAATTATTAACTGCCCCCACAGCTTCCCATTTAAATTCTAGCATCTCTACCGACCGCCATCCATTTCCTGTGTTTTGTGTGGCTGGCAGGGATGGTGGTCACTTTGCTCCCCTTGAGAATGGGCAGCACTGGCTGATCTGTCAATCTCCTGATGTCCTCTGTCTAATTCCAGTAATACACCTCCAGCCCCCGCGGCTCAATAATTAACCACCAGGAATCAAAGTGCTGACGGGCCCAAGGGTGTGTGTGGGGTGGGGGCAGTGGTCCTTTGGCGTGACAATGACATCAGTGACCAACTCTTGGTGGTGCCATTGCAGGCTGGCTTTTTTTTGGAGGGGGTGGGGGGCCAGCATATCATTGAGGCAGAGGAACTCCTTCCATGAATTGCTCTTTGATGAGTTCACTTATCTTGTCTTTAGGAACGAGTGCTTTCACCCCAGTAACGGCACCTAGATAAACATTAACAGCCTGTCCGTCTGCAAAGCACGAGGGGGCTTCCTGAACAAAACAGGACATAAAAAAGGAGGTACGGTTTTCTCTGCCTGGGAGCACCTCTTTTTTTCTATCTATCTATATATGTGTATCATCAGCAAATTCCTGCCTTTATGTTACTTTTATGACCCTGTTTTTCCTCTCTTCTGCATCCTTTCTCAGAAGCTGTCCCTTTTGTCCCTTCCCCCTTCGCCGCCTGTGCATTTTTGCCATTCCTTACGTAACTTGTTTCTAAAGGAAGGACAAACAAGGGACATTTTTTTGACTTTGAAGTTCCTAAAATCATTGCAGGGGTTACAGAAAAATTCCCAGTGGCATTTAAGAAAAATGAGGGGACAAACAAAGCAATAGCAATGCATATTTTGTGGTGGGTGGTGGGGAATCAAGAAATACATATGTTTTGAAGACACTGCAGTCATACAAATAGACAGTTGTCCAGCTGAATGTTATATACTCGCATAGAATGACTTTAATATCTTTGCCCTCTGTCTGTTGGCATTGAAACTGGCATTGTGGGAAATGAGAAGAGGGGCTTTATAGGGCCTTGTTGAAGCGATACACCTGAAGAAGCATTACAGAACTGAAGGGCTGCAATATGCTAATGTTTGTGCACGTCTGCTCATTTGTTTTAGCTGTGAATGGTGGTTCACAGGTGAGACTCAGGGTTTTCTGTATTGTTTTATCATTAGAAAGAAATTGGCGATGGAATATCGAAATCTAATTGATCGGCCTGTAGCGTCATTGATCTATGATCATTTCAAATGAGATGTCCTCTCTGTCTTTTACTTTCTCTCTCTCTTTCCCTTCTCTCCATCGCTCTCCTCTCTCTTTCTCACTTTATGTTGTCACTCGGGCATATCCCCTCTTTTTCCTTCCCCTTTGAATTATTAACTCCCTGCTCTGAGGTCTGAATGGCTTTTGCTGAGTGGCCAGATGATGGATCCGGCTTCACATTGCAGCCGTTTAGGAAGTCCGTCCATTCGGGGGGATTACATAGCCTGTCCACGTCAATCCCCCAGAGCTGCCCTCCATCCACCCACTCACACACACACACACACACACTCAGTCACACAGATACTCACAGGCACACACACGCACGCACGCACAAACACACACACGCACACTCAGTCACACGGACACTCACAGGCACACATACACACGCACTTCCATATACAATACACACTAGTAGTTTACAGCATCACCCATGATTCCAAATTGCAATTGCACACATTCCTTATATACACAAGCACATGTTATCAAACTAGAAATAATTTACAACGTAGGAATTTATTATTTGACTTATGGATAGCGTGATTGGGAACCCCTGAAAGAGTTTTGCTTATCTGGAGCCCAGACACCTTTGCATGTGGAGAAAGCATCTGAAATCCTGATCTTTATATTTGTTTGGGGCTATAGCATGCCCTCTCGTATCTTGCTTAAATTTCCTGGCAGCTGAGGTTTTACAATACCCGGTTACAGTCTTGGCCTTTGGTTACCTACAGAATACACCGGGGGAAGGGCGTTGGTGGGTGTGGCAGTTACATCAGAGGGTGGGTGGTTGCATCAGCTATGTGTAAGTTCATTTGTAGCCTCACTTTGATTATAAATCAAATTATACTGAACTTAATGGGGTTTTCAGTTACAACACGCCTATGAACGATCTACAGTAGGCATAGCTTGTGCAACCAGCCCCAGATTATGTTTAGAAGGGCTCTCTGGAGAGTGCAGACCCAGGGGATCAAATTCCTTAGTGCAAGGACATTGGAGCTCTTGGTAGGATCTCAGGGTATATTTATCTGCTCTGGAGGTGAGGTGTCTGAGGTCTGGAAATGTGCTGAGAGAGAGATGGATGAGAGTGAGGGAGAGAAAAAAGGAGAGAGGGAGGGAGAGAAAGGGAATGTGAGTGAGAAAGAGGGAGGGGGAGAGAGGGGGAAAAGTAAAAGAAAGGCACATGCAAGCTCATCTCCACGTGAATATGTCAAGACTGTTTGAGGCCAGTAAACCTAAATCAACCAGGTGATGGGTCTGTGCAAAACCCCTTTACTTCACACCTGGAAGCCTACGCCACCCAGTGGCGCCTGTCCCGTAGGATTTACCTTCCTCATCTGCATTCCTCTATCCCTTATTAGACCCTCACACGCACAAACGAAGAAAATCACGCAACACACTTGCATGTACTGTACACAAGCGTACATGCACACAGACGCACACATACAAAAATGCTCACGCAGCATACAAGCATGCACCTATACTCACATTCAGACACACGCAACACACAAACACACACACACACAAAACCACTCATAAACGAAACACTCCGGAACACTCTGCCTGACAGGGCCCCCCACCTACCAGGAAGGTTGCCCCCTCGCCTGGCTAGTTCCTGCCGTGTCTCCTCTCTCTCCTCCCCACCACAGCCGGTCCCAGTTCAATAATTAACCCCGATAATAATAAATGATTCTGCTGACTGTGGTACACCAGAGGGGCCTTAGAGCTGCCATGTATAGGAAGCTGCCTCTCTCTGGCCACTGTGATGGAGAGCGTTCACTCTGTCACACTGAGTGATGGGCCAGTCTCCATTCTTGCACTGGCAGGGAGTGTAGGTGTGTAGGCGGCTGGATTGACGTCCAGCACCACAACAAAAAACGTCATCGCTTCCGAAAGGGCGGATAAAGAACTTTCTCATGACCCAGTTTAGCTGAGATCTCAGGAGTGTTGCAAAGTTTACTTTCGTAGGACATGAAGGCTGATGCTTTATTTGCTCTTTTTCTAGCATTCCCAGATTTATTGTAGTCTCCTGTTCTTGGTTTACTTTGTAAATAAAGAGAAAACGCCCAAGTTTTCTGGATAGGTGTTAAAAAATCCTCTGCCCTGGTCTGCTGGCCTGAATGACTCACTTCAATAAAATATTGTAAATATTCTCCAGGCCTCTCAGATAAACTCATGAACAACGCTGAACCACTTCTAATGCAAACAGATAAGTGGCACAAGCCATGATGTTAAATCCGGTTTGCACAACCTGTGCAATTAATGACTTTTGATGGAAGGTCATTTTCTCCATTCCCTATTACTCTTCCCTTAAACATTATTTTACCAAGTGCACTGGTTAATACCCACACTCATTGACTTTGGACAGCTGAGTGGTCAAATTAATTGGTTAACCTTCATATGCTTGTTTTCCTGTCTGTTTGGAAGAAAACAGGCGGTCATGTGAATTACAAATGTTTTTCACCCGCTCATCATATGAGCTTGTGCTAGTTCATGCAGGGTTACCTGTGAATCTCAGGCCAATAGGGATTTACTGACCGTGATTGTGATGGGGCTTTACAGTGACCTGTATGGAATGCAGAGCAGAGGTGGGTGTTGATTTGAGGACTCCCCGTCTTTAGCTGGAAGTATGGAATCATTAACCTGTTGCCTCAATAAGACATTCTGTTGGGGTGTCCAGGCTTTGTTCTGGCTGTCAGCATCAGGAAGTGTGAGTTCCCCCTGTCACATGAGAGGGGTGGGGAGTGATGTGTCCCACAGCGGTCTGGGGGTACCCTCTCTCTTTCTCCCTCTTTCTTTCCTCATTCCTTCCTCACCTCACCTTTTTTATCTTTAGCTAGATTGGCACCGTGGTCGTTGTTTTGGTTTGATTAGTATTGCTGTAAAGGCCAGGGTGTCAGTCAGTGTGATGGAGTGTGTTGCCTTTGGCTCTGCTGAGAATTCGCACTTGGGATAAAATATTAGAGGTGTGCAGGGAGAGGTTGTCCTGCAAGTTTCCACACTGCCATTGGTGCACAAGCAAAGGTACAATGCATTCTGTGTGGCTAGGTGAGTGACATAAATGTTCAACTATCTGGAAATTACAGCCAAGGCTGACGACTTGACATTTGACTGGGAAGGAAAAAATAATCAGTCAAATGAGCACTAAGGGTGTTTTCACAAATTCACCTAGAATTCAGAGTTTCATTACTTTTGTGTCAAATTATGTAACGTAAATATCAAACTGTAGTCTGAGTGCTAGACTGAGACTACATCCTGTTCTAAGAGCACCACCATTCTCAGCAGTATTGACTCTGGCTTAGATTCAATCAACAGTTGTCCTTAACTGTGACTTATAAATGTGTAAAATATATAAATACATTCAAGTGTGTTTCTTTACAAACACAGTATGGTACTTTTGCCCACTGAACTTGTCATACAATATATGTGAGGGTAAAAAAACAAATATTTGTATTTAATTGTGAGTCAAACTTAAGAAGAAATGGTTGGTTGAAAGCTGGCCTATGATGTAATATGTAAGCTGTATTTGCTATACGAGACTGTATGTATCACCTTCACAATGTGAGACTTATTTGCACAGGGACAGCTGTTTTACAGCTGGGACTGTGTAAGTTTACACAAAAAAGTTTCTAAATACAAACAAAACCAATGAATTCCATATAAATAAAAGATTTCGATCCGGCAGTAGTCGTCTCCTGGTAAATGGAGGAGTATAATGTAACTTTGCCATACGTGGATCTAATGGATCACGTTGAATCAAACACTCTACTTACCAATGTTTTCAGACATAAAGCAATGACGTTTATACCATTGACACTTAAGCACATCCCACCAGCACGTGCTCACTTTCACAGCAACACACACACACCCCTTCACACTCAAATACACATGTAAAAACAACAGCTGTTTTTTATCCAAACTTTGCATAATGTTTGTGCTTTAATTTGCTGAAAAGGCAGTTGTAACATATGCTGAGGTGTCATTTGTCTGTATATTGATATTTGCGGTATGCCTTTTGGGCAGGCATCTTTGTACGTGTGTCCTGAATGGCTCCTCTTCTGTGGAGCCTGTTATTGCGCTTTTCCACCAGCTTTGAGGGAGAGAGATGCACATTCCTCTTTTTCCCCGCTGCCTTGAAGTCCTGCAGCTCAGAGTTGGTTAATGTATTAACCCACTGCTGTTAAACAATATTGCTGA
Source organism: Anguilla rostrata (assembly GCF_018555375.3). NCBI lineage: Eukaryota > Metazoa > Chordata > Actinopteri > Anguilliformes > Anguillidae > Anguilla > Anguilla rostrata. The sequence goes on along the minus strand of NC_057943.1, from coordinate 20,154,144 downwards.
CTGGTGTGTAAACCAGTACTGATCAAAGGTATCATGTAGGGGGAAGAATCCCCATTCAGCCTGCCCATACAAACTGTCCACTCCATCTTGGCTCCCCGTTTAAAAGAGCTGACTTGAGCAGTCCGGAGCTCCTCCTTCCCACCCACTCCTTCACTCCTTCCCATCCTCTTCTCATTTTTCATCATTGTTCCCCTCTTTTCTACCTATTTTAGCCCCCTCATCTTGCTCTCCGGCCTTCTTTCTTACTCCCTCTCTTTTTGTCCTCCTTCCGCTCTCATTCTTTCTTCCTATCTCTCACCCTCTTTTTTTCTGATGTTTCTCTCCATTTCCTTTCGCCCTCTTGCCTCTCATCTCTCTTCCATCTTTTCTCTGTTTTTCCCTCCTCTCTCCATTCCCATCCATCCTCATCTCTCCACATCACCTCACACCCACTCTCTGTCACTGTGTCTCCCGGTCTCATTCACATTTGATAAGATAGGTAATAAAAACGTGATGATGCCATACCTGTGGCTCTTCTAACCCTGCCGGGGAAGCTCCGTGCCCTGCTTGGAGGGGGTCTGTTTGAGCTGAGGTCACAGGAAAAATACGACCTGGAGTAGACAGGAGAATATTTATATGCGCATAAATCACTTCATTTTTCAGATAGTGCATATGAATGCTGATCTTTGCTCTCCCCCAACACTCACATAGTAAATTAATTAATATTCAAAGTAGTTTTTAAGGTTTTATGCATGTATGATGAAATGCTAAATATCTAAATTGTGTGCATACACCTAGTCTACACACTATTTTTGTCTTTAAAACAGGATTTTCAAAATGGCCACAAATTTCAGATTAGCTAGACCTTTCATTTAATAAACATTCCAGTTATCAGTAATCTATTGACTCAAACCGGATGCCCTGCTGTTGGCTGGAAGAAGGCAAATCTCGGTACAAGTTTTCACAGACTGCTGCGGCATTACTCAGCGCAGTGCCAAAAGCAAGCCCTTCCTGCTACTGCCAAGATCTGGTGAAAATCGGGAGTCATTCTACCATTCACATGTTTCCACGGAAGCATTCCCTCTCTCCCCCTGCAAACTGCCTCAGAGTTTATTCTTCAGAAATCTGCAATGGAGCACATTCTGTTTTTCCCAGAAGTAATAACGTGGTAGGGACCGGCCATGGCAATCCAGTCTGGTTGAGAGAGCTTGGGTGTGTGGGACAATAAATGCAAAGCTGCAGATGGGGTGGGGAGGGGCAGTGTTGTGGGGGGGGGGCGGGGGGGTCTGCCTCGATAGTGATAGATTGGCTGGGGAGGCCCGGGATGCAGATCCACTCATCAAGATTGATGTTCTGCCACTGTGCTTTAAGTGCAATTAAAAATGGGGGTCTGTACGGCTTGCCTGATAATATTGCAGGGGGTTAGATTTCTCTAAATTTGCCCCCATGCTTCCTCACAGAGGGCTCTCTTGCCATGTATTGCGCGTGTATTTCACCTCTCCAGTTTTGCCAACCTGATTTTATCATGGTCCTCTGTTTTCTTTAGTGAATGTGCCCACGTTATTTCTGATTGAAATATTCAAATGAGGCCCTGATTCCACTGAGGCTTGCCTTGCATCTTTTTTTTTTTTTCCTCGTGTCTACATTGTAAACAGAATGTCTAAAGCTCATGAATGTGATTTATGTCCCCTCACCTCTTCCGAATGATCTATAATGGCGTCAGCGCATCCATGGGCAGAGTGTGAGGACTGCAGTGCTGCAGAGTAGTGGCTCATGTCTGTATGCTCCCCGCGCTGAGAGTCCGCGCTGTCCATGTCACTCTTTAAGAGTTCATCGCCAGGTAACAGGTGTAAGAGGTCAGATCCCCCTGTCCAGACAGTGTCAGTTCCCCCGGCCTCAGAGTGCAATGTTCCCGCCACCCCACCCGGCTCCTTCCTGTCAGTAGCCTACCACTCCTTGGCATTGAGCCCAGGTAACGGCCTACGGTCTAGCTCTGCCCAGCTGGTACGGGGAGAGCGTGGCACGGTCCAAGCGGCCGTGGGAGCAGGAAGCCGGCCTGTCTCTGCCCTCGGAGGTGCCCACGCGCTTTAGTGCAGGAGCACATGGTGTTGCTTTAGCGGAGTGTGTCTTGCAGGGGCAGTGCTATAGAGTCATGCTTCCTGGTGTCCACCTGCAGGAGAAGGCTGTCGCAACAATGCAACCTTGTCTCTTCTTTTGAAGAACATTTCGTCAATACGATTGTTGCAACAAGACCATTGACAGTTTAAATCAAGCTTTAAAGTTATTCTTTACTAAAACTAGGTACCTCTGTTTCAGTTGCTGTAAGTGGCCAACATGTCTACCAGGACAACACCACCCCTCCACACACACACAAACACACCCTCTCCGTCCCTCTTTCTTGCCTTGCCATGCCTTTCTCTGTCAGTGTCAAGTTGTTAACCCCCATGTCAACAGTGGCCCAGGCTGTATTTGCGCTGCGTGATGGATGAGTCTTCACGGGCTTGTCCTACGCGGACAGATTTTCGGAGTCAGCTGAGAGGTGCTGCGTGCCCCTGTCACTGCCACACACCCGCAAGGCAAGGCCTCCTCCCATGTGCTGTCAGCTCCCACCCAAAAACAGGCCCATGCAGGCAGGACCCCCTTCACTGTGAAATGTGTCGAAAAGTATAAGGAAGGCCATTGCACACAAATATTTTCCGATGCCAAAAGACGGTCCCTGGGAATATTTTATAGCTCTCTTTGAACAAGTTCATGGATCTGCTCCCAAAACAAAAAGGGCATTCAGAGGAAGGCAAAGGGTGTGCATAACCTGGCAATAAAACTCGAAATGGAATGTTAATACAATTCTTTGCTTCTTCTTCCATGAACAATGTAGGTAATATTGAAAAATGTATGTATGATATAGTAGCTATTGTAGGTCGCGAGAGTTAGATAAACATTTACTTTCAAGATACAATTCTTTCATGAATGACACGCATTTTCTGATTTGGATGTGGCCTAACATCTAAGGTTTCAGTGTTGAATAGACTATTCATTGTGAATCACAATTAATAGTCACTCAATGCACAGGGATGTGACTTTCAGTATAACTAAAATGGCAACTGATGATGGCCATTACTTAGAATTCAATTAAATCCTTGTGACGTTAAAGATGTACCCACCATCCCTTGCCAACTAGCAGCTTTGATTTGATTTGCATTAGCCCTTTGGACACACAGCTGCTTTCTCTCCTTTTGTTTCATTCTCATCTGCTTTTACTTTCCAAACAGTTGCTGCATATAGCTATGTGAAAGAACCTATAACTATAATTGAGTTTTGCTATGCGATGGAAGCCTGGGAGGGAGCGTGTAAATGAAAAAGTGGACTTTGGGTTTGTGTTTGGGAGTTAGTATTGTATTGTGTGTGTGTGTGTGTGTGTGTTGGGGGCAGGGTGGCCGTAGTGCAGTTGTGTTGTCCACTCTGGCTCAGGAGGTCAGATTAACCAGGAGGACTGGCCCCACTGAGCTACAGTCTCATGTGGGACACGATGACAGGCGCTATCCATCACTCCTGTCTCTAACGTAGGGACGGTGACTGGGATGGGAGAGGGGGTGGCTCGGAAACAGGCCGAGCTGGTTAAAGTTTAACCTGCCTCCTTCCTACGCAGATACTGGGGACACAGTGTGTGCGTGCGCGCCCCTGCCCCTTTCTGCCGCCCACTCACCCAGGCACACCGCATCGGACTGCACCCATCTGGTGTGCGCGGGAAGGGTTTCACACTGACCCCCCCAGGAGCGTGCCCTGCCTGGGAAGAGACGGGTGCAGTTATACACGTGCCACTTTTGTTGAAACCTGGACAAAGCAGACTCACAGCTCAGTGTAAAATGAATTATGTTACGTTTGTTATTACATATTACAGCATTATTTTGTCATTTAAACTGAAATGGATTCTGGGTAGTCGATTAAAAACTCACGATTTCACAGAACAAACGCAAATTAAGGAAATCAGTTTTTGTATTTTGGAAATCAGTATTGCAGAATGTAAAATATTGCTGCCATGTAGGTAGAAATTAGATATCTGAAGTGACCACAAAAGGGGTGAAGATGTTTATTTGCCAGACAGCCTTTTTGAATTTTCATATGTAACGGTATCTTTTTGGTATCATTTTCGTTTGTTGGAAGCCAAGCTCTTCTGGCCTGCAGATTTGATCTTGATTGATTGATTGATTGATTGATTGATTAATGGCCTGATGACATGTGAAGCTCGCTGATTTCGCCCAGTTCAGGGCTGCTAACAGCGGTGAAAGGAGAGGGTGATGCTTTCCAGCTGAACCCCTGCGACAGAACAGGGTGGAAAAATAAGAAAAAAGCGTGGAAGCCCAGATCTGTCATCCCAGGAGAGGGGTCATCAACTCTCATCCCCGCGTCCGCTCCGCATTTACAGCCCATTGCCGCTCGCTTAAAAGCTCGGATTGGGAGCGCCAAATGAATTGATTAGATTACCCTGCGCCGGAGTTAATAATGTATTAATTTTTGACCGTTTGACACAGAAAGGCAGCCGCTCGTAGGGCAGGAGCTGTCTGATTGCACAAATCTAAGAATCCCTCAACTGTCGCCCCCGATTTCCCTCCCGGCCCCTGAGCCGGTGACAGCCGGGGCCCCTCGCGCTCCGCAAATGACATTAGAGAAATTGGGTTTGCGGCTCCGCTCGGGCGGCCCCTGGGAGCCCGCAGGGTGGCACGGGTCAGGGAGGGAAGGAAGGGGCTGCCGTCAGCACTATGGCGACCGGGGCGTGTACCCCTGCCACCCTGCAGGCCGGAGGGGAACCGGCGGCCTGGGGGAGGCGGAATCGGGTGAGGAGGACCCCGGGAGGTGTAAAGAGTCACGCAGGAGGGTCCTGGGATGAGCCGGCTGGGGCCGGTGGCCCATTGGGCCAGCAGGAACGGGAGCGCACAGACCGCAAAGCCAGTCGCACATGCTCGCCTCAGCAGTATACGGCGAAAAGAAAGGTTTTGGCGCCATTATTTCCAATAGAACAGACAAAAGCCTGCTGAATATTTTAGCACTGGAAATGAACTGCTGTCTCTGTGGGCCAATTTGGCCTTTGATTGCCTGAATTTGATGTTTTTCAGCCTTTGCGGTGTAGATATTACGCAGACATGAAATTGTCAAAATTTTGAAAGGGTAACTTGGGAGTCTTCATGCCAAATTTGAGGCCTGAGGAATAATTAAAAATAGATGCTCTTATGAGATGTTCTCAGGTTTTTTTTCTATCAGTAACTGATTTATTTTTAATGAGACATTGAATATTAACTGGAATGGGAGTAAGTGCCATTTCCCATGAGTGTAAGAACATAACCTAAGGTTTTTGCAAGAGGGTTTACAGAGGACTCGGTGTGCTCTTTTCAGAGAGGGGTAATGGTCAATTACAATTACAATCCCTCACCATGGGGAAGACAACAGCCTCAATTATAGTCGCAGCACCTCAGTGGCAGAGCACCAATAGAAACATACTGCTTAGCCATTTCGCTGTATAACTGAACATCAAGCACAGCACTTTTAAAACTGGCAGGTGGGCCATATGAAAAAAAAAAAAACATATTTCCTGTGAGTCAGTGTGCGTGCTGTTATTTTCTGTGATCTACATATAGCCTACATGTAGAGGGCTTGTTTTGTGTTTGAGGCTCCACAGGCCTGGAGGGCAGCCTGGACACTTCAGTAGAGAATGCCCAGACCACGGAGCTCCACCCCCTGCAGAGCTGTGGCAGCGTTATGCCTTTGTCAAGGCCCTGGCCAGGAATGGGTGATTAATGGAGGTTGTCCCACGATCAAAAAGCTCGCTAACAGTTAAAATGTGTCAGCCCCCCCCTTTTTTAAAAGTGGTCAAGATTAATTAGACAGGCTAATGAGAGAGAACAGGCCATAGAGTTGACCTTTGCACTAGGACACTGGGGTGTGAGAGGGGATAGCCTGACTGAGGGATAATGGGCCCAGGCTCAGGGCTCTAAAGGAGAACATGTTTATTGCTACTTAGAGGAAATTGATTTAATTGTGCCAGAAACGTGTGTATGAACAACCCTGGCACTTTTATTGGCCATTTGTCTTGGAAGTCACAGCTGTGGAAATTTATGTCCTCACTGGGTTTTGAGTGAGTGAGTGAGTGAGTGTGTATGTGTGTGTGTGTGTGTGCGTGCATACATGCGTATGCGTGTGTGTGTGTGTGCTGTGTGTGTTAGGTGGTTGTGATTATTAATAGACTAAAAGTGCATTAACTGGGTGTTAATCAGAGTTACAATCACAAGAAGCACATTTTAGGTGGAAAACCTGTAAAAACCACCATCTTATTTCAAGAGAGCTCGGAAATTACAGTTAGTATTTTATTTTTGAGGTGCACTTAACTCATTTTAACCCATCGAACAAAATTATTAATTTTGTTATTCTGCATGTATGTCTCTGGAGTGATCTTTAAATGATCTTTATTCTGATCAACATCCAGTTCGTATCCTACTCCGCAGGAAAATAATCAGTGGCATTCCAAAAGCAAATGTCTGGCCATTGGATTTCATGAAGAGGATATTCCCAAATCACTGTCCCATAGTTAACTCCAAGAACAACTCATTATGTCAGCTGATATTGCTGATAACACTATTAGCCCATAATAGCAGATTATATAGCAACTTAATAGCAGACAAATTATATGGTGCAGATTAGTTCAAATAGTTCTGGACTGGAACATCAGATCATTGGACAGCACAGTGCTGTAATGCAGCCAAAATTGTATTCAATGTGCACATATTTCTAGCACTTATGGTAAAGACATGAGTAAAGCTGATCAGGTGTGGAAGTGTACCTAGCGCTACACTGCAGTAAAATCACAATTAGCAGGTTAGCATAGTACGAGTGCTTTAAAGTACCGTGGTAAAGAGTAGTTTAGCCAATCACAGGTGAGAGTGTGCCTTTTAGCAGTACCATGGTACTGAGCCATTTAGCTAATGGTGCTCCTCTCGGCACCCGCCTCATCCTGGGACATAATTACACATGGATTGAGCTCTCACTGTGATATTAAATTAAACCCGTCTTGATCAGTGTATGGGAGGGTCACTGAACAGAGAGCAGATCATTCATCTTCTTTAAGATGGGCATTGCTCAGATCACTGTGAACGTTCTTCTTTCATTACAAAATGTGCTGTGGGCTCCATCCACTTCTTTCCCTCACCTCTCCCATTTATACTGCACTGGCTGAGCTAGAGCACTTCTGTTCCCTTACAGATAATGTTTTTCCTTTCTCTCCCCTATAAGCAGACTAGACATGACTGTCACTGCATAAAGACTATAATATTATAAAACTTATATGTCATTTATAATAATAATAAAATATGGCAGTAATGTTCTCATTTTCATTCTGGGATAGGAAATACGGGGTTATGTATTCAGACGTTATAACTATGAAAATCAAATAATAAGATTAATATTCATATGTGATTCCCCAAAGGCGAACTCCAGTCAAATCTATAATGTCACATGATTTATGACATGCTTGCACATAAAGCCGTTAATTGTGTGCTGGAAAAACACTGGATGCTGTTGCTTCAGTGACTCACTGGATCATTGGCTTACTCTGCATATTGTTGGAAGTCAGATGTTCAGTATGAAATATGAACTTGCACCTGCACTTTGTCTGCGCTGAAGTCATTGTTCATGTAAATACACTGCGAACTCGGTAATGTGACAGTTATTTCTTACGTTCACATTTGTGATGAATTGTGTCATCAGATTTAAACTTACAGAGTATCCCCGTAAGGACGTGTAGTAATTTTACATTTTGTTTTTGTTTTGTTCTTTGCTCAACTTTCGTCAGCAAAATGCTATTCACAAAGCTGCAAAAATATCTTGGAAAAAAACGTGAACTCACAATGGTGAGGAAAAGATTTTATAAGCGCCCTTCATGCTCACATCCAGAATACCTTTAATCAAGGGAAACTTTACCTCAGAAACGGACAAGGACACTAGTGGCTGTCCGGTAGATGCTCACTGTAGTTAAAGCACAGTTCAGCATGTGACATTGGCTGTCCAGGCAATGTCATTTCATGGGCTTTAGGCGGGCGATGGGGAGGGGTATTACTGCGGGGGAGACGTGAGAAGGTGAACACTCTTCATGCCTTTAACACCGAGAGGGGGAAAGGAAGCGGTACAACGCTGAGCCCCTCTGATTCATGCAAATTGAAAAGCTGTATCGATTGATAATTGATTTAGCCAGATACGAAAGCCCACTGTGGCGGTGTAGAGACAGGGCCTCCCCGCACTCCACTGCCCCCTTGTTTCGCTAAATCAAATTCGTCTGTCTCTGTGTGCCCCCATCGGCCCGGGCGTCAGTCCCATTAGATCACCTGTCGGATCCCAGAGGTGCGTGTCAGGGAGCAGCAGCACTGACGGAGAGGTGAGGCACCACTCACTTAAAATTACTTTTGAGTGGATTGCCCAGAAGCAAAGGAAAATCACTGTGAATCTTGGGATAGTAAGAAAGGATGTGTGCTGTAGCACACTGTAGAATGTAGTCACAGTGAAAATGACAGAACTGCACATATTGAATTAAAGGCTGGGAAATGTAGTCACCCCTGCCCCATTTCTCCTTCCCTTCTTTATCAATCTGTAGCGCAAAGCTAATAATCTAGTTTTGTGTGTAGAGAGAGGATGGCAACCAAATAAACAGATGAAATAAGCCATGCCTAAATTATCCATCTGCCTCCTTTAATCTTCATCTGTAATACTCTGTTTGTGTGTTAAGCTACTAAGATTAGTTAACGCTACACATTAAGCTGGATATATTAATCCATTTTCAGTATCCATTGAACTGGAACATGCTGTACAGTTCACTCTCCATGTCATCCGCCTTCTCTTAGCCCTTCAGCCACCCTTATCCCTCCCACCCCCGCAATCCCCACAGTCCATTGGTGTGCATGGCCAAGAATGAACAGGTTGGATTCTCATCCATTAAAGAATGCCCAGGAACAATTTACAACATTAATAAATGACAAGGAAGAAAAAAAGGGGAAATATATGGTGGGTCCTGGGCTCAGTTCAGGCATGGAATGGTATGTGTGATTTAAACACAGTCAGGGAGTCCGGATGTGTTTCCAGTGATTAGGGGAGCACATACACTGGCTGCACAAATGTAGTAGTGCCCTGTTTGAGTAAACTGGTAGCTGGTGTTCAGAACCACTGGTATACACCCAGGCTAGCATCATGGAGTACACACACACACACGTGCGCATGCATGCGCACATGCACACAAACACACACATTTCTTTTAACATCTAAAGTGCTGCCTTGATGAACAGAATCATTTCAGTGGCAGTGGGTTGACAGATCAGTTATGTACGACCTTTAGCCAGTTCATCACATATATGTTTGTGGTATTTATTTATATGCAATATTGATTTCATTATCTCTGTAGTAAAAAGGTTCATAGAGGACTGTGTTCATCAGGCTGTGTATCCCAGGGGCTAGCTCAAGGTCTTATCAGAAGAAATCGAAACGGCGTGTCTGTAATTTGGAAGAATATCTCATAAAGCAGAGTAGACTGTTGGGTACGTTCCCTCGCTGTATCACAGACAGCTATTAAAAGGAGTGCTTCTATAATTCTATAATGAAGACATAGGTTCAGATTTTTTTTTTTTTTGCAACAAAATTGCATTTAAAAGGCAGATTGTTTCCATTGACAAAATACTCTATGAAAGTTTATGAATTAATTCTGAGAAACGTCGTGCTTTTCAACAATAAAGGGCAGTCTCTGTGTATCTCCGTGCCCATGAAAAGTGCAAACTAAGCTAAAATTGAATACTTACAGGCCATTAGACAATAACCCACAAATCTGACCTGATACTCTGAAGCATTTTGAAGAAAAAAAACCTAATGTATAGTGATTACAGTATCAGTTATTATTTTCTTTGTGGTGCATCTTTTTCCATGCACGTTCACCAGGTGAAGTAATGGCTATGTGCTTGGGGAGTGGACACTCATGGCATTAGGTCATGGCTGTCTGTGGTCACCGGGGTCTGCTGCGAGTCGATCTGATCTGGGGAGAGGGACCGGTCAGGGATGGATGTGGCAGTTTGACACTAATTGAGTCGGATCGCTGAGGGTGGGTTGGTGGGTTGGTGATGTAACCTATGTCTCTGTTGCCAGGGTGACTAAGTTGGGCAGCCCCAGAGACTCCATTCAAGTGGAAGTCATCCAGGTTTGATGGCTGAAGCCTGGTTGCGGTGTATACTGGCCGAGGCTCAATTTCTCTTGTCTTTAGCGATGATGAGTCTCCCCTGGGACACAGGGCCACTGATGCGACTGCCATCGTAGGCTGATTGCCAATACTTCATTGAAATCCAATCACTTTTGTTAGCGGTCTATTCAATTTTTCTCCGGTGTACGTTATCACATATTGAATGACACTTTATGATGAAACCGATGGAAACCTGCAGCCAAGGACTGAACAGTCCCCACATCTGGCTGTGGCTACTTAAGAGTATTTATAGCTGATCTCAGTCTACACAGTAAAATGTCCAGTGTTAATTCAACTCTTAACAGATAACATTTGGTCCTACATTCCAGAGTGGGACCAAATTTTATCTGTTAAGAGTTGAATTAACACTGGACATTTAACTCTAATATTTCTCATCTACCTTTTTACTCAAGGCAAACCTGAAATCTGATTATTTTTATTATTCATCTTTGATAAAACCATAAAAGAAAATGGCATCATGGAGGCACACATCCTTCAGGTTCCCCAACTGTCGTGACTCTCAGTAATTATGATTGATACAGACCCTTCCCATATATTGCTTTGCAGGCCTATTTTGACAGTAGTTCATTATTGGGCATGGCTAAATGCTTTAAAAGCATTGATTTGCGTGAATTACAACATCACATCAACCCGGTAGTGTGGGCAGGGGCAGCCCGAAGACAGATCACACGTCTACATATCATAACCCTCCTCTCCTCTCTCCCCCTCATCATCTTCGTTCTATCGATTCCCGCCATAAAAGGTGTTTAATTCAATCAGGGGAAACTGAGTGCCTGTTTTTCTGGGTCTCTGTCGATAGCCATTAAATCAATTAGAGTGGGCCTCGTTCACGTCGCTGCAGGTGGGATGGGATGTGAACTTGAGCCGGCGAGCCGTGTTAAGCCCCTCCGTCTCGATCGGACCCTCTGCCACTCCGTCTCTCGCCCGCTGGCCTGGAGCCTCCGGTCGCCTGCGTCACTGCGCTTGACTTCTCCTCTGACCTTCCCGTCGATGTCGGCTGCCTAACTGCCAGTCTGTCTGCCTGCGCAATGACAGTATCTGCCTCCCTCTTATGTCCCAGTGCCTTCTCCTGACAGGTCCTGTCTCTTTAACGGGCTTTAACGGGTTTCTGTTTGCTGTGCGCTCTGGTCTGGCATGGCCTGCGTGCAGCACTTTGGGGTTCTTTTGGCACAGTCCAGAGGGACGGAAGAGTGTGATTCCCAGTCCTCCCCCGGATCCAGCTTTCATCAGGCACACATTCCACTGCCAGGCCAGAAAGATAGCTCTCTTCCCAGTCCACATCTGGCCAGCATCGAGGAAACAGATGAGGGAAAAGGCTTGGAAGACTAGCAGAGTTCTTCTGTGCACTTGCCTCATACAGTTTGAACCCCACAGTGCTAAAGGGCTGAATGGTATTTTTCTATAAAGGTGGCAGTTTTTCTGGTTCATTAATGGACAGGACTTGTTTCTGTGGCCACTGCTCGGTTATTTGGGAAGCTGGAGAGTGCTGCTGGTGTATGAGCTGTCAGGAGAGTTTAGCGCCCAATGAGAGCAAATCACATTCCTGGATCTAGTGGAATGCTGTCTCGAAGGTTTTTCTGCTCTCCCTAAATAAATACAAGTAGTTAGTGCACTATTGGTCCAAACAGCATGGTTAGAATAGTTCTGTCAAGACAAGGATCTGTTGAGTCAAATGTTTGTGGGGTTCAGTTTGAATAGGAAGTCCTGACTAACATCAGTGCATGGAGACAAGGGCCCAATACTACAATAATGTGTCCAAATCACAAAAAAAGTGAATTCAATAAATGAATTAAATGGTTGAATAAATTTTTCACAAACGGCCTCTAAAGAGACTGCAACTTCTGCACTGCTGGCTAGTTGCTCTGAAATCGCAGAGTCCAAGACCTGTGGTCCTAAAAAACGAATTGAGTGCATTCATCAAAAAGACCCCCTCCTCCCCGTAATCTGACTTCATACAGTGTTCATTGCAGACCCATCACCCCTCTGCCTCAGGCGGAGAGCAGACAGCCAATGGCGCAGTTGTTGTGGTCTTGTCAGAGGCAGTTTGTGAAAATGAGTAGCCTAAGTTTTGTTTGGTAATGCTCATTTGAGCATCCTGGGGAAATACAAAAGGACCCTCCTTGGGTTCTCTGTTTTGTTTTTACCTCACCATTCATCATTGAGCTTATTGAAAGTCAACAGTCTAGTAATAGGAATAGCTTGAGCAGCCAAGACAAACGAACCTAGTGATGTCACAACTGAACTTGTTCTAAGGTGGCCCTAGTGATAGCTGCAAAAAAAACATTAGTTTGAGTCAATTTCAGATTTGAATGCAGGTCCATGTCTTATTAAAGGTAAAAAGCAAATGAGCCTGAGTCATATTACTGAGTGTTTCACATTTCCTTTAAATTATTATTCATAACAATTTAACAAATTTAATGCAGCAGTTTTGCTAGTTCATTGTGATGCATCAGTGAATTTGTGAAAAACCTTCCTAAACTCTAACTGTGATTCCCTATCTGCTTGGAACATTGTACGTGGAAAATGAGTGGTAGTCATACAGCATACACCCAATCCCCCCCCCCCATTTCTCACCCCCCTCTGCTTCTTACCACAGGGCAATAAACAGACTAAAGAAATAAAAATGCTCGATTCATCAAAATCACAACCGACTCCGTGCAGCAAATTAAACAATATTTCATAATCACTTTGAGGATAGGACAAAAGACGCCAATTTGTGGCTGAGGGATCAGGGATCCTCCTCAGCTGCAGCGCTCTCCCTCTCCTTCCCTCTCAAGCCTCTGTGTTGTGTAGTTAATTATCAGGGAGGACACGCTCTGGAAGGCCTGGACGCTCCCACTGCACCCACCTAATCAACTGTCCTGCGCTGGGACACTGTGAAGCCTTCATTTATCTTGTCTGGGGGGCTAATTACCCCCTCATCGGCCTGCTCAGTCTCCCCCTCAGATGTGGCAGGACTGGACTGGGGGAGAACTTAGCAAATTAGCCCCCTATTAGAGCAGCAGGGCTCTTTGCTCGCTCTGTTCCGCGCAGCTGAAGTAGGCCCGCATCGGCCGAAGGGGGAAAACCAGTGAAAAGGCTCAATAATCTGTGCTGGGATTACCGCTGCCTTCCGGGGCTTGACAGACGACGCTTGCTCAGGTGTAAGGAGGCCTGGGACTCCCCTTGTTCTTTGTATTTTGCTGCCATTTTCACTTTTTTGTTCAAAGTCCCATTGTTAGACTGGGAACAATCTGCCACCTACTCTGCTGGATATCGGTCAAGATGAGCGTCGCGCAGCCTTTTGTGTTCAATGGCTGTTTTTGATTGCATGCAGCGTTCAGTTGCTAAATTTAGTGGAGTTGGACTTGGATAAGTCCAAGTAGCATACCGAAGTGTCCAAAAGATTAAAGTAGCCACCAATTGAATTGCGTGCAAGTTCCTGCAATCTTGGCTTGGCTGTTGTTATTTAGGACCCGTTTTGACTGCCATTACGGAATGAATCTAAGCGGAGTGGGTTGAGATTCCAGTTTCGTTGGGGATCAGTGCAGCGTTTGTGGATTAATAGCTGTGTCCTCTCTGCTTGGGAAATGAATACTGCATGTTTCTGGATGGGCTCTTTCTGGACTCAACTTTTGATAATTTTGAGTGGAGTCTTGGTCTAATTCCTCTGTTATCTGTTTCCTGGGGGAGGGTATGTGTGTGTGTGTGTGTGTGTGGGAGGGGGTTTCTGTGGATAAAGCCAGAAATTACCCAATTCCTTCCCCGTCCCAGCTGTTGGTGTAGAGCAGCTAATTGTGTCAGCGATCTTAAGCTCTCCCCCAAAGCTGCCCCCTAAAGCAGTTAGAGAGTACCCCAGTCCGGGCGTCATCATTTTCCAGCAACCATCCATCTTCCCCCTCGGATTAATTCTTCTCATTTCCGTGCCTCCCTCATAAATCCTGGCACAGTTAATTAATTTCACTTGCAACACGGGGCCCCGTAATACAGGATTGTTCTCGCAAACCCCATATTAATTATGCTATTTTACAGCAATCTCATTGAAGGCTGTGTTTCATCTTTCATAATTACATTTTCAACAACAACGGGCAACAAAAGAGTCTAATTATGGATTTGGCGCCGCGCTCCACGCAATAAGTCAACGCCGCAGCAGCGGCTAACCCAGCAGGATCGATGCTCGGGTTTTATTATTGTTATTATTGTTGTTATTATTTTAGCTGAGTGGGACGGCGGAGCATAATGCCGAACATATTGGAGCGATTTGCCAGACCAATAACATAAATCTTGTTAATAAAATTAGAGAGGATTATTGTCACATTAAGACCCTCATTTTCATCACTCTTTTGGCGATCTCATTCAGAGAGGAAAGTGTGTCTACGGTCCTGAAAGCCCCTTGCTATCTTTCGAAGTAACATTTTGCATCGGGGGTAACAACATTTGGCGTCAGTCTGTAATTGGGCGGCCAGTGTACAGACCGCACCTTCATACCTAATGGCCCGGTAACCTGTGCACTGCCCTCCTTGGTACGGAGTGATCCATCGGCGCTTGGGTCTCCAGGAGCACCACTGTCTGGGGCCCAGACCTGCCTCCTCCACTCGTCCAGCCCTGCAAGGAGCCACCCACACGACTGCGGTGACAGGCCATGAATCAAACCGCAGTTATGACAGCCCTCAGCTCTGTGGGGGTGGGCCACAGGGGCGGCTATTAGCACCCCTTTTGTGGCTAACCCTTACGGATTCATGACCTGCGGAGAAGAAGGGGGGGTGGGGGGGGGGCTGCGTGCACAACCACAGCGTACTGCTTTCACCACCACCCTGCAGCCTGCTTGTCGCACACTCATCCAGCTTAGTTTGATTTCTGACAGATTTTTCTCAGTGCTCATTTCCTAAATCCTGAAACCAAAATGTGAAAATTTCCATATATTTAATAATTATCTGCAATTGATGTGGCTGTGGCAATAAATCATATCGAAACACATTTTGTAAAGGGGCAACTGCAGCATTTTGAATGTATGGAGAGGCTTGTCCATCTCATATTAAATGTTTTTACAGTTATTAATGTTTAATAAAACATTGGTAAATGCAGTATAGACTACTTCCTTGTATATTTAGTTCAGTATTAATAGAAATAGTAAAAATGACTAAGAAGCAGGTGAGGGTTTCCATTTTGGTCACTGTTGTTTTGTCATATTATTCTATCTAAAAAGTGCATATTGTAACCTCACATAGAGCATTCTCAATGAAGCCTACCAATTACCAACATTATCTCACCACCACATGTCTTTAGTGATATAATGCTATTTAAACTGCACCATATTTCAAAGTGTCGATGAGACTTTTTGTGTTTGGCTGGCAATTTGCCAATGTTGACCAATGTGAGCCTTTTTGCATTTAGCAAAATATTACTGTGTAGTAGAGTTAAATGATGTGAAGCATTTAAATCCAGTCAGCCATTTGCAGTGTACTCCTGAATGCAATGGCTAGACTTTCAGTGCAGTTAGCAGTTTGCTTTTTCAGTACAGTGTTGACTGCTGTTGTACAACACTTTCATGTTTGGTTAGGCATTTGCCATGCAGTGTTGAGTTCAGTGCTATGTAGCCTTCATGTTTGTTAGGCATTTGCAGTGCGTTGTTGAGTTCAGTGCTATGAAGCTTTCATGTTTGGTTAGGCATTTTCCGTGCAGTGTTGAGCAGTGCTATGAAGCCTTCATGTTGGTAGGCATTCCGTGCAGTGTTGAGTTCAGTGCTATGAAGCCTTCATGTTTGGTTAGGCATTTGCCGTGCATTGTTGAGTTCAGTGCTATGAAGCTTTCATGTTTGGTTAGGCATTTTCCGTGCAGTGTTGAGTTCAGTGCTATGAAGCCTTCATGTTTGGTTAGGCATTTTCCGTGCAGTGTTGAGTTCAGTGCTATGAAGCCTTCATGTTTGGTTAGGCATTTGCCGTTCAGTGTTGAGTGCAGTGGCGTGGGCAGTAAGTCCTGTCAAGTGGACCCTGGATAGTTTTTTTTTTTTTCCCTCTGCCAAGGCCATCGGTGATCAGCAGAGGTTAAAAGTTACAAATCACCCCAACACACCCTCCTCCTCTCTCTGCTCCTCTCGCCCTGCTCCTCTGGGGGCCAGGTCTCATTCCTATTCCATGGCCGCCGCTTCCAGGGAGGGCCTTCTGGGACCCGAGGGCAATTACTCTACTCATTTAATTGGCGTTATCATTTTAGCAGGCTGACAGAGATGGATCACCACACTGGACCTGGCCACTGGTGTCTGTATGAGCCTGAGAGAGAGAAAGGGAGAGAGAGAGAGGGAGAGAGTGTGTGAGTGTGTGTGAGAGAGAGAGGGAGAGGGTGTGTGTGTGTGAGAGAGAGAGAGAGAGCGAGAGAGAGACTGGATCTACAGGTTAATAATTATGTTTAAAAGTTGGTTGACACAAACCAAAAGTTATCTTTGGTTCTGGCCTATTTTGTGTGCTATTTTACCATGTGATTCCACATCTAAACAAATCTCTAAATGGCTGAAACATTGAATAGTCTTCACTTTATGAAAGTAAAAATCAGTATTACGGCACTGCGACTGCCAAATTTGGAGCTAATATGACTAAAATGAACTTCATGCCTACATTTTATGTCCTTAAATCTTTTCTTTTCATTTAAACTGTGTTACAGAAGCTCTGCACTATGTTACTTGATTGCAATGGTATATTTCCTGAGTGCCTGTAATTTCTGCTCTTCTGTATGGGGGGAGAGAGAGGAACTCATTGGACTAAGAGCTGAATATTAGCGTAGCCCAGCGTGAAGTAATGCTGCAACATAATGAGCCTCGGAGCAATGATGCCATAATTCAGGACCAGTAAAACTGTCACTTGAATTAAGAGGCACCCATTATAGGTGCTATACATGAGCTCTGGTTAAATTAAAGAGATCCAAAACGACGCGGTCTCTAGGGCCAAAGCGGGGAGATAATTTTAGCCACTTAGTGAATCATCCAGGTAGCAGTTCAGCTTCCACCCACGAATCTGACCTGGATTTACATCTGTTTCAGCACCACCGCTCCACCCCCCCGCTCCCCCCTTCCCCCCTTCCACCACCACCGCCATCATTTGGGCTGAAGGCGCACTGCTGAACAGCTAACTGGGTTTTCATCGCTCACTGTAACCTCCTCCATTGCTCTCCAAGCCACAGCTGGAACAGTATCACAGGCGCAGAGCAAAGTGAGGAATCGCAGACACTGGATCAGTCTCATCTTAATGGCAAAATGTTTGAGGTTAGAATAAGAGCAGGCACTGATGATCCAGGATTAGTGGACAGAAAGCATGGTGAGCTAAGACAGGATCTATTATGCCCTTACCCATAAATGATAATCATACTCAGAATGCATTCCTTACCATTCACTTCAATGTGTGTGTAGTATGCACTGAACAGTATTTTCTCCAAAGAGGTACCCAGAAAAAAAGTCATATCTTTTACTCATTACAGCCCAGACCTGAAACACATACATGGTTTCTGAGACCTCTTTAAACGATGTAGCAATCATGTCTGTGAGAAAAGATGATGTCACTATGCAATTTACAAAGGGCCTGATAGGTATGACCTTTGAGATACATGGTGGACCCTGTTTGGTAGAGGTATGGTTCTTTTCCTAGTCTGCTTTCACCCGTCCCTTGTTCACTACAACCGAGAAGAAACAAACACGTGGTCCTTGAGCTGTGCATTATGCAGTGCATTGCCAGGGTCTAGCGGAATTGTTTTAATAAGTTTCAATCTGTGTTTCTCGCACCTCCTGGTCACATACAGCGGTATGCCACCAGTGAAAAATTCCAGTTCTACAGCAGATTAAAAAAAAGGGAGAGTAAAAATGGACAGGGGTAAGAAGGATAAAAAGAGAGTGAAAGATGGAAGAAGGACGGGAGCGATGGCAGGAGAGTCGCGGCTGAGTCCTCCCGCCGTGCGTGACCAGAGGGGCCGGGCCGGCGGAATATGAAAAATGAAAACCATAAGGGAGACAATAATAAAAATAGCTGTGAGAGTGGACAGGAGGAGTGAACAGCGTGCCGCCGATTGCTTCATTATTCACTGGCTCTTTCACACTGTAAAAATGTGCTGCACGCTGCAGAACCATGTATCACCACCGGCCCCAAACAAATGGGCTGTCTGCGCCGTATTTACCTCCAATTGTTCAAACGCTTGCAGGCAAATGCTTCCGGGTTCGGGGGAACGTCAGCTCGGGACAGACAGGTGGACGCGTCCGCAGCTGGGGACCCGTCTCCTGATCACGCCGTAGACTAAAGCGGGACAGGTGCCACCCTCGCCCTCCCCGCTTTCCGGGTAAGCCCAGGTCTGGCTGGATCTGCGGGGGCAACAGAGGGCACTGTGGGGTGAAGCTGAATGGCGGATATGAATATGTGGTGATGCGGTTCAGTTGTGTCTGCACTTCCTGAGACGGTCTGTGGCACACTGTGCTGTGACTTGGTGCTATTCTCTGTGCTTTAGCTCATTGTTTCTTAATTATTTTCAGTTAAAGCTGAGAGAGACATTTTGTGTGACTATTCTTTTTGTGCAAGGTTTTAGCCCTCAGAGTTTATGCATACTAACACTCTTGTTATTTAAGAAAAGCACACAAGCTCTCAGCTTGCTACAGTGCCTCACCTTGTTATTGTTTCTGTCAGTTGGAGAAATAGGGTGGGGGGTGGTGGTGTTGGAGTCCTGGGCACTGATTCCATCTGGAACCATTTTGCGAGGAGTCGGTGACCTTGGTAACCCAGACTGACCTTGGCTAAGTGGGAGAGAAGGAGGGAGGGAGTGAGAGAGCATGGCTTGGATAGGCACAGCCTCACTCAGCCCTGGGAAACAATGGAGGACAACTTTGGGAATGCTCAGAAGGGCTGCTGTAGGAATGTGTGAGCGGGGAGGCAGGTGGCAGGGCAGGGCAGGGGAGGGGAGGGGAGGGGAGGGGTAGTTAAACCAATCATCGATGCACCGCTCATTTCATCTTCATCAATTTCATCCCATTCCCCTCGGTCGCGCTGCAGCGTGTAAAAACTAGACTTGAGGGCTGCTGAATCTTTCATGCTTCCCCCTCCTGTGATGGAGCGTGCTCCCTGCACAGGTCCGTCTGAAATGAGGTCTTCCTTACGCTCCTGGAAGGAGAGAGACAGGGGGGGCATCTGTCACTGTGGATCTGCATGGAGTTGCAGTGCAGGGGGCACTTCTGCGGATCCAGAGCGGGTCACTGAGCCGCTGGCAGCTGATTTGGCCTGATGCTCTGAAATGGAGAATACAGGCCTGCGTCAGTGAGTGGCAGACCCCCCAAGCCCCCCCAACACACTCAACCACTGCTTCAGCCATGCAGGCTTTCATCTGACATCTGGCTGCTGTTTCATACATGATCTGCCCACATGCTGGCTCGTGATCAGTTCCTGTGTTTTTCACATAATTGTTTGGGCCACAACTGAGACTGAACAAGCTGATCCTGGATCAGTTTTTTTTTTTTTGGGTTTAATGGTTTAATTATGACTTATGGTGCTGATGGCCCATCTCACCAGGTTATCCTCAGTTACACACAGGACACAAAGCAGAGCCCGGGACACACAGGACACAAAGCACTCTCTCCTAGAGAGATGCCCCCTTCCCTGCTCCTGTGGGTTTTCCTCTAGAGCAGCAGTGAGAGAGCAATGTGGGGTGGCTGTTTTAGACACTGGGATGTCTTTAATTTGATCAGAAGAATAAGTTTTGTAAGTACACAGGTCTGAACTATAGCCCAGTCTATTATAATATAAGAAAAAAAAAAAGATCTTCGAAAAAAGATGTCTGCATTTTTTTTTTGGATTCCAATATGCAGTGCAAGATTGTTGCCATAATTTATTTTGCTTAGCAGGTGTCCTGTAGGTGAGACAGTGTGTTTCCTTTTCATAATCACCCATTTCCAATAGCAGTTTTTTTTTTCCTGGAGCAAGTCAGGTAAAGTGCTCTGTTCAAAGATAAAACAACAGCTGAATCCCACTTTGGACCCAGTCCTGCAACACTCTGACACAGTTTTACCAATTACACCCCATGTTGTCCCATTTACATGCATATTCAACCTGCGGCATAAAACCAGTACCTCTACTGCAGCTAATGATCAAAAAGGG
Organism: Anguilla rostrata; assembly: GCF_018555375.3. Taxonomy (NCBI): domain Eukaryota; kingdom Metazoa; phylum Chordata; class Actinopteri; order Anguilliformes; family Anguillidae; genus Anguilla; species Anguilla rostrata. Next base: position 20,133,792 of record NC_057943.1, on the reverse strand, counting down.
AATAACAGTAAATGACAGGAGCCTCATCACAATACGGTGGGAAATCTTCCCTGTGTGGCGTCATTATACACTGAGGGTGTGTGCTCAGTATCCGTAAGTATTCATTTTTGCATCTAATTAGGAAGGCTTCAGGACTAAGAGCGCTTTCTGATGAGCCTTTAGAAGGATCAGAGACAAATAAAAGGTGCGCTAATGTCCTTAAAATGCTACATTCAACCAAATTTTATTGACCAATTTCAGGCTGGTGTCTCCAAGTGATCATCATAGCCACAGATTTTGGGGGAGTTTGACTCAATTAGGAAAATATGTCTGTCCTGTTTCACTGAAGTTAAACTGACTTCACCTTTGTTGCGTCTGTGTGGCTCCACTTCGAATGTCCATATCCTAGCAGGTAACCTTGTGTCCAGAACAGCGTTTGTGTGTGCTTGTTTGCGCATGCGTGCGTGCATGTGTATGTGTGTGTGGCGTGTGTGTGTGTGTGTGTGCATGTGCTATGTGCACAGGCATGTGTACTTGTGTCTGAGGTGTAGTGCAGGCTGTACATTTTAGGCATGTGCACAGTCGTCATATATACCCATATAGTCTACTGTATGCATGTATTTTGTGTATACATAGAAGTGTGTGCTTTTATGTGCATGGTAGAATGTGTGTGTGTAGTGTAGTTTGTGTGCGTGTTTTTTGTCCTGGCGCTCGTTACACACCCCTGTGATTATAAGAATAACCTTTCAGCCTGCGAGGCTGCGACAGTGCCTTGCCTGGGCTGTGGGGCTATTCCTTTTGATAAATACTCCCTAATTACACAACAACACTTACTGCCATCACCGCATGCCACCGTCCCCCTGGCCAAGATTAAACAGCTCCACTCTGCACTGAATTATTCCTTTTACGGCCATTATTCCCTCCTATTCACTTAAGGGCTCTATCTGCACCGCCGATCTGGCCGGCAGCACAAGTGCATGATGGGGTATATGTGTGCCTGCATGTGGGAGAGAGGAAGAGCGCCAGCTTTAGAGAGGCATTTCACCTTAATGCATTCACTAATGATAATACTTTAAACTACTGCACTGCAGGAACAACAACAACATGGGGTGGCCCGGACCTGGGGGGGGAGGAGAGCGAGAGGAAAACAAGAGAAGAACAAGAAGCGGGTTATTTAATTTATGTGGAAAGCGAGCAAGAGTGGCAGTGATACATGAGTTTGTTAGTCAATTGATAAAGGAGAGGAAATTTTTAAAAAACATTCATCACCAAAGGATATAGGCACCATATATCACCTATTTGCAAACAACAGGCTAATATTCATCCCGGGAATGATTCAGTGACCCGCTCGGATCCACAGGCAGGGTCGGCTCTGACCTAATTAATGGGAATGAAATGCCTTTGTTATTGGGAACAGTATTTAAACCAGAGAGCTTTCCACAGCCCCTTTAAAAATCAAATGCCTTCCTTTACTTCAGAAGAAAAGCTAGATAAATACTTGGGCTTTCAATTTTTACCAAATTAAGTAATGCTCTGACTCAAAGTGCAAATATGAAAGTAGCAAACCTATAAAAACTGAAACCTATGCATTTAGCAAAAGCAAACTCTAAAAGCATTCATTCACATCTATTTGTATCATAATTCTTTGAGTAGCTTATAAATGGTGAATACTCACTTTATGTCTCAGAAATTTAACTTGGTTTATTTCCACTTGCTTCAAAGTCTCTTTTTTATTGATTTGAACTGAAATCTTGAGATGACACATTGCCGCTGGCTGGCCTTTCCTTTTAATTTTGCTTCATTAATTCAATATACAGTATAACTAAGACTTAAATTGTCAGCCCTTATATTCAATTATTTAATTTACGGTGATTGATCGTTACTTACAGCTCCTAGCTTCCCCCAATTTTGAGTCTCGTAATGGTAAAGGACATTATAAGGAAAGATGAATGACGTTGCATTTATAAAAACCAATAAATACTCCCCTTATTCCCAGTAGGTGCTTCCATTTAAATAAACAAACAAACAAATAAATAAATAATACAAATTTATAAATAAATAAGTGAAGAGGGAGTGGGGGGTTGGAAGGGACGTCTTTGTTAAGATTCATATCCCAGATGGATAGCTTTTGCGGAGCGGGGTATTTGTTTTGCCCGGTAACGACACCAGGAGATTTGTTATTCCCTGGCGTTCCTGAGTTTTTCACATTGCTCCACATCCTGGGGACCATAATTCATCTGAACACCCCCAGTCCCCAAACAGATTTATTTACAAGCCTTATTTCTGTACAAATCTCCGCTTCACAGCCGTCAGCCCCAGAAGAGGGTCCCAACGCCTCTCCCGGCCTCTCCCAGAGATTTTTTTTTTTTAAGGTTGTTTTTATTTTGTAAATCCAGGCACAGACCTGTTTTATTCCTGGTGCAATTGAGAATTTTGAACCTCAACACTGGCTTACTGGCCACCCAATGACATATATCATTATTTATGGGGTGGGGAAATGAGACAAAGAAGCACGCAGTTACAAATATATTAATGGCATATAAATTTGTTTGTGATGCAAAGTGTAAATGGACAATACATGGACTAGACTGCACTATAGCAGTTGTAAATGTTTTTTATTTTTTTTATTTCATAACATTAGAAGCTGTTCAGATTCATCATCCTATTAAATAAGCCCTCTTTAAATACTAACATTCACATTTTGTTACTGTTTTTGTTAAGAGCATTGCCTTGACCAAATAAAACTTTTTCATATTTGGTTTCACATCCATTATTTACTCATATAGAAGAACCTCACTCTCCATCAGCTCTCTCTGTACATATTTGAAGCATGGGCTAGGCTACATACAATGAAATGACTGAGTAAAATTCAGTGTAATTCAGTGTACTGTGCTCTGTGTGTGGTTCAGCACCATTTCAATGTGGCTAGAGCACCTTGGCAGTGAAGGTGTTGACTCCCATCCAGTGTTTTCTCGTTACTTTGTCAGAGCATTAATAGCTCTGCCTCCCCCACCCCACCTCCCCCTGTGTATATGTGTATTATAATTCTGTCACATACATTAATGCTGTTTGCAAACGTGAGCAGTTATTGTGACTAGCAGGTCCTGGGGCCGCTGTTTGTCAGAGGGGGTTGGGGACCATCGACAGTGCGGCGGTCCCTGCTGAAAGAGCTGGCATTTCCTTACCCTTTCCCTGGCAGCTCCGGCAGGACCACGCCTGTCAGGGCTCGCGGTGACACGCGTGGGGCCGGGGTCGCTGGCGGCCACTGTAGCCCACTTCTTCATTCCTGCACAGGAGAACGGGAGAGATTCGGGGGGTTAGAGTGGGTGGGGGGGAGGGGGCAAGCAAATACTGTAACCCCAAATGAAAACCATTTTTCACCCTAGCTGCTAAAAAAGCCCCTTTCTTTTTTAGTCTCTTAATAAATGGGGAGAGAGGGTGGAAGTTGTAAAACATTGCGTGCTGGTGGGAATGAGTGGCAGGTGGGTGGTGGTGATGGTGATGGTGGTGGGGTGGGGGAGTAGGGTGGCTGGAGAGGGGAGGTGTGGGGTTTGCAGGGAAGGTGTTGGGGTTCCTTGGTCCAGGGTTCCTCCGTATGTGAGTAATGACTCAGACTGCCACTCCGCCACTGTCGCCACATTTATAACAATCCCCAGGCCCTCTCCGCTCATTCCTCTGCGCCCCCACCCCCTGCCCGGGCTCAGGGGACATTAATCAGCCGTCGGTCAGGGGGACGGATGGCTTGCCTGGCAGTGCTCATCCATCCGCCTGGAACAGAGACGCTCATGCAGCACGCGCACCCGGGCTGGGCAACGCACTGCTCTAGTGTGTGTCTGTGTCTGTGCGTGTGTGGGGGGATGAAAACAGCACGGTCTTATATGTGCGTGTCACGGTCCTTCTCTGTGTGATAATGTGTGAAATAAAGCCCGGTGCTCAGTGTGTGCCTTTGTCTAAAGACACAAGGAGGCGCACTACACCCATCACTCCTGTGTGGCCAATGCTCAGATCTCTGTGTCCCTGCCTGATCTTCTTAGTGCCTCGGTCCCATTGTGCCCCTGTCCCTCTCTCTCAAACACACAGCACAGCCCACTGGGACTGCCTCTTGATTCAGAGTACCGGAGCTGGAGGCCCCAGGTCCAACATCTCAGTGAACTGTACAAAAAACATAATTGTATAAAAAATTATTCAAAAAAGAGGCAGCCTTTTAAGCTTCAAACTCCTCAAAACAGCATCAAGACTTTTAAATAGGTCACAGTTATAGAACACTAATAGTAGTTTTAATCAGTTTTCAAGCATGTGTGTTTTAGCATGTGTTTGATCTGAGTGTTCCCCTGTTACGGTGCATGGCTGAGCTGCGTGTGCCAGCAGCCTCTGGCTGTGTGTGCACGGTGGGCCGTGCAGCGAGCGGCTCGTTCGGGGGCAGCTCCAGGCAGCCAGCTCAGATGACCAGGCCCACCCACCGGGTAATGATTAGAGACCATGATACCCACACCGGGGTCTGCCAGCTGAGTCCTCATCAGCACAGCCTCTGAGTGAATTAACGGAGCGCATCTCTTGATCCAGCTAACAGGTCACTGTGAGGCCTGCCTACTTACGGCTGTTGGGGGGAAGGAACCTCCACGGAATTCAGGCCTGCTGACCGCAGGACGTTCTCCAGAATTGACGCGGAGCGCTAAAGGAAGCGGCGGGCTCTCCTCAGAATGCTTCTGCGGCGTTTGGTTAGCCCCGCGCAGGTCTCCGCCCCTCCCTTTTGCCCCCTTTCCCTTCACGCCCAATCTCCCCGGCCCCCGCGGTGAGAGCTTTGGCAGGCCCGGGCTCCGTGCAGGCAGGTGGCGCGTTGGCTTCTGGCAGAGGCGCAGAAATGAAAAGAAATATACGGCTCGGTTGCGTCTTAGCGCGCAGCTCCCCCTCCGCTTCTCAAAAGAGCCCTGGCCTCTGGGCTTCAGATGAAAAAGATGCCATCAGCAGAAACAATAACGTTAATGATAGCAAGCGGACAATGAAATATCTCCCAAACTTAGCACAAAGAAACCGTGCGCCTGTGCGCGCCGCGCAGCGAGGCAGCGCCGCCGTCTGCAGCGGTGGGGGGAGGCCGGCCTCTGGGAGAGAATATTCATCATTTTTAAACGGTATCATCTGAGTGGCCAGAGGAAGGAAGCATATCTGCAGTCTGTTCTGAGGGTTGGCCTGTCTTGTTCCCTGCTGTTTGGGATGCCAGGTTGGTGAGTGCTGTCCTCTGCCGTTTCTCTGGAAAAACAATGGAGGGTTTTCCCTGAACTCTGCCAGCAACCTGCTGCTCCTTGTGTCATTAATCATTCTTGCACCGTGCGTGCATTTGTGTGTTTGTCTGTCAGTGTGTGTGCATGTATACCTCAGGGAGAGTGTGAGTGATAGAAATGGAATGAAAGATGAATAGCGTTAATCTATGTGTTGGACTGAAAAAGGATTCTGGAAAAACTCAACAATGAGGGTGAAACCCTGTGTTTTCAGCAGACTTTCAATACTAAAATTAAAGGTGGGACAAGCGGTGTGCCTTGTTCAGAGAAGTCACTGAAGTTTTCTTTTTAACCAAATAAAAAAACAAAATTGAGGCCAAAGGAGGCAGCGGAGCTGCAGCGAGTCAGATTTGGGTTAAGAATGTGGGGTGTCATGCGGAGGGCAGGCTGCGGAGGGCAGGCTGCGGCCGGGCCGGATCGGGGCAGCTTTGGTGCGCAGGTTTCGCTGCCTGCGTGGGCGTGATTGATGCCGGAGGAGTGTAGGTAGATCCGGGGCTTTCTGGAATTTGCCGGACGTGCGTTCCTCTCCCATCGGGCCCAAAACTAAGCTTCTCAATCCTACGGACACCACCCCCCACCCTCTCCTTCCTCCCTTTTCCTCCTCCCCTCTCCCCTACCCACTCCATCCAAAACCAGGGTCATTTATCACAGGGCAGGAGAGGAACCCCAGGCCTGCAGGGCCTTGTCAGGTGCCGCAATCGGCTCTTTGTGCCGGCCAGCAAACAAGTGTCGGATCAGCAAAAGTCTATTAAAGGCTGGTGGGCTTTTCAGAGGCAATTGGTAGCGGGTCACTGCTTCCAGAGCTGTGCTATCCTCCTCGCTGCTCAGACCCCTCTTTGTGTCGCTCGTCGGGGTGACATAGATCCGCCGAAGATTAATGATTTTTAGCGGCCGTTGGTTTTTATTCTCTCCGTGCTCGCACTGCAAGCTGGGCAGAGCGCTTGTTCTCTCCACCCCTTCCTCAGGCCACAACGCCGGCCACATCCCAAGCTGCCTCCAGTGCTTCTTAACTGGGTGTCACAGTGTCTTCTCCATAGCGATTTAAACTGGATTTCTGCTGCACGGCTTTAGCATGATGAACAGGGTGCATTGTTTTACGGTAGTTCCACTCTGTAATGAGGTTGAGTTGAGAATTCTAAGGGGTTTTTGTGTGTTTCACATAACCTGCGAATGTGGTGGCAGTGGCATACCACAGATTTAAAAAACAAAAGATGAGTTTGGCAACTCTAAACAAGATTTATGCATGGCTTTTATCTACCCTCATTTCATGTGCTGAGCCTAGTTTTAATGTGCTCCAGAAGTAAACAAAGAGTCTTTTCCTAACGCATCTGAACTAATATCAGGTTACAAACCTCCTTTGTAAAGATGAACTACTCCACTCTTTCTCAAAGTTCTGTCTGTATGAAAGCTGGCTGGTAGTATGAATCCACAGTAGTAGAACTCATTGTCTGTGCAGGTCTTGACCTATACAGAATTTTTTTTTTCTTTCCATAAGACAACAATGCAAAGAAATAAATGTATTTATTATGCCTCTGCATTGCCAAGCCATGTGATCACCATTACTGAGCCACATGAAATACTGAAGCTGTGACCAGTAGTGACATTATTGTACTGCATTCAGATTCAGTAATAATCGTGGAACTGCATGAAACCTGAAACAGGACAACAAAATTGTGAATATGCCATAATTCCTACAAATTCATGTCATGAACACAAAGTATACTGTAGCAATGTATTGAATGAATTGTGAGAATGAAAGATTTTGTTTTAAATTTTTTGTAATTCAGAAACTTCAAGCTTTCTGATTGTTGCAGCAACCACACTTATTCATTTGATTATTTCTTATCCATGGTCAGGTCCACAGTTTAAATGTCTCATGTGTCATTTTACGGAGCATTTATTCGGTTTATTTTGATATATTCTTTTGTTTGGCTAAATGGTGCACGACTGAATAAAGCCAGTTATTTTGAGCCCGCCGCAGCGGTTGAATGTGGCTGGTCTAGCAACATTTTTTAAGGTTTGCAAAAAAACTTTTAAGAAGTGTGTTCTTTAGTGGTTTGAACTGTTTGAGTTTGCATGTGCGCACTGCGGCCTCAAGACGTTCATTATAAAGTAGTACGCGTGAAGGGGGAATAAATACAAAACCACTAACTACTGCCTCTTTAAGCGTATGGCCTGCAATTACTTTCAATGCATGCAAACCTCGTCCTTATTATTAAAATAAAACAAATATTTACATTGTCATGTTTCGGCTGTATTTGCCTTTTAATCGCAAGATTTCACGCAGGCTAGCCACTGAAAGACTGCCTTGTTCAGATTTATTTATTTATTTGATTATTATTGGTTTTTTTTTTTTTTTTTGGTTTTTTTTGCAATTCCGAGTCGTTTCGTGGAGTTGTACGTTGATTATCTGACTGTGGTTCGGTTACTACGCTTGTAGTGAAATGTATTAAACCTTTCAAAAATGAATAAAAATACATTTAAATAAGTAGCCTTTTAAAAATGTTATCTTATTTCACCAGTAGAGGCACTCTAGTCCCAAGAATGTTCTTGACTACCAGATACTGTAAAATAAATAAATAAATAATAAATAAATAAATAAATAAACAAACATGACTTTTCTCTTCTGCTAATACATATATGATTCCTGTCCCTTAATGTACGACTGACTGTTGCAGTTATAATAGTTCAGCTTAATATGCTTTTGAGAAATTCAGTTTTGAATCGTAGGCCCCTATTTGCAAAAATTAAGCCTTAGATTAATTTGTCATCTTCTTTCTTGTAAATATAGTACACGTTTCCATTTCAAAGCAAATCGACAAGCTTTTTTCCGATTTATCAGGTTGGTTGCATGTTGTCTAATCACTTGCCCCAATTCTGGTCCATATGTTTGCCAGCCTGGTGCCGGAGAGGTTGTGTTCTCATGTATGCGAGTTCTGGGTTTTACATTCATGGGATTTGAGTTAACTAAAGTATCGAATAGAATCTGTGTACAACTTACAGTTTGCTTACACCAATGGCCTCAACCTGTGATGTGTTTCACAATATTTGCACGGATGGTTATGAGATATGTAGTGAACCCTCATAATGTTGCGTGTTACAATGGAAACGCGCAGTCGTGTTGTTTGCGTTGAATGTATTACAGTTTAAGAGCATGTTTACTTGTTTATAAACCAATGCATAAATCATTTTAAAGCTAATTAACTTCTGGCAAACTGAACATCACATTCAAGAAAATAATACAATTCTAAATATGCCTACAATGACTGGCAAAAATAAACAGGATAAAATATTCTTGATGGAAATGTAAGTATCCCATATCAAACATCTATCAACAAACAACTATCAGCGTTGCCAATATATCATTGAACCATTAGCTGTCATTTAGAAAGTTACGTTTATGTATTTATTTTTTAACGAGAAATGACTTCCACTTAGGCTATAGGCTACATCTCGTTGTGTAGTAAAACTACATTTCCACACTGAAACAAATAATAATTTAATAAATACGTTTCATCGTCCTGATTGATTAGAATTGTCATGCCAGAATGTAAAGTTTCAATAATTAAAATTTAGGGTACAAAAATGTATTCAAGGTCAAAACCAAATAAATACTTCCTTGCTCGTTTTTGATGCGCCTGTCTATACGTTTTAACCTTTGCAAGTGATGTGGACGCTGTAATCTATATTCCTAGTAAGGAGCGCTGTACAGTGGTTCAGTATCGAAGAGCAAGTTTTACAGTTTAGCCCAGGATACATCAAAGACAGATTTGCTGTTCCCTATACCTATAATGCTTCTCTCTGGCGCGAAAAGGTTTAGGTAGCATAGTCTATAAGTTAATTTATAAAATCAAAATCAAATGATAGTTGTCATATTTCAAAAATACAAAACTATACCGTATAACTGGAATTAAAACTCTAGCCTGTTTATCTTTTAACTGGTATATTGAATATTTTTCCTAGTCCAATAATCAACTTTTACTTTGTTTAAGTGTACAAATATAAAATACTACATAGCCGATTATGTGTAAACCTTTAAGTTTAAAAATGTATATAACTGAGCATATTTCTAGAGGATGAGAAATTCTTGGTCTGGCTCCAAATTAGCCTTTTCCTGATCTCGTGAGCAGAATGGTGAGAACAAAAATATTGCTATATTTCGCTGAACTCTTAACGCCGCAAATGCATTACGCTCTGACAGGCAATCAGTCATGTTTTCTTGAGAATTTTTGATTAATGGACGAATCTCTTAAAATTATCTATTTATGTTAACCATTACACCAATAAATAACCTAGAAGCAGTTGGGAAAAAAATAATCTCTCATTGCATGTTAACGGCTGCATTAGAAAATAAATTTTACATTTTTAAAAATATATGTATTTAACAATATGGAGTAATCTTCCGATAATTTTGTCATGCATGCAGCCGATAAACACCTTGGAAAGAAAGGACCCTTGACAGTGTTCACCACGCCTTCCTTACCTATATACATCAGCGCTGGTGATCTGTCCTAAATTCTTGCAAGTAGAGTCCTGGTCCCATGTAGAATCTTTTGCGTAGCCACAAGATTAACTGCCCCCTTGTTATTTTACGCGATGACAGGCCTGTATAATTTCAGATGCTTAAGAACTCCCGGCAGCGTTGTAGGCTGCCGGGAGGCTGTATAGGCATTATAAGGTCCGCTACGGAGCACCTTGTCAACTGTTAAAGGCAACATTTTAAAGGTGATTTTATTTCTGTTATTCATTCTTAAAATTCGTAGGATGGGAATCTCATTAGTCTAAATAAGCAAGCATCAACACTTTTTTTCGCTGTCTATAAGCACACGGATCACTTAATAGATCATTAACCACCAATATGGTGCTGACTTAGACATTTTTACATCTCCTCTCCATTACAACCTGCTATTACCGAAGAGGGAAATCCTACGGCAGGACTGGGTATATTAGAGTGCATTACTACATACTAATGGCATGGCTGCAGGGCCGGCCTCAAAGCAAGCATGTGCTTTCGCATGTCTGTTTTTGCGTGGTAAACATAACGCATACCTGTAGAATGTACCACGTAGTGGGATTATTTTTAGTTTTATTTTTAGACACATTAAATGCTTGCTTGACGTTGATGCATAGATTCCTATTTTTTCTTGAAATAAACGCTGTTGTAAATAAAACATTTGTAAAACTGCACGACCGTTCACGCCTCTTCTTATTGTAGAATAGCAGAATTTATCCATTACGTTTTTTGTTGTTGTTGTTTGTTTGTTTGCTTTATTCAGGTATAGTCCATGTCTTAACATAAGGTCACATGAATGATGGAGTATCTGTAAAGCAGACGGAAAGGAATAGTTTCACCGATCAGAGCAAGCAAAATGATCAACAACAACAACAACTGTAATATTAACCATTATTATTATTATTATTATTATTAATCATAATAATAATAATAATAATAATAATAATAATAATAATAATAACGTGAGGTCATTAAAGGTTGGGTATACGTCGTTCGCCAGTCCATGTCTTTATATCAACCATTCGTAATCTCATTTATAATTTATTTTTTTCAACATGTCAATAGTAGGAACTAACGCTAATGTACCAAGCAACGAATACTGAAAAGGTTGATTCCCAAATTTTACCTTTTGTCATTAAAAATTGGGTGGGGTCATATTTATTCTTACTTGTGTTATAACGACAGCGTGCAGAAAAGGGAGGAAGGTGACAGGAAGGTGACATGTTATCAAACGTCCATCTTAAAGTCACGCAAGGTCATTTTGGAGTAGACCCGCATACGATTTCGTTGGAATCACAGGGTGATTTATAAATACAGTAAACTAACTGCTTTAAAAAATTACATTTTGATTAGTTTAGCTTGTTGTTTAGCCCTACGTTGCAGACTATCTTAATTAACATTGAATTGGTACGATTCACGTTGTGAAAACTATTCAAACTGAATAATCTACTGACGAGACCTTAATAAAATGCTAACCGTGTTAAAAATGTAGCATGCACTTTAGGTCTGAAAAGTAAATTCCCTAAACGTATGCTTCCTAAAAGAATAATAAATTTGGAAATTAATCTAAATCAGTTTCCATGGCGTAATAAAAATATTAGTACTGCGTTTACCTGCTCTGGATGGATGGTGCACAATTTAACAAGCAGTGACCCTATTTGTTTTTTAGTCATGCTGTCTTATGCGCACGGCTGCGTCAATATCCCGAATAATCAATAAGGCTGTGTTGAGGTTTGTACTCAAGCGTTATAAGAAGAGGGAAACAATAAGAGTAAATCAATATTTCACATCGTAATTGCGATTTTGTTTTTAGTGGATAAATAAAATTTCTGAGCTAAGACTCTCAAACATTCTGTGAAGAAATTTTGTTTGCTAGACTTAATTTCAGGTTATGTAAGCCACAACCCTTGTGATTTTTTAAATATTTATTTTATATTCAAAAAATATGTTTCCGCAGCTCAGTTTGGCACCACAAATAAATATTTTTTTATCCAACGCAAAAAGGAGGACACGTTGTGTATTTTAATTCAATTTTACTCTAGCGTTTATAACCTTATGTTTTGCACTACAAACGATATGATAAAAAAATTCCACATGGGGTCAGTGTTGAGCGTCTTTTCCAGGAATGGCCAGTTTGTGAGAAGAATCGCTACTGTTTCTTCTTTCTTGGACATTACAAAATGTTCCAACAAACACAAGGCGTGCCATTTTCCGAACAAGCTGTGATTACGCACGGAGTTACACTGGAATGTGTTATGTCCATTCGGTGTAAACGTGGTATGCATTTACAGCAGGATTACATTAATAGTTTCAGATATATTCATTGGCTTAATGACTTCTAACAACGGGTACTGATTAGATAAATATCAAAAATCCACATTCCAAATAACAATTCTGAACAAGTATCACGTATAGTTATATATAGTCAATAATCTGCGTTCACATTAACAAATATATTATTTGTAGCACATACCTGACCCAGACTAGAGACACTATTGGAACTATAGTTAAAACATAACTCTATGCTGTTGAACGAGCTTTGAAGATTCTCTAAAATAAATAAGGACATAATGACATTTTATTTTCTTCTCTTTGTTATTTGCAAAAGTATACTAGTGCAGACACAATGCTCGTAACTGTTCATGGACAATGCTGGAATTTAAATGTAGCCAACATATTTGTAGATCCAGGGTGGGCAATGTGCGACACCCTTGCATTATTGATTTGACCTTTTGGCACAAGAGGGTGGAACGTGCTCTAGGCACTGGTCGCTGTAATATGAGAATCTTGTGATAGGACATTGATATGCACGGCTTTATCAATGCACGTGTCTGTGGTCATATGTTGTAGCATGTTTTCACAAGTTGTCAGATTGCAAGAGAAGTTACGACAGATTAAATATCAGCGTTAGCTTGTAGTTTCTTTGCAAACGTTCCCACCTAGCTGTCCTTAATGCGTAAAACACGTAATAGGCTAGTAAAGCAAAGTTGTAATAATATACAGTTAATACATAATGTGTATTGTAGCACGAGAAATACAACTGTATAGTTAAGTGGGATTGTGAGGTTATTTCTAGTCGCTTTTTAAATGTTTTTGATTCATGTAAACTGCCCCATTGTCTATGAGATTGGACGTGTAATGTGAGCTGTTAAAAATAAACAATTCGTGTTCGTACGCTTCTATAGCTGGCAGATTCGAAAAACTAAAGGCATGCTGTGCTTCTCCGATCCTCTCCCCCTTCCTTCGGGGAGTCAGCTGACTGTCTCAAGCTGTCAAACTCCCTCTCCCCTCCCTCTTTCCCCGGATCATTATGCTAATTAGATGCTCGCCCCTTTCGATTGGAGAGACGCGAGGATTTAACCAACCTTCCCGCGTGACATCAGGCAGGGCTATAACAATAAAGCGCAGGATAGATGTTCAGCACAGTCTACACTGAAACTCGGGAGTGAGTGAGCTAAGGGAAGCGCGCTGAAATCTCTGCGGTGCAGAGCTGGAAAGCTGCTCTCTAAGCGAAAATCCGACGCTGTCGTCCTCGTCCTCCTTACCTCTGCTTTTCTGGCAAAAGGACATACAGTAGCCTACAGAGTTTACTAGGAGGAGGGAGCTCACGTCCGTGCTCCGCATTTTTTTATTTTTAGTTCATTTCTGCTGAAAGGACTTCATTTCGTACTTTTGCACTGAGACGAAATTTTATCTACCTCCTTTTCGCATTTGTTGAACAAATCTTTAATCGAAATCATCAACAACACGCAAGTTCCGATGTCGTTTGCTGTGCATTAGACATTTTTTTTTCTTTTTATGTAAACATCGTTGCGTATTAGAAAGTCTGCAGCGGTGGAAGGGACACTATTGGCAATTGCATGAGAGAGCTGAGGAAAGTAAAACAAAAGTCGGTTTTTGCGACGCTTGCCACCACATTCGCCTATTTGCAAACTAAAGAAAAAATGAGCGCAGAACTGAACATGGGCCCGGAGCTGCCAACCAGCCCGCTTGCATTGGAATATGTCAATGACTTTGATTTGATGAAGTTTGATGTGAAGAAAGAAGCTCTGGCAGGTCTCGACCGCTCCTCGGTTCGTCAGTGCAACCGGCTGCAGCCCCAGGGCTCTGTGTCCTCCACCCCGATCAGCACCCCCTGCAGCTCGGTGCCCTCCTCACCCAGCTTCAGCCCAACAGAACAGAAGAACCACCTGGAAGAGCTGTACTGGATGCCCAGCGGCAGTTATCACCAGCAAATTGATCCGCAAACGCTGAGCCTGACCCCGGAGGACGCAGTGGAAGCCTTGATTGGCGCCACGGCCCACGGGCACCCCCCACCTCCTCACGTCCAGCAGCAGCTTCAGCAAGGTGGCTTCGATGGCTACAGAGCGGCACACCATCATCACAGCCACGGGCATGCCCAGCAGCACCACCACCAGTACCCGGGCATTCCACACCATCCAGATGACCTACCATGCCACCCAGGAGCTCACAACCATGCTCATAGCCAACACCACCATCACCACAGCCAGGACCCCGACAGTCCTTCTCCTACCTCGCCTGCGTCTCATCAGCAGCTCCATCATCGCCACCACCATCACCACCACCCACATGGCCATCCGGGCCAGCAGGGTCATCATGGCGGAAGCGCGGGGCTGAATGTGGAGGACCGCTTCTCAGATGACCAGCTGGTGTCCATGTCGGTGCGAGAGCTCAACCGGCACCTGCGGGGCTTTACCAAGGACGAGGTGATCCGTCTGAAGCAGAAACGCCGGACCCTCAAGAACCGGGGCTATGCTCAGTCGTGCCGCTTCAAACGGGTCCAACAGAAGCACGTCTTGGAGAACGAGAAGACCCAGCTCATCAATCAGGTAGAGCAGCTCAAGCAAGAGATCAACCGGCTGGCCCGCGAGAGAGACGCGTACAAACTCAAATGCGAGAAACTGACTGGCACAAACGGGTTCCGCGAGGCTGGGTCCACCAGTGACAACCCGTCCTCGCCAGAATTCTTCATGTGAGTTACTCTGATGTCCGACAACAGATGCTGACAAAAATAATCAATATTACTGATTACGATTATACTAATAACAACACCTGTATTCATATTAGAACAATTATCTGAAAATAATAATCTCATATCTAATCATCGCCATCCGACAACTGATATACAAAGAACAATGTAGAACGTTTCTCAAAACTGCAGCATCTTTGTAGATTAGTTGCTTGTAGAGAAGACTTTTTCTTCCCGAAAAAGAAAAGAATTGCCGAATCTGAATTTACTTTATAGACCGCTTTAATCTGTTAGGAGCATGGGATGACGTCGGACGAGTCTTCTTACTGTGATTTTTCCCCTCGAGTGTTCATAAATATCGTATCTAACGTCTGCGCTGAAAGGAGAGTACTAAGACTTGCATTCTGCACATGCCCGAAAAACTATCAGACAAATGAAAAAAAGACTCCACATATGCAAACTTTATTTCTCTCGTGTACCCCGCTTGCAACCTAAAACTGTCGAAAAGGGGACATTTTATGCAACATCTCATTGGTTTATTGCCTGCTTGGTTATATATAAATATATATTAAAACAAAATCTGCATTAAAATATTAATCCTGCATGCTGGACATGTATGGTAATAATTTCTATTTTGTACTTTCTTTTCCTTGTGTATCTTAATAGCATGTTGTTGATCTGAGCTTTTCATTAGCTGTTTTGGGTTATATAAATGAAATGGTGATAATATCAACATTACTGCTTGTGCAGTTTCACGTTGTTTGGGTTTATTTGGCTTGTAAATATATGCAAACTGCACACCAAGGAGGCTGGTTTTAAACTTCTTTTTCTTTTATTTTATTTTCTTTTCTTTTTGTTTGGGTATTGAATTGCAGAGTTGGGCATTTTTGCAGTTGCATTAAACAACAAACTTTGTATATTAAGTGCACTTTTTCGGATTATGATTTTGGTGTTTGCTGTTTTCATTTTGGGTTTTTTGCAGACCGCCTTCAAGGAAGACATACTATACGGATGGATTATTATTGCGACAAATTAGATTTGCATTGCAAAGTTAAATAGCACATTTCTAACAAATTGTAGCATATGAAGCTACCAGACTATATGCTTCTCAATTATATTTGCAGCTAAATAACTTTGTTCATTACGGAACATATTTACGCTCCATAGATAACTTTATTTCGCCATTACGCCCATAAAGAAACTATTATAGTGGCATATTTTGTGTATAATTAATTTCAGTCGGTGCTAATGACACCGTGTTTAGATGGGTCTCATGTATTGCATAATCCATCCCTATTATATAATATAAACGAAATATACACAAGTCATTTAATTCTCCCTCTGAAATACGAGTCGTGTTTTACAAAGAGGGCTAAATGTCATAGTTTATAATGCATTTATATACGTTTCTATTAACCACCTTAGACGTAATTGTGCACATGTGCAAAAGCGTGTTCAAATCAGGGGATTACTGACGTGTTATTTAGACTGTGTATATTTTTAAAAAGAAGTTTAATGTTCTGTGTTTTCCTACATTTTTTCTGCAGGTCAGTAAAAAAAGGGATTCAGGTTTTGCAAAATCTCAAAATGAAAACGATATATGTGTATGGTTATATTTTATTATTTTTGTTTTATTATTATTTGGAGGTTCTGGTTCTGCTGGCCAGATGCATAGTTAAGTTTTTATTTTAATGATTTAAATTAACAAACTGTCAGATCATATTGAATAAGCATGGTGCTTGCATTTAAAACTATTGTTAAAAAGTCATGCATTTAACAATCTTTGGTTTGTTACTGATTCAACTGTGTTGAAATCAAATTGAAACTGCAGCAGCGGGTTTTGTTTTTTATTTCATGAATTTTGCGAGGGGATCAATTTTCAATCCTGTTTATATAAATGAAAAAAGTTAAATTTGGACTGTTGTAGTTCCATTCAGGCTGGTTTCTGTTTCGTCTTATTTTTCGTTGTTTTTGGAAGAAATGGTTTCCTATTTTGCTTATTAAAGTCATTGAAATGGCATTTATTTGGGGGACTGTTTATTTTTGGTGTCTTTTAATTGACCTCATTACGTCATTCAAAATTAACTCTTAGAGGAAGTTATGAAAAGGTATGCATGAGCAGGCTACTCACATAAATTAAGAGCATGCGCAAGCAGCGAACTTATATGCACATTATTCTGTACATTATACACACGTGTAGTCCACCTTTTGAATACATAAATCTTAGAATATTACAATAATCCTCGATGCAGACTCGATAGAATCTTTCAGCGGAGAACACGAAAGCTAAGATAAAGCATGGATCAATCGTGGGTAGTTTGGGCCTTGTAAAATACTACTTCCGACTGTTTATTTACCATAGACAACAGTAGTCTGCATTCATCAAGAATTGCTGAACATTCATTTAACATTGTTTATCATTACTGACCTAATTCTTAGTAATCTGAGGGAAATAATTTATCGGGCAAGTAGGCCTACACTCACTGTTGATTTTTCACGGCCTACACATTTTCCACCTTTTCTTAGACGTACCTGTAATGAAACAACGATACGTAGCTACATATTATGCATAGGTACACAAGAAACAGGCCTACCCCACTCTTGAAGTTCTGTCTGTCTACTAGGCTACAGTGCCCTGCTGACTTTTGCAGAAATCCATCTTGCACGAGCGTACAGTAAAAGGAGATCTTTGACCTTGCAACATTGCGCGCTCTACTGTGTGAGGACAATTAACCATTTAATTGCTGAATATGATGTAAATATGCGACTATTTTGATTTATAATATATGTAATATATAACATGATGTTAAAGCATTGGTGTTCTAATAGTAGCTCTAATAGTAGCCTACGTTTTGTTCCACATAGTCTTACTTACTGCCTTTAAATGCGTAAAATAACTATCCAGGCAAAAATGAATATTTTGCGGTCGGGCTATGTGTACTTATTCAAAAGCTTACGCGGTACATCTTCAAGTCCCTGGAAAGTCCCGTTTGTTTGTCCTAGACTTATTCAGAGGCTGAATGTCCTTGCTGTGAGTGTAAAAAGCATGCACTGTGCATGTTTAAAATATTTGAATGTCGATCATTTATGGTAAGTTATTTTGTCTTCTCCTTGAATAACTGTCAGTGGCTAAAATACCACGCGCTGTTTAAATAGACGATACGCTTGTTAAATTTACTCAGTGTAATTTCAATTATTTTGTGTGATATTACTGACTTATTAATATGAATGGGGAAATTATCTTTAAAGGCAGATTATCTGACGTTTTCTTTTTAAAATATTGATCGTTATTTGTCCGCTTTACTAAAAAAAAAAAAAAAAAAAACAGTGGCAATAAACTGTATAGTTTTAGTTAGTTGCAATGTGTTTTTGATTATAGTAGAGTTCTCCGTAAGTCCTTCAGTCTTATGCTTTATATTATTTTCTCCAAAATAAAAATAAAAAATAATGCGATGGACTTTGTACTAATGAATGGTTTCATCTACCTTACAAGCAGTAGCAGGAGAAGTGAAAGCAGGAGGAGAGAAGCTTAAGCTATGGTTTCCTAACGGTTTAGAGTTTCTACAGTCAGGACATTATCTGCCCAGTGTCTGCACATTTTCAAGGGCAAACTGCTGTGCACAGTGCTGGCAAACAGTGGCAAACAGGACAACATCCTGGTTCATATATATATATATATAATCTGAAATGTTTTTGCAGCAGTCGCTGTAGTAAGTAGCATGTTGCAGTGCTAGAACAAATCACACTGCTGAACATTCATTGAAATCGGAAGTAAAGAGTGTAGAAGTGTAATTACCCCCAATTAACCAATTCTCACATTTATAAGAAATCCATAAACATGTGATCAGTTAGGTCAGAGCAAATCAGGGTTTTTATAGCAACTCCCTAGTTGCACGTGTTAAATTATCGAAACAGGTGTAGAAAATTGGGTTAAATGCAAGGATCCCATCTGACACTCAGACACACTCTCATTTGTTTAGAAATATAATTTACTTCTTCCCTTTTTTATGAATGGATTTAAAATATTTCCGTGTTTTGCCTTTGTCAAGACGGTGCATGTGGCAGGCTCATCCCAGATTTGAAGGTCTTGTATATTAATTAGGGCCCACTGACCTGCCATCTTGTGTTGCATACACTATCATACGTGTGTGCATGTGCATGTGCACGTGCATACGTGTGTGTGTGTGTGTGTGCGTGCGCTCACACACGGGGTGTGTGTGTGCGTGTGTGTGTATTCATGCATGTATGTGTATGCACGTGCATGCGCGTGTGTTTGTGTGTCTATATGTGCAGGCATGAGCGCAGTTTGTACTTGGTTGCATGCACAAGCACGGTCATTTGTGAATGTGTGTTTGCCTGGCACAGTGAGCAAGAATATCCGCATAGCACACTGTTGAGGAGCTTCATCTGTTCATTCACTGTGACTGAGGCAAATGGAGGATACATATGAATATGTTCTACATAATATATTTAATCTCAGAAGCATGTGAACATATAAATGCATTTTCTTCAGATACATATAGAGTATATTGCTTGGCATGCGGAATAATCAAAACAGACGGCCTTCAAGGACACCCATATAGCTGACATACTGTAGCTTATCACTTTCTGCCGGGAACAAAGCACCCTATATTGGAGAGTAACACTGCTTTATGGGGATCTTGTTAGAAGACTGCACAGTCATATGGGTGCGTATAGCTGTTTTTGCATTTTGGAAATCTATCGGTTGAAATGTTTGCCAGTGAGAAGGAAAGGGGGTTTTGACTTTAATGACCAATGGATGAGAAGCAGGAGCAAATCATTAGTCCAAGTGCTGGTACTGTACTGAACGTTTTCCTTTGAAAAAAGGCGCACAGTGTATGTAATGTAAGGGAAAGCCTTTTTTCTTTTTCTTAAGTGAGAGGATATCCAGATGTATATCACAGAATCCCAGTAAATTAAAAAATATATTTAAATGATGTCTGAGGTTCCTGATCATTAGATTTTCACTTTATAATATATTTAAGCATGCTTTAACGTATGTCAGATGCTACCTTCTCAGTCCTCTGGGTTAAAATTAGTGAGGTAGATTGTGTGGCGTGTCCTGGAATCGTGCAAGGGGGTCAAAGTCCATTAGGTACTGTACTCATACACACTGGATTTGTAGTGAACACAAACACACACACACACACACACGCACAACACATTATGCAGTACTACTGAACATGCATGTAGGGGGCCACGGTACGTGCTGTCCTGAACGCGTCCGCCAAATGTGCAACGTGCGGTTTGTATCGTACTGAACACACCGGCCGACGGAGACCCAGACGCGGCGGTCTGTGCTGCGCTGAACGCGCGCTAACAGCCCAACGAAGAGGAGGCGCAGTCCTTCCATTGCACGACAGGCTGGCCGACACGGGCATCGGGGCTAGCCTGAACACAGCACAAGGGCGGCGCCGATCGCAGGTTCGAGCGCAGAGCGGCGGCCGCGGCTCCGTGTTTCGGAGAGAGCCCCGTGGGCGTTTCAAGGGCACAGTGACCACTAGGCTGTAATGATTTTAGGCTCCGATCACACATTGCCACCCCCCGCGGTGATGTTATCTGCATTCATGGGAACCTGCCAGATTTCATTACCTCAGAGAGATATGCATGTTTATGTTTTATTTATTAATTATTACACTTTTTAAAATAAAGCACCGCAACTGATGTGTATTGTATATTGTTGTTTTAAACAATTTAGACCTGTAGTACCACATCTAGTAGATTTTCAGTGAACACAAATGAAATGGTAACAAACAAGGGTGCCTAATACTCAAAATGGAATAGCCTTTCATGAATATTACTTGATTTACTAAGTGATTTGTTCAGGCATTTAAAACAACTGAACCCCTTTTTCTTTTCTTTTTCTTTCTTTTTTATTTTTTACTTATTCCCTCCATGTCATTTTAAATATGTTGCCACTTTTCCAGATATAACAACAGTACTTTTTCATATTAAATATTGATGTATAAAAATAGTGGATTCACTGCTTTATCCCAGGCAAGATAAAACAAATGTAGAATTAATTTCATATGGGGTGATTCATCACAGCTTTCTGTGGGAATAATCTTTGAATAAAGCCCTGCATCGTGCAATAAAAGTGTTCAAGGGTGAATGTGGACCCTGTGATCGGGATTAAAGCAAATCTATTTTAAAGAATATATGATTGGCCACCATTCCCTACACCCTCATCGCCCCCCCCGCACACACACACACATACACACATACCCCTCCTCTC
Source organism: Anguilla rostrata (assembly GCF_018555375.3). Taxonomy (NCBI): domain Eukaryota; kingdom Metazoa; phylum Chordata; class Actinopteri; order Anguilliformes; family Anguillidae; genus Anguilla; species Anguilla rostrata. Next base: position 20,112,778 of record NC_057943.1, on the reverse strand, counting down.
CCTTATAGCAAGTACTTAGTTGCAATCCAGAAGAAACTGGCCACCACAACCAGTGATAAGAAGTCTGAGTTCTGGTTTAAGCTGCTGTTTCATTGAACAATTTTGATGAAGTACTCCACAGTAAATGCTCATGTTAAGCAGACTACCAAACAAGGCCTTCCCCATCTGCTTGTGGAGGTAGCAAAGCCATCCATTCTGCTGGGGAAAGCGTAGCATAACCCCTCTGCACACCGATAGACACACGCACACACACACACGTACACACACAAATACAAACACACACGCTCACACACAAATACAAACACACACACACACACACACACTCTCACACAAACACACACACACACACACACACATACACACACAAATACAAACACACACGCACACACACACACGTACACACACAAATACAAACACACACGCACACACACACACTACACACCAAATACAAACACACCACACACACACACACACTCTCACACAAACACACACACACACTCTCACACAAACACACACACACACACTCACACATGCACGTTCATACAAACACATACACATACATGAACACACACACGCACACACACACACACTGCCCCTCCCACTTCTCCTCCCCTCTCCCTGCCTCCGCCAACATCACCATTGATTTTTATTGGAACTGACTTTCCTGCTGTTCCAAATCACAGTGATTTCCTCGCAAATTAAAATGCGTTCTCCCCGGGGACTGGCCCCTGCGTGGGGAGAATTCCTGCACCAGGCTGGATTAAGCATTGCCGCTCGATTGGTTCAGGCGAGGTGAGTGTGTAGGTCCATGAGTATATGTGCTGCGTGTACATGCATGCATGCATGTACGCGTGTGTGTGTGTTTTGTGTGTGTGAGAGCACAGAGGTGGATTATGCCCAGGCTGTAATTTTTGTGTAGCTTAGTTTGTGTGTTTTTGCGTCTGTGATATGGTTTTCTCCACATGTAAATAAGTAATTTGGTCACTCTTGCTTTTTAATTTACAAATTGCTAAACACATTTTGGTCTAGGAGACCTCAAAGTACTGATATTAGGTTCTTTCAGTTTTTCTGAAATAAAATTGTGGGTTATGAGTACAGTGTTTATGTGCTGATCCTGGATAATCTGATCCTGGAGTCAGTGGCCTGTTCTATAAAATTTGGTAATTAGATTTTTTTATTTTATTTTGTCTGTCATACAGACATTTGGTTTTCATACACACACACACATACACACACACACACACAAATCGCTACAGGCCCCTGTCACATATCACATGCTGAATACATGTGGTCCACGGGACATCCTGTAATGCTGCTGTCCTTGAAACCTGAGGTGATGGAGTCCTCTTCACTGCCACTCCCTAGCTCACCACTCCTACCTTCAGCAACTTTAAAAAAGTTTTGGCTGTTTCAGTTCTGCAAAAAAATGAACAGGACAATCAGCACATATACGTCCTTAGTTTACTTCAAGCACTCTTGATATTCTCCCTCTCCCTCACACACACACATGCATGCACGCATGCATGCATTCAGGCACGCACACACACACGCACACGCACACACGCACACACACACACACACACATGCATGCACGCATGCATGCATTCAGGCACGCACACACACACGCACACACACACACAGGGGCACAGATACAGTGATTCAGGCTATAAGGGTTCTTTGTTCACATTAACACAGTTATAGTGCCTCACTGGAAATTACTGTTATATTTCTGCATGATATAAAGCTGACCTTTCCCATGATTGTTCAAGTGACTCACCTGAGATTATCTTCCAATTTCCTGAACTTTTCCAGGTAGCCTACATTAACACCTTTTTTCAATTGCAATGCTAACATCTAATATTGCTATTTCCATTTTTCCTGGGATGGTTGTCAATTTTTTTTTCTATTTCCTTCCTAACATTCTTTTTGTCCTTCTTTACTACCCATGTCCTGCGGAGGCTTCAGTCATTCGCGAAATCGCTGCACTTGTTTTAAGCTGCATTCACAGTGGCCATGTGAATGGGTGTGTCACAGTGTCCTTGCCCTAACATGGAAAAAAAACTTGGCTCTCACGAGGAGTCATAGCTCGTCTTCTGGGGCCTTGTACTTTCATAAGGAATGTCTTCAGTGTTGACTAGTGAGCCAGGGGAGTTCACCCATGTGTACGTTTCAGTTACATGCAAGATACAATCACAGCTGGGATTGATTTGTGTCCTCAGAGTCATCAGATATGGCCTGGAAGAAGTCAGATATGAAATTATGAGCTGTCAGTAATATTTCTTATCTCTTAACCTTAATGGCAAGCAGGATGCAAGTATTCTTTCTCGAAAGAGGCTAGCCAGCGTGTTTTCGGACTCAGGGTTGCCTTACAGTAGAGTGGATGTTACAAAAGCTCTCTGTGCATTGGAATCCATTCCAGGTATTGGATCAGGTACAGGATCCGCGTCAAGTCCTGGCTTGTTGGTGCAGCTGAGATGTGAGGTAAATAATTGAAAAAAACTCCATCAATAAATAAAGAGTGAGAAAGACGGAGGGTGTGGAGGGGGTATTCTTATTAAATCATAGCAGTGAGTTTGCATGGTTTGTGGGGATGTGCGTGTGACCCTGCATGTTCACGTTTTGTGCTCTGTGAGTTATGTTTGCACGCACATGTCTGTGTGCCTGTGTGCCTGTGTGTGTGTGTGTGTGTGTGTGTGTGTGTGTTTGTAATTTCCTACAGCACACCGAGGATTGTGCGTAGTTCCCTTCAGAAGTCAGAGAATAAGGGTGGATCCTCCACTGGTTGTGGAGGACAGGTGAGGCAGGAGAATGTGGTGCTCTGCCATGGATAATACCGTTGCCTTACGGACCTTAAGCCATCTGTGCCTCTCCCTCTCTGTGTGCCACAGTCTGCAGAGCTGTCCGGGCAGATCGGCGGCACCTAGACGCATCGCTGTCGTATCAGAGTGATTTGTGCGGAGCAGTCTGCCGGGAGTTTTACATTTCTATACATCCCAGTCAGCCGTGAGCCCTGTGCAGACGCGTATAGCTCCGCCCCCAGCTCACCCCCTGCATACACAGTGTAGGCTCCCCAGACCTGCGTTTTTTTTTTAAGGCTTGATCCCTTTTTTAGATTCTCTTGTTCGGAGTCACCACAGCCCAGTCCACTGCCAACATCTGCAAGCGGTTTAGCGGCTAAAGGCAGTGAAAAAAGAGAGATGCAGTACCCATATCAGACACAGACACAAGCCCTGCTCTCTGACCAGGACTCTGCATGCAGCTTATATAAAACCATTGCGGCAGCTCTATCTACACAATGACTGTACTGTTAACATCAGAATGGCTAAGGTGAAGGACCCCTGAGAAAGAAAGTTGTCAGTTAAGTCTCCATCAGTCTTTAGCATCAGGAGGATGCACTCAGTGCAATGGAACCACACACTGCTTATCATCATGTATATATAACCTTATCACAAATGTGAGATACACAATTTAAACTCCACTGGCCCCTGATAGACCATGATAATATTTCACCTCTCAAAAATTTCATTGAAACAATTGGCAATTTTTGCTAATACATTATTAGACATAGAATGGAGGGCTGGAGCATGCATGCACCATGACAGTCTTATATTGTATTGTATTGTATTGTATGACTGTGTTTCTGTTTCTTTGGATTTAGATTTTCCCTACTGTCTTCTCACTATTTTGTGTGGATGGATTCAGGGTCTGGTGACCTCACATGGCACTGCACTATTGTTGTAGTCTGCTTGCAGACTCTTTTTATGCAGTATGCTTGTGTGTCACCACACAGCACAAACACTTCAGAAAACCTTGTAAAGTCCTGCCTAGTCAATTACTTCTTTCAAAACAGCTAAAACATGAATTCCTCTTTCAACCTTGTTTGAACCATTCAGAACTGAATGATATAAGTGGCCATCCAATAATGCGCATGACATGGTTGGAGTGAAGTGTGAAGAAAACTATGTTGTGCTTGACAGTGGTTGCCCAGGCTGTAATATGAAGAGTTTGAGGGGATTGACCCAAATTGTGGGAGAAGTTCAGGCAGATAGAGATTAAACAGGAGGAGCTCTAAAGGGGATTATGGGATTGTGGAAAGGAGATACTCCCAGTGGCTCCTGGAAGACCAGGAAGAAGATTGAAAAACAAGAGGAACAATTGCTGTACATCAGAGTCCATGCTTGTGAAAGTCCTTTCACAAAAATAAAGTATTCCTGCAGCTGTTGTTCACTTTCCAGGTTGCCATTCTTATTTTATTTCAAAAAAGCATAGTTGGTAAACTGTCTATTCATGTAAAATGTCTTACATTCATCATATGCATGTAGATTTATTGCCAATTAGTCGATGATGCATTTCACACCTAAAAATGGTTTGAAGTAACAGAAATGACCTGGATCCAAATAACATTTCCTGTAGCTTTGACTCATCATAAAATGCAAGAAATTTGTTTTTAATACAACCATCTAAGTTGAAATTCTGTTACTGGCAAAATGGACCCAACCTGTGTTCAGGAAGTAATTCAGAGTTAAGAGGCAAATAGTTATTGAATCCAGCTTTAAGACATTGACATGAAAATGGATGTTAATGGCTTATGAAAAAGGCCTGTGAAAAGTGAGGGGAAGCTTAAATGAAGAGATGAGGATCCATGATGTGAGTGTTCCCTTTTTTACGTATGCTTGCAAACAAACACAGAATACTTTCCAAAAGCTGAACACTAACTATTTTACACACTTTTGATAATGGGGAAAAATGTAGTCATCATGTTCATTTGTTTTCTTCTCAAGAAAAAAAAAATGTTTCAGAGATCTCAATGTTCAGATCTACATCCCCTTTTTTAGACATAGCAGGCTTTATAGTGATAATGTGAAGATAAGCAGCTAGGTGAACTGCACACAGCTACATGTGACAGATCGGTTTTTGTGTTTTAATCTTGTGATCAAACAGTAGAGAGAAGCTGTATACACCAATAATACATTTATTACAGTAAGTAAATACTTGCACATTGAGCTTAGACTAATGCCACAATACTACCGAATGTAATAGAAACAGTGCAAAAACAATGAAATAAGCACAAATTAGTATGCAGAGTGGTTTGACATATATATTTTATATTGAGCAGTGTCCTTTCTCTCTATTCTCTTTCCAAAGTTTTTTTTAAATAAAGTTGATATGTGACATGTCAGAACACTCTGTACAGGCTAGTGAGTTCATTGAAAGGGAGGACTACAACATGGCCAGCCAAATTTGACTTTTCGTACCGAGAAATCTAACAAGATGGGGTGCCCATTAGTGGGTGGAGAGGAAAATACTATAATTTGATTGGTGCATGCCCAGAGTCATGTGATAACCATGGTTTTCCCCAGCTTAGTAAATCCAGGTGTGTGTGTGTGTGTGTGTGTGTGTGTGTAGTTCAGTCAAGCATGCTCATACCCCCATCATTTCATAATGAGGGAGATTGCACTTTGCATGAGTGTTTAGGGAATAAAAAGCTAGGAAGAAACATATGCCTTCAATCCATCCTGTAAGCACATACCATTTAATTGGCATGAACGCTGCGCAGGTCTCGATATTATATGAGAGCTGTCCTTTACAGGGCTGTTTAGCCTGGCGAGCCTCTGGCTGCAGCTGCAGACAGATGTGCTGGAGAAACAGGGAGGGGACCAGCGCCCCCCTCCCCCTTCCCCCGTTCCCCCTTCCCTCCCGACCCCCGTCTCTCCCCTGGGTCTGGAATAAAGGAGCTCTGAAATCCCGGGACGACCCGCCTGCCAGAACCCAGCAGGGCCCTAATTTGATGGGACTGGGTCAGCGCAAAATGTAGTATAAAAATATCTCCTTATTTATGCTGCTGTGGCAGAACCCTCTCCCTTTCCAACCACGGTGGACCCGTGCAGTGTTCCTACCCACCGGAGCCCACCCTGAGGAAAACGCCGGTGTGTGTGTGTGTGTGTGTGTGTGTGAGACTGTGCGTTTGTGCGTGTGTGTGTGTGTGTGTGTGTGAGTGAGGAGGGATGTCAGGTGCTATCTCCACCATCACCACACTTAACCGTAAAACCCTCCCAGAGCCCCACTGTCTCGCCCTTGAATAATTATGTTATAAAGTGGAAAAGTAAGGAAAAGAGCTTTTTTAACGGATGCATTGGAAACTATGCAGTAAAGCCCATGTAGTGGAGGAGGGGAGATTCTGCAGGGGAAATGGTTGTGGTTTGACTGTGGTCCTCAAATAAGAGGAAAACTCTGGAATGGGGAGTTTCAACTCTCTGTCTAGGGAAGAGCCTGTGGTGAGTTCAAGCAAAAAAAAATATGACCCTCAAAACTCTACTGTCCCAAAATGGAGCACTCGCATGTCCAGAAACATATACAGTAGCAGCATATGACACCTAGAGATTTCTTTATATGTTCATTTGTTTCATTGTCGGACAACCTTTTGTGACTGTTGTGTTGTTTTGTGTTCTGGGGAATTGAGAGAAGAGCTCCTTGTTCAGGTCATTTGTAGCATTCTGTTGGATTTAGAATTGTTACGCTTTCTAGAGGCATCTGAGCACAGTACACCATGGGGATTATTTCTGTTCTTTCCATTTATTGCTTCATTGTGTCTGCGTGTGTGTGTAATGCTATTTTCAGTGGGCTGAAATGTCCAGTGGATCATCAGCCTTCCAGACACGTCAGTCATCTATGAGAGTGGGATTTCATCTTGCATATGTAAAGGGAAGGATTACACTACAAAGTTTACACTTTCAGTAAACTTTATTGATAAATGTGACCCTTTTTTGGAGTAGAAAATTAAGCAATTAAAGAACTATTGGGATGTGTTCCTTTTAGAGGAAATGGGCAAGGCATAATAAGAATGAAGAGTAACACAATTTCTGAATTGAATTTTTTTCAAGACTCATCCAGCTAGATTTTTTGTAACTTGGTGTATCTTTCTAAAGGTTGTTAAAACACCTTCAGGATTTCAGCTTACTGTATGTAATCTTTAGTTTGGTACTTCTGATATTTTTAGACTTTCACACTCCATGTCAAAATGCACTCCTCTGTTATTGCAGTGAGAGTATCTATTCACAAAATGACCATTAGTTATTCCATGTTTTTTCTTCTGTAATAAGATTGTGAACACCCTCTGAAAGTCTCAGTCAGTGTTGTGAAACAACAGATTTTGGATAAAAGTATCAAGACGTTGATTTCCCTTGGACTTGAACGGTAATGAGGTTTTCTATAATTGCTTTCCGTAATGGGCAAGAAAACTTGCTGATGAGGTCAGTGAAAATTACCCAGGTGTCACCTTCACCCTGGACTGATGAAAGTAGGTCAATAAAAATGACTGATGTTAGTGACGTATTCCAGTTACCTCAGGTAAGCTAATAAAGTAGAACCTGCAAATCTGTATAGGTGCATGATGTGGGCAAATGCAAGATCAATTGAATATATGAAATCTCATCTTATAAAACACTAACTATAAAATAAAGCAAAATGGTTGCACAAACATTTGTTCTGACCCATAGCCTTTTCTCTCACTTTCATTTGTAGTCATGCACACACACACACGCACACACACACTTCCCCTGTTCCAGATGAGGTACTCTGTGTAATAACACGTTGGTGGGAATCTGCCACTGCATGTTAATTCTCCCTTCACGCTTGCGTTGAGGAAGACAGAGGCTCTAATTGATGCTAAACAAACTGCTGACCCAGACTGAGGCTGAAGGTCCTGTCAGCATTACACACACACATACACACACGCGTGCACACACACGCACACACACACAAAGATAGAACACACATTCCCTCACACTGGTGTGCACTCACGAATAAACATGTACACACATTATAGGTAAGAGAGAACCAGGGTGAGTGTATAGATATTTGTATTTTGGCACAGTATTTGTGCTTTGATTGAGACTAGGTTGTATGGCCTGCAGGTTTTGTGCATTTCGTTGTGGTTTCGTTTTGATAAATATGGCACGGGGATGTGTGTGTGTGCTCCCTGTCTGCGCCTGCCAGTGTGCATTGGCTGATAGTCTGTGTGACTCTGGGATGGGCGTGTTGGCGCAGGTTGTGCGTGAGAGGTGGATGGCGTCTGCGTCTTTAAGCGCGTAGCCCGCCGCTCTCCCCTCCGCGGGGAGCAGAGCGGGCCTTTGAAGCTCATCCAGTCGCGGGGCTGTGCCGAGCTGCTGTGGCCCCTCAGGTCCACGTCCTTCTCAGGGGAGGGACAGGCGCACTCAGCGCCCGGGTCCGGGGGAGTTGGGCGGTGGGCCGGGGCCCCGGGCCCCGGGCCCCACTCGCCGCCCCGGCGCGGTGCGGTAAGGAGCAGCTGTGCTGGCACTAAAGGTGCGCTGGTGTGTGCGGCTGCTCCAGGTGCCAAGGCTGGGCTGGTGGGACCGTGGCGTCTGAGGGGAAGAGTGAATTAATTAGCGAGATCACATCTGTCTGAGATGGGACGGGCCCTCACAAGAGTGTGTGTGCGTGTTTGAGCGAGCTTTCAAAATCTTAAATATGGACAGCACCCACTGAATTCGCCACACGCATGGAAGTTTTTAAACTATTCATTTATGAGATGTTTTCTGTCATTCTTGACATACTAAATGGTGGGCTGTGGAGTTATATTGTAAAACATCAGCTGGCCCACATTCCCCCTACCTGATAAACACTGTTCCAGTGATAGAACAGGCTTACAGCCACAACCAGGCATTGTAGGCTGCTGAATTTAGAAAAACATTCAAATGAATAAGAAAAACATTTACAACTGACTTTCATACGTGCAATGTAAAACAAGTCAAATGACTTTTAATACCCTAGCATAAATTGGTTCTCCTTCAGCATTTATGTCCCATATAAGAGCTATTTTGGACAAAAATTTGGACTTAAAGGTAGCCTTGGAAATCACCTCCTTATTCCCTGTACTGTAGATACAGTAGAAGTTTCACCGTCAGTGAGCACAGTTAAAGATCACCGCACGTGGATATGCAGCACATACAAATGGCTTTCTGCTGTTCAGCAGCCTCTGTCCTACTGCTCTTTGGTCAACTCGAATTGTCAGAGATCTGTTACCGCAAAGACACTTTATCTGAGCCCAAACCTCCTGCACATTAGACACCTAGAATTGGTGTATTGAGAATTGGTCTTTCGTAGAAAATGCTGTGTGCTAATATAATCACCTTAACACCTGGTTTTCGCGCTGCTATGAGACGTCACTGAAAGCAGCCTCCCAGGTTCCTATCGCTCGTTGTGTACCTGACCCGTTCTTTGCCTCCGCCCACTTTTTCCCTCCACTTTTTCCCTCCCCCCCTTCACCCCATACCCAAGTTTTTGTTGTCTTTTTTCCTCAGCCAGTTAACCTGTCTCCTCCTCTGTCCCAAGGCGAAATCCTCCCTGAACCCGTCAGACTGGTTCCCTCTGCCCCTGCAGAGCAGCGCTGCCAGCGTTTCGTGTGGGACGGCGGCTCCCTCGCGCCGCGGCGGGTGCCTCCGTGGCCGCGGGCGCCCCGGGAGCGGGCTCGCATTCCTGCGCCCAGCCTTCTGCCGGGGGCAGAGGGGGGTACGGGCCGCTCGCTGTTTACTCCGATATCCCGCTGCCATGTGCCTTACAGGGCTGGAAGGGGCTGCCGCTGTTTGCTCAGTGGATGTTCTTACCACAGTCTGAAGCTGGCCCCAGAAAACCTACGGTGCAGCGTGAGAAGATCACTCATTAAAACAGAGGGCTTTAGTCAAGCTGAGTCCACACTTCAGCGGCAGGCAAGGAAAATAACTGCAGGCCACTTCAGTGGCCCTGGAGCTTGGCTCATTTTGCCACCGGTAAACCGAAAAGAAAATGTGAACCTTAGGTTGCCTGAAATGTTCCCACCGCCATTTTACTTGTGGAGGGTGCTGTCCAGATCATTAACTGAAGGAAATTAACATTTTAATTCCATCCTTCTTGGAGAGGCCAAGGTTTAGCCTCTCAGACAGCAGTCGTTATTTCAGATAGATTTGTCCCTTGTGTTCTTGGTGAATAGCGCTCTGTGACGCGCATATTCACCTCTTTCTCTAAGGATATAAGCAGAAGTGCTCAGGTGGACAGCTGTCAGAGCAGGTCCTCTTCCTCTTCCTCTTCCTCTCTGACCCCCAAGAAGACATTATAGACTGTGTTGGTGTTTGGGATCTATCTTTAGCCTGCGTATCTCAGGGGATTTCAGACTTAAACTCCATATTCATGACACATCACTTAGCGGATTACAGTCGCATCATCTGATAGGATGACGTCAGTTTGGCAGCACGTGTTTCAGAAGCACTCACAAGCACGTACATGTGCACATGTGCACACGCCCACACACACACACACACACCCAAAAACACAAACACACACCCACCCACCCCCCCACCCCCCCACTGTAGTTCACAATACTGATCTGCTATTGAGGAGCACAGCCAGGTGGGCTGTACCACCCTATTAAGGCAAGAGTATTAAAGCTGTTTAATTCAGTCTCTAAGATATTAACCCCATATGTTTCTTCATCTCCCTGCTTTACGCTGCTAGGTCTAGAGTAAGCAGCTTTCTGTCACTGAAAATAACTGGTCCACCTGTGCACCCCCTTGGTCCATCAACTAAGTACATCGAAAGTTCTCGCAGTGAACGAAAATATGCATATTAACTATGGCGTTTATATTCTAGCCATGGGTTGTTCATTGTCTCCCTCCAACATCAACGCCTACCCACGCCTCCCCCACATCCATTTCTCCTCTTGTCCAGGCTCTGAGTTTGACCAATTAGGGATTTAAAATGGTAGTGAAGCACAGGGTCAGGCAGGCTGGGGCAGATGTGTTGGTTCCGGAGAGTGTGTCGGGGAGGGGGTGAGGGTGTGAGGAGTGATTGTCCACAGTGCCCCCCCAGAGAATGGTCTTCCTCCTGGTTCAGGCCCTTATCTCCTCTGGCCCACTGGCAGCAGGATCATCAGAGGATATCCAGCCTTTCCTTCCTGTCAGACTTTCACAGCACGGGGCAGGAGAGCACTGCTTTTACACACACTGTATAATACTCACACACACACACTCTTTCTCTCTCTCACATGCACACTCGCATACACACACTCTCTCTCTCTCACACACACACACACACACATTGTATTTGTGTGTGCATGTGTGTGTGTGTATATATGTGTGCGCGTGTGTGTGTGTGTGTGTGTATGAGGCAGAGAGCACCGTCTCTGTCTCACACATACACACGCACACTGCATTTGTGTGTGTGTGTGTGTGTGTGTGTGTGCATGTCTGTGCGTGACCGTGTGTGTATATGAAACAGAGAGCACCGGTACGGTGGACTCTCTCTCTCTCAGTAGGTACCGGAGCTCCCTGTGGGGAGCTGGGGAAGGACACCCTTCTCCCTCTAATCAGCAGCTGGAGCAGCGTTCTGGCAGCCAGCCCGGGCCCGCCACCAGCGCATCACTTCACCCTCAACACAAAGGTTTGATTTTTCCACCGTAACAGTGGGCGGGAGCCATGCCAGGCGACACTTCATTTCAATTTGAAATTCCAGCTTGACTTTGACCTTTCATCACAAAGTGAGTTACAGGATGCGTTCTCCTCTTGGCCGAGTACGTTACAACTTTATCGCCGAGGTGACAGAGCGGTTCAGGCGCAGCACATTGCTGCTCTGCTTCCTGCTTGTTTGTGTCTCCCACGTCTCTTCTTGGCTTGGGTAGAACCGGGCCCTGTTTCTAAGGGCACTGCCAGCGTGGTCGCGTTTAATTAGCCAGTCTGACCACCCAGCTCAGGCACTCCTGACCTGTAATTAGGCAGCCATGTGAGACCTGTCTCTTCTTTTTCTTCTGCTGCTTTGGTTTTGTTCCAGAAATATCTATTTGTGACCTTGTGCATCACTGTTACGTGCGCAGTCAGTGAGGCTTTGGGGGCCAAAGCCCTTGGCCTTGTCAGTCTCACTGAGGGACATGCCATGTGCATCATTCTTGTGTTACGCTGAAACTGTCGCATCCCATACGGGAAACCACCCTTCGCAAAGCTGCCTCTTATTTTCTCAGCACTGCTGTATTTGAAAGGAAGCAAGTGACCATTCAAAACACACATCCTCAGAGTCGCTCTGTTTCCCTTTCTCTTTGAACGGCTGATCCTCTCCGAACGACTCTAAATCTTCATCTGCTTTGTTTGTTCACTTTGTGTCCCAAATAATTCTTTCATTCCCCGGCGTTTGACTCTTCCCACAGCCATTAGCCTGTCACCAGCGACAGCTTCGGGGAGCGTTCGGGAAGCTCTCGAGGATTACTGGATTTTGTTTTTTCTTCTTGGACCTGAGCAGGAAGCAGATTGGGAGTCAGGTGGTGGGGGGGACAGAACGGCCCATTTCTGAGTACCGGGGAAGCACTATGCGTGAGCGGAAAAGCCAGCATCTGGACTTAAATCTTCGGTCATGGGTCCATCCAAAGGGCACGCAGTTCCTCTGAGGTTCAGTCACGTAGTCTGCGGCAGGCCAGGACGGGACACGGTCTTTTTTCGGAGAGAGTGGGGGGGGGGGGGGGAGTCGGGTCTCAGTACTGGTGACAGGGGACGGGGGGCTGGGGTCCAGGGTACAAGCTTCGCTGGAATGCCTGCCAGATGTTTCCAGCAGTGGTCCCACTCCATCCCTCCACCCAATCTACTCCTCCGCTCCACTTCCTGTTTAAAGCCCACGAGGAGCAGAGGCTCCAGCGCTCGCTCCGGCTCACCGGGAAAAGTAAACACACAGGCCTGGCTGCAGCCCCCTCCCTTTCCCACAATAAAGGGGATATATAGGGCTTTCATTCTCACTCCATTTGCAATATGTGTATCCCTCTGCTCTCTTTACTGGAGTGGCAGATACTGGCCTGTACTGGAGTGGTAGTAGGTGAAAAAATGTTGGGAACAGTGTCTCAGATGTACACCTGGGAAGAGAAGAGGGTGAAATCAAAGCAATGTGTGTATACATACCGTGTTTCCTCACACAAACACAGGCACAAATATTTTTCAGTAAGGAAATACCATAAAGGTATCCCTTGCCTGTGTCCCCTTTTTTTGGTTTTGGGTGTTGTTTTACACTCACACCCTTCCTCTGCCTCGCCATTGACCTCCCCCGCCCCCATCTCACTGCTGTGAGACTATGCGGCCCCCCACCCCACCCCACCCAACCCTCTCACCCACCCACCCCTCGCTCCAGTGCAGAGAGGTGCTCAGAGGTGGAGGCACAGGGAATAAAATAGGATACTCAGATTTTGTTAACAGCAGAGGACTGGAAAGAGAACACAACCCAACCATCAAAACTGAAAGGTCCAAACCCAGGTTTTCTCAGACAGCAAGAATGATTCGATTAACCACTTGTGGTTGCTGTTTTTTTTATTTTCTATTTGAAGTCATGATAAAGCATAGGTCATTACATGCACATACACACTGTTTCTTGCTCATGTTACCCCTCATGAGTAAAATTGGGAGGGGGGGGGGGGGGGGCAAGGGGCACACACACTCTGGCTGGCTGGTCCCTCCTCCTTACCCTAACATATGCCCTGTTTGAGTTGGCAGGGCTGCAGGGGTCTTCCTCTCTGCACCAATGACCTCTGACACTGACAGAGGGATGCTTCCTGGAAGATTCCTGGATTCATGGGCACCAGAGACGTGCTGGCTGGGCCTGAGCCACACAGATAACGGGGAGGAAGAAATAAGGCCTCGCCATCGCTTTCTTCTTTCAAGGAAAAGGTCAACGTATTCCTTTCCAGAAGAGAAAACATATTAGCCTGTTTATTTTCCGCTATGGTCATGCAAAGAATTATATCAGAAGAGCTTTCAGGACAACTGTTCTTCGTCTCTGTACTCTGACTAAATATGTGCTGACGGACTGGACTCACTGTCAAATTCAGGCCCAGATTAAACATACAGTTCTCACCCTACTGGAGAATAACAAATTATAAGATAGCATCCCAAAGAAACAATGCCAAGAGCTCTCCGGTCAGTCAGGAGTAATGTGCCAATACTGGAAGGTCTAGTTTGTGTTCAATTAACATATTTTGATTTAATCTACACTGTAAATCCCATAAATTAATCAAGATTACAGACAATTTTAAAAGAAAAATATTTTTTTCACCAATTATCGGAACGAAATAATTCTTTCATGTTATGTTTCTTTTTGTTGGTAAAAGGTGTTGTTGAAAATTCTCTGTGATCTGCAGGAGTGTATTCATGTTTTGCCAGCATCTAAGCTTTTTCAAATTCAAACGTATTTCAAATATGTATTTGACATACATAGACAAGCACACGCAAACACACACAAAGCAAACCCTGCCAGGGCACTTATTAACTGTTCTTTACTCAGCAGAAGCAGTGTCAGCCACACAGAGACATAATGATATGCTTAATAGACTGTGCTGAGTTGAAAAGCTTATCAGTCACTGAGAAGAGACTGTTGATTGGATAAAGCTCAAACATATTAGCTTAAAAGGCGATTATTTCCCTTAGTTGTCAGGTGTTTAGCTAGATTTAACTGACAAGCCTGGAACAAACAAAAGATTTACAGAAAGAAATACCATGTGCACATGCACATAAACACACACACGCACAGTGCTGCCCTCTTAATTTGACTTTGGCATGGACAGTTATTACCCACAATACACCTCAGCTTCACATTGCTGAAGGCAATGAACCTGTGCTGCATCCAAAAGAGATTAAGGCAAATCTTTGAAATGAAAACTCCTCCTTCCCCCTCTTGTCTGAGTGATCCGTTCCAGATAAATCCTCATCAATATGATTAGGAGATGAGGTGTGTAGGAGTGAGAACAGCCCGTGTCACATGGGAGGAAGGACTTGGCTGGGTCATTATCAGCACAGTTCTCTTTATCTGCCAGGAGCACTGAGAGGTTTGTCCAGGACAAGAGGTGTGTAAACACGAGAACAAGCTCCTTAGAGTGCCAGCCAGCTGATTAGATGTTAGACACATTGATAAATCAAATGCACAACACAATGCCAACAATGACTTTGGTTAGGAAAGGAACTCACATTTGTAAAAAAATAAAATAAAATACATCAGCATTTGAATAGATATTGTAATATGTACGTATGGCACCAATACCTATGTCTTGATATTCCTATGCATGCTCATATTTGATAGACGTAATTATATATAGCTGTTACTGTGGTTCTGTTTGGTTTTTTACCCATTTTAATGGTGTGAGTTGCCTTTTTGCGTCACACGCTATTACAGTAAGAATCTAAACCCTACAGGGATCAACACACTTTCACCCCACTCCCAGGCCCAAAGCCACAGCTCCACAGCGCCCTGGGCAGTAATTACACAGTCTGTTCCATAATGACACCTTCGCCCCGTCCTCGTCCTTTGTTACCATGAACCGCTGGCTCTCCTTGCTCTGCAATTACACCCCAGACAGAGTCATGAAGTCATGGAAGCCTGCCATTGGTCCCACGCTTCTCCTCCTGATCCCAGTAAACCCATCGCAAACTTTGTCCCCCCGCACACAAACACGACCGCAGACCTGCAGCACTCTCTCTTCTCACCCCTCGGGTTATTGGCACATCCATTCTCTCTATTTTTTTAGGTCGGTGGCAGACTGATTGCTGACTGGCCACTGGCTTGTCTCCCCTGGTTACGTGTCTAGACCCGGTGACTCCTACGCAGGGGTGATGCAGGTACGAGACATGATGTTGCAGGGCTCTCTGCCCTGTGCAGGAAGTGGTCAGCACGCAGGGAGGCTAGCCTCCTCTCATGACGTACAGCAGGTCACTTAGCCATCTGAGATCACAGCTAATGGTTTCCCAGGGTTTAGAGTGAAAGAAATGCATGAGCAGAATTAATGTGTTGTGGATTTTATCTACAGGCCCTGTTTGGTCGGTATACTGTACTGTCTGCTCTGACTACATTGTGGTTAGTTTCCATAAATAATTGCATTGGTCCACCCTTTTCTCCCTTTCACTAGTTCAGTAGTAACTCTTTGGACTTCATGATTATGGCACCTGTGTCCACCCTTCATCTAAGGGTCCTTTCCTCTCAGCACTCTCCCATCAAAGTGTTGAAATCCATTGCTTTGAGAGCCACAGCTGTGTCTGTCCATTACTGACAGGCAATTCCTCTGCAGACTTCTTCTTCTCCCCCTCATCTCTCACTCTTTCTTATATATCCACTTTCCACCATCTCTGTCCTCCATCCATCCATCTCCCTATCCACCTCTTCTCCATTCTCCACTTTTGTCTTCTCCTATCCTTTCCATCCACCTTCCTTCTCCTTTTCTTCATACCCCCCATCTTCCTCTTCTCCCTCAACACTGCAGGATCTTTACCTCCCTTCTGCTTGTTTGAACTCTGATAAGGGAGCTAGATTTGGGTAAATATTTTTCCACCGAGAGAGCAGAGCACACGATGTTCCAACAGCAGTCAGCGCAAACACCGTAAGCAGGAGTTTGGAGAGCAGTGCCTTTTTTTATTTAAAAAAAAAAAAAAGAGAAAAATTCACCTCTCCCACAACTGTCTCTCGCATCCTCGTGTAGAGGAAATCGTTTGATACGAGAAGCAGTGAAAGTTTCAGAGAGGTTTCCCCTTGTGATGATAACACGCTCGCTGCCCTGACATGAGGAGCATGTAAAGGTGCTGAGGTGGTGAAGCGATGGCCCCCGCCGCCCGTCACAGCGTATGAAGCGCGCATTCTGCTTTCTCATCACAGCGCGCGGAGGGGCGGCTCCCCTGGCGGGGCGGAGCACTTGCATAACCTCACAGGTAGGAGCGTGTGCATTAGGGTTAATGACCGCTCCGGCTGGAAGAGCTGTGATTAAGGAGAGAGAGAGACGTGTAATTGGGCCCTAATTAAACGTAAACAGTGCAGCGGGGAGCACGCCGGGCCGGGCCGGGCGGGGCCGAGCTCCTGTCCTGGGCGTGCTGCTCTCTTAATTGCAGCAGGGGCTCAGGTTCCGTCCGTTCGGCCCCCGCCCGCGCTCCCAGCCCGGCCCACACATCGCAACCACAGGCTTTCACAAGTCCACATAATGAGCACACTGCTCCTCCCACACCGTTTCAGAGGGAGAGGAGGGGGTCAGTGTCAACAAAGAAAGGGTCACTGTCTGTGGAGCACGCTGGGAGCTTCGCTGTTTTTTTTGGCCCACGTGACTCACCGCATCATTCCAGTGTGATATCGTTGATATTTTTTTCCCCTTGTATTGGGATCTGATATCTATGGTGATTACATGAGGATTCTGAGCCAAGAGTTCCTCTTGGGCAGATACTTTCCTTACTTGTACACCTGTCCTTCCCTCCCAACATCTCCTGTGAGATCAGAAACGGCTGCACAGAGAAAGTTGGTTCTTGTTTCTGTTCAATACAAGC
Organism: Anguilla rostrata; assembly: GCF_018555375.3. Taxonomy (NCBI): domain Eukaryota; kingdom Metazoa; phylum Chordata; class Actinopteri; order Anguilliformes; family Anguillidae; genus Anguilla; species Anguilla rostrata. The sequence goes on along the minus strand of NC_057943.1, from coordinate 20,095,469 downwards.
CAGCGTTCTCAGCATGTAGTTCTTTTGGAAGGGAATGCCTGTGGATGGGCGTACTGCAGACAGGCAGGCAGTTGGCAGAGCAGCACCTGGTCTGTGTGCCCTGTCAGTGTGACCACCAGGGCACTGGGCAAAGCAATAGCAAGTTTCTGTGAGAAAGTCTGTCTGCGGGGGCTAACCTGACCTTTGCTGAACTGATCGCTTTTAGCAAATGACGCTGTCAGAAGATTTGTGGCACGGGGTCAGACGTGGTTAATATCATTATCAGTGAGAGGTTTACTGCTACAGTGTCCAGCCTCACGTTCAATCTCAGCTATTAGACGATTGGATCACTGTCCACGAAAACCACTCTGAAGCAACATCTGACTTTTATTCATAAAGGTGCGTTTTATATGACCAGGTGAACGCATGGGGGCTATCAGTGAATGAAACATTTAGAATGATGCGTTCAAATTTCTGTTCAAACGATAATGTCTATAATCAGTAACATTCAGGGGACAGTTGCTAGCTCTCTGTATGGCAACCAGAAAACGGAACCACCCACCAGAGCGGTGTCAGGCAGATCACGTGTCACCTGTTAGCGGACACATATCTCTGTTTTGTTTTCCTTTTTCTCACCACTTTCATCCCAACAGGTGCCAGTGCACACATGACTGGGAAAGCGGCCTCTGACCCAGCCTGTCAGCTGGGCACTGGGGACATGCACATAGCTGACCTTGAGGGCCCCAACAGCTGAGCCCCCTGGTGCAGCGGAGGTCCCCGGGAAACAATGAGAGTGACATGGCGGGACAAGATTTTCCACTGACGCAGACCAATGTGCTAGTGCCTGTCACTGACACTGATGGCTGGGGTCACCAGTCACTTTCTTCCCCTTTTCAATTGAAGACTTTCCAAGTTATGAAGTCAGTTTGTAACTTTGATTTTTTTTAGAGCCAAATTTGGCTAAAAATCTGCACATTTTTTCTCACATGCACCCTTAAGGCATGATCAGAAGCCAGAGTACATAAAATACTTTCTAGGGGCTCATAACTGCTACATGTTGTACAAGAGTGAGTTGCAGTGTATGTGAGCTGATTTCTGCTAATGGTTTTTCATTCAAAAAATGCCTTGCAATGCCACAAAGCTCTTTGATCTCATTGAAAGCAATTCAATTTGATGTTTGCAGGCTAGTTACAGGTGACAACTGCCTTTAGGTTTCCTAGGTCATTGTTCATACCCTTAGTATGTAGGCTCTTTATAGCTCCAGGTACTTGATTTCCAACTTAAAAGAAAAAAAAATGGTATTAAAAAAATACTGGTTTTTACCTTCCCAAAGGCAGAAGACACAGATTAACCTTTGCATATTTTTTCATTATAGTCGGAGAGAGCATAAGGATTCTCACTAAGGATCTCCAAGGACCCTTTCATTAGCTGTTAAATGGTATCAGGGATTCAGAATATATTAATATATACACTGCAAAAACCAAACAAGTCAGGTTTAAGAATCTAGATGTAAAATCCTATTTTGCTAAAGAAGACAAAAATATTTCCAATGAGATGAAACAGTTTGACTCATTTCAAGATTTGCCAATGGGCTAAGAAAATTTCACTTGTCAAGCAAAGAGTAACTTAAAACAAGCAAATATTTTCTGCTGCAGAAGAAAAGATTTTAAGTCCCATTAAAAGACTAAAGCACATTTAGGAAGAAAGACTTTTTTTGCAATGTAAGGATTGTAACAAGGATTTATTCAGATCATTCATCCTCAATTAAAGGTTAAACAGACACACAAACACACACACACACGCACATACACACACAAAATAAGAAATAAAACATGGTGCATATTTATGAATAAAATACCCCTTTAAAAACATGCTTTTTTTTCAATCCTCCATTTGATAAGTCAGGGTCTGATTTCGGATCACAGGGTATGTCATTGTTCCAGGAAATAGTGCTTACACAGCAAAACCCCTTCCATTTTTAGAAGGTCAATGTTAAAACAATTATGATAAAGGGATATGATAAACAGATTACATATATATGATTCTTTACATTTGAAATACGGTACGATAAAAATAATTTTTCGTGTTCATTCTACTGCATCTTTTATACCAGGCATATTGCTTTCAAACGCCAGTTTTTGCACCTCTATGGCGACATTTCCTATGCCAGTGTCAAGTGATGAAGCCTTATTTGGAACGATGAGTAAGTTTAAGATGAGTGTTCGCTCTTTCCTGCATTGCATTACCTTAGTGAATAGTTTTCTTAGAAAACCAACTTGTGGAAATGTAATCATTACTGGAAACTGTTCACCAGGGTTCAAAGGCCTTCATTGCATTTATTTCAATTTTGTCACAACTGTCAGTGCTTTGATAATCTGAAATCAGTTTTGAAGAGCATTTCTTCCTGAGAGACGCTAATGTAAGAGTTAGGGATATGCACTTGGCCCGTTAGTCCACATTTCATTTTTCATTTAGTCTTATATCCATGTTTTGTATATTTGTGTGAGACAAAGGTTTTGTCCTGGATTGCCTCAGAGGAGTGAAAAGAAGGTCTTGTCTGCATTCCTAGAGGTTGAATGCAATATTGAAAAACAAGCAAGGTTTCACTTAACTTGTGTCAACAGGTTGTTGTAAATTGTTCTCTCTATCTCTGCTTATAAATTGCTGTAAATGTCTATTTTACATCTCTAATTACATGCTTTTCTTGCTGAAGTTGTTATTATGCTCAATTTTTCCATCATCTTGGAAACATTGTCAAAAAAGGGCTTAGCAGTATTTTAAATAAAATCCATCAAGAATAGTCATACCATAGATGAGAATTTTGTAAGTCCTTTATTTCTCCCAGGGAAAAAAGAAACTTCTTCCCGCTGTCTTTTGCCATTTTCAAGTCTGATTTTTATTGTTAACTGTCCCTTTTGTTCAGGCATTAGGTGCTCAGATAAAACAGTCGCCTCTCGCGCACGCTCGGCGTTCAGCAATCACGGGCCGTTTTTCCCCTTTTTGATTTACGAGCTCTGAGATTCGTTTAAAAGCCATTGTTCTCGGCTGGCGGCCCCCGCTACCACTTCGCCCTCCACGCGCCATCCCTCTGCTGCACCGCCACCCATCAATCAAAGTACAAGTGAGGGAGATTGTTATCGCTGTAACCGTATTAACCCTGGGATCCTGCCAGACATATCCACAACTGAATTAAGATGCAAAAAAAAAAAAAAAAATCTCTTATTAATTCGTCCATTCTTTTGCTAGGTGTTTTTGTATTCTCCCATGCCTTTGGGTTTAGAAGCGAAAGAATGAGGAGAGCCTGTCATTAATTAAGCACATTTGGTAGTAGAGGGGAAAAATGTAATTTCACTTAATGGATTTTATGAAGGCAATCACCTTCAATAAGTGCCAGTTAAAAATTATAGCCCCTTTTTGGTTCTTATTTACTCATCATACCTGTATGGGACTCAAATTTCAGTCTCATAGTTTAATTTTTCCCTCATAAGAGGACAACTTTTTATAATTCTCACTAATAACAAATGAAACTGCTTTGTTCAGTTAACTTTATGGGTCATGTTTTAGCGGTGGAGAACCTGGTCATAGGAAGGAGATAATTCATGTCACTTGTCACATCCCAAATCAGTATCAGCAGGAAAATTCAAATATGCCTTAATTCAATGAATATGAGCCCCTCAAGGACATCAGTAAAAGCTGAGTAGTTGACCTTGATGTAGTCCTGTACCGACCGACAGTATAACACTTATTCGTCAATGAAAGTTTTAAACACAGGCAGGAAAGATGCATGCCTATTTCCCCCCTGACAATATATATGACAATGCAACGATGTGTAATGTGTCTGGAAGTCGTTTACCACCTCATTGCTGCTTGTGAAAAGTGAAAACAAGCACATCTGTCTACTTCTGGGGACAAAGAGAGGTTAATAGCATGTGTTTAATACTTATCCATTTCTGTGTGACTCCTATAAATGTTCTTCCTTCACTGGCACAGTGTGCATACGGCTGCCCAGAACAAGAACTTTCTTTGAATAAAAATGCAGTCATTTGGGGCATCTTTTAAGCTCTAAAAGGCCAACTGATTTACTGTTGATCTTTCTCAATGTAATAAGGCAGCGTTACTAAAAAAAGCTGGAGCTATATTACACGCCCACATATGCACCTGCACTCGCATTAATGATTAAATGATTAAATGTAAGCGGCCGAAGAAATGTTTTCCTGGCTTAGGGATAATCAGTTCTTTTCCTCAAATTGTTTAAGCTTTGTTTGGCCCACAGAGGATAGAAAGACAGGAAGCTAGGAGATACCATTCTGGAGCAAAGAAAGATTTTCCAGACTCCTGGCAAACTCTTGATAGCTAATACCAGGGCTAAATTTGTACTTTGCAATCTAGATTTATGTTGCTTTCAGCTGTCCCCTTGGTCTGGGTCTGGGTAGGAAGTATGGAGTACAGTTGGAGGTATCTGTCCTTCTGGAGAGGAAGCACAAGGAACTAAAGCCCTCCCTTCAGGAGATCCGAGACACTGTGCAGACACTGCTGAATTACATGGCATAAAACTGATATCAGGGTCAAATGAGTTCACCTGCCCATACCTTCATGACTGGATGCAAAATGAAGCATTTACTCGTACCCAAGCTCTGACCTGGAAGTAAAAGGTTACAGTGACCTTATTTGGTAAGAATATGCAGCACTTCTGAGCCTTTCTGGGGAAGCTGTGAGTGGGAACTGGCAGTGCAGTACACAATACAGATAAACATGAGTTTGGGGTCTTCTGGTTACCTACTGGTGCCCCAGCGTTCAGTGTTTTCCTTAATGAGTTGAGCTTTGAAGAAGCACACAGCAGGTAAATAACAGATGTGTGTGTGTACTTGTGTGTGTGTGTATGTGTGTGTGTGTGTGCTGCCTGTGGTTTCACTGCACCGTCAATGAGTCTGGCCTGTGTGGCAGTGAAAACCTGCAGCTCCCTTGGGGTGCAGCACTCTGCACTGAATGTACACAGAGTCCCTGCCACACAGCAGGCAGCCTATGTATCAGTTTTTTTTTTGTTGTTTTGTTTTTTGCACTGGTAAGCACAGTTTATTCTTCTAAACCTTTGCTCTTGAACATGAGAAAGTGTGCAGTGCATCACAGGTCTGGAGGTGAAATAATGAATGAAAAGAATGAAGTGTTAATCAGTTCCGGGATTGGTTAAAGACTTTAACTCCTAATTCAGTCTATCTGTCTCTCACTCTGTTTCTCTCACTCTCCTGTGTGTCAGTGGGGCCTTGTGTAAGGGTTGTATGGAAGGTGAGGAAGAGCATCTGTGGTTGTGTTCTGCAATGTGTTTCAATCTGCAGTCTCCCTCAGGCATCCCAGCAAACAGCACAGCTTTTGTACTGTATGTGTACAATCCATTCTTTGTTGCTGCAGTGATCTTTTCATTTTAGGGCCCTATTAGCTATAGCAGGCTGGAAACACTTTGACTTGTTAAAACTCTCACCACAAGACTGCTTGCCTTACATTTTGAAAATGTCTGAATGTGCGATCTGATATTGCGAAGTAAAAACAATTGTGTATGGCGTGAAATAAACGTTGCCCATTGTTGTGTGTTTGTCAATGAACAGAATGAAGAGGTTTGCGATAAAACACCACTGTGGATTTTTATCCTACACAAAGAGGAGAAAGTAGGTCAGTGTCAGGTATTTGGATCACACTCTGTCCTGACAAGTGAAGAGTAATTACCGACCTGAACAAGAAAAAAATGACACCGTGTATATGTGGGTGTGTGTGTGTGTGTGTGTGTGTCTTGCTGCGTGTGTGTGTGTTTGTGTGTATGTGCATGTGTGGCTGTGTGTGTGTGTGTGTGTGTGTGTGTGTGTCTAAAGCAGACACACTGAGTGCATGGTTCTTGAAGCTCTTACATCAGGGGTTCAGCTTTTCAATGTCGTGTCTGAGTTCAATCCATAGAGCCGCACTGGCAAGCGGAAGGCTGAGATCTCCTTTCTGTGGAAGAGCTGTCTGAGTTGGATGTCCTTGCACACAACCCCCCGATCTCCCTGGCCCCACCCCCTGCCCCTCAGGTCCCACAGTGCAGCACTGTCCCCCAGCTCCTCCTTCCATTTCTACTTATTCCAAGTATTAAAAATGGCGTTTAAAGTATTAAACACCACCGCAGTGGACTATTGTAATCAGACCTGGGTGTATTGGAACCAATGAAATACTCTCAGAAAGTGCAAACCCCGCCTTCTGGTCATATTGGCAGGCTCCATTACACCAGGCAAGATCAATAGAGCACAGAAAAGTATTTGAATCCAAAACAAATACGTATTTGATCCAGGTCTGATTGGTATTGCCAAATTCTACAAATGATCATGAAGTTCCTGGTAGCAGCAAGAAGGAAAATCTCTGCTTGTGTCATTAATATATTTCAGGGCGTGTTCACAATTTCTGATGTTTCCCCGTGGCTCTGAGTGTTGAAAAGGTTTAACAGTTTCTCATTTATCACATTAATCGATTTCCGGTGTCACTAATTGAGAGTCGATATAGACAGACTCCAATTGAATGCGTTTAACCACATCACCTTTTGTATTGTTTTCCTTTTGTGGTGATGAGCCCCTGTCCGCAGTGTTTCAATTAGAGTCGGAAAGTATTCATTGTGAAATAAATCAGTATGGCTCCCAGTGTAATATGGTACTGAATATTCCTTACAGCCAGTGGTGAGGGGGGAGATGGTAAAGACCTTGCTGCTGAGAGTGAGATTAATTGCACTTCTGGAATCACAAATATTGAAGGCGACTGCTTGGTTTTGATTTTCCTCACCATAATGCATACTAAAGTGAACGTTCTACAGTATCCGTCTCTGCTCTGTGACCAGTGTGCTAGAGCCTGTCTGTGTCAATGGTCTTTATCGACCATTGGACGAGGAGGACCTTTCTATTAAACACACACACACACACGCCGTGCACACACACACACACACACGTCAAAACTGATGCAAAACGTAATAGTAACTCTCCCTATATTTACAGGGAGTGAACTTTGCACTGGAAAACTCCAGCGGAACATTACATGCTGCTCTATTTGCCAATGAAAATGCATTAGATGGCTTCAAAATTGCTCCGTTTATTTTCACTATGTCAGAGGAAACGAACAGAAGATTCATTTTGCTTACTTTCATACCTCTAATATCCAATGATTAAAGGTTTACATAAGAAAAGTGACATCTAAAGTTACTGTACAGTGCAACTGCTTCAACAGTTCATTTCACATATAATATACACATATTTTCTTTGTGCTTATTTATTCCCAGATGGAAACAGAATGTTCTCCCATTTAAATGAAATGGCTTTAGGAAGAGTCTGCAAATGGGGGTGTGAGTGAGACACACAATTAGAGACAGAGACAGAAAGACAGAGAGAGACAGAAACAGACAGACAGATAGAAACAGTATTTAAAAAAAACCCTGACACTTTTGACCGAGCTCTCTGACAGTATTTTGAAAAGAGAGCCAGGCAATGTCACAAAGTGACAGGAAACTCTAGGTATCAGGTCATTCTCCACTTCCTGTGTGTCTGCGCAGTCACATATGCCCATATATGGGGGCTCCTGATTCATGAAGAACAAAACACCCTCCATCCCACACACACATATCTACTCAAGGGCACACACACATGTGCATGTGCATGCAGATGACAACACAGACATGTCGCAACAAAGTATGAAGCATCAGAAATAGTCGCACAAGCAACTTGTACATGCTGAAAAGTTATGCCATCCTGCCAGTTGCGCTCCTAAATGCCAGACTGCGACAGGGCTGCATGCATGGTGCAGGGGAACCAAAAGCCCACGAGCGCTGCCAACGGTAACAAGCGAACTCTGCAGTGGCATGCGTGCTGGAATCTCTGTGTTTGCTCTGTGAAGCGGTCCCCCGGTTTCCTGTTGCTGGCTGGGAAGGGCTCAGGCTCTCCGTCGGCTCCAGTAGCGAGATGCACCGCCAGGCCTCAGGCAAGCGGGTCATCCCCGCTCCCCCTCTCTCTCTCTTTCTCTCTCTCTCCACCTCCGGCTTCTGCTCTCCGGCGCTTCTCCCATCTCACCCCGCTGCAGCCGGCTGAACAAACAGCCCGGTGTCCGGCCCATTGTGCAGGACTGCAGAAAAATCCCTGCTTGCACTGAGAGCAGCGAGGCATTGTTTAACGTGCGCGTTCGCACGCGCGCACGCGTGTGTTCGTGCGAGCGTAAAAAGAGCCGTTTCCAAGGGAGACGGGGGCTCTGCGGTCCGGCAATACTGGGTGCCATTGTGAAAGTCATTAGCAAGCTTTTTTCCCCCCTTGCGCACTGGTGCACGTGACAGAACGGCTGGTGCCAGAACTTGAACGCTTCCCCCCGCCCACACCACCCCCCTCCCCCCAACTGTGCCTGGGGCCAAGTGCTGAGTCAACTGTGAGTGAAGGTGTCTGCTTCTCCGTGGCGTCAGAGAGGCTCAGCGAGGAGGCCGAGACGGCCCCTCTGTCCCTCTCTCTCTGCCTCCTCTTCCCCTCCACCACGGGCCTGCTGCGGCCACCTTCACATGGCCACACAGACAGCCCAGGGGTGCAGTCCTCTGTCTCTCAGAGTCTCAGACAACAAACCGCTGACAAAGTTTCACCCCATCGCCTTGATTTTGAGTCGAAAATAGCTTCACTGTGCCACGTCACATCTTGAGTTTGTTATTCCTGTGCATGTGTTAGCATGCATGTGCGCACATGCATGCATGTGTATATGTGCATGTGCCAGCATGTCCGTGCGTATATGTGTACGTTATATGGGGCACAGTGTGGTGGGCCCTCTGAGCTCAAAATGAGCGCCACCGCCACCCTTTGTGCGCTGAGTGGAAGCGAAACAGGCCGTGCATGTAAATGCTTTGATTGTACTGCTTTGATGTCTGTCCCTCCTGAAAGTCTTCATTGCTAATGAAATGCTTTCGCATTTCACGCAATCATGCCAGTCAGACAACCTTGTTCAATGTTTTCAGTGTTTCTCACCAGATTGTCATAGTCTACTCCAGAGGACAAACCAAAGCACCATTTCCCTAACTTTGGGATACTTCTCTCATTTATAAAGCTATGTTAAAGCTATGCACATATAAACACACACAGAGTTAGAAATGCTGGTTGTTTCAGTGTTGTGCAAAATGAAACACACAACTTTTTTAAAAGTAGTGACGACCAATCAGCAACTAAAGAAATGCACACAGGAAAGTGCAGTGTCAACAAAGTAATGACAGGACTGTCCACTAATTTTCCAAAAATGTATTGTTGAATTTTTATTTCCATTTGTTGAATTGGTAGATTAATCACAAAAATTCTGTCCCATTATTTATGTATTACTGTAAATATTCCTTGGAGTCCAGTGCTAGCTGTAGGACTGCTTCTACTCCCTTGTCCTCGACCATGATAATTTGCCTCCTATTTGATGCAATCCAGACTGCAAATGAGCTGGTAAGTGCTTTTCTTTTCAATGCACTCAGTGCTGTCGACTTGAAGCATAAAGTCATTCGCCTAACGTTAAATGCTGTCTAGCTGAGTCAGATGCGTCACTGGAAATTTGCTCATCACCGTTTTCATTTAGCTGGCTAACAGTAGCTATGAAAGGATGTTTTGCTTGCAGGTGATACTTTAAACTAGTCATACTAGAAATACTCTGTTTAAAATATAGAAAGTGCTCTTTGTTTTTGTTTTTTTTAGTAATCAAATGTCTCTATAGATCCAACTTATAACCAAAATATTTTCCTTTTACCCAAATAACAGTAGTTGCATTACATATTTAAAATGGTACATTTCACATGAAAAAGACCAATCAGTTTTATTTGAAATTAGTAGCCATTTAAAGCATTAGTTGATTAATTAGATTCATTAATATATTAATTGATTATTTAAGGTACATGGTAACACCCGGCTGAAGACACAGTTCAAATATAAAGGTGCCGTCCTCTAATTCATACACAATCCAATCATTTTTTAAGGGTGACTCCCAACTAATAAGGCTTTTTTCCCCTCATTATGTCTATTCATTTAACAACTTTTGCATGAATGTAACATTTGTTTCTCCAAGAACTCACCAAACACTATATTCACAACATTTGCAGCCTGCTTCCCTAAATAAAATTCATGCCATTAATCTAGCTAGTAAGATAGCTAGTTATAACATGGTAGCTTTCGCTAGTAGTTGTCAAACACAAAAGAAAAAAAAAGGTTTCAACTCTTGAGCATAGAGCGAAGCACACAGCACCCAGGGAAGGGAGGGTTTCTGTTGACCTGGGTTATAGCATCTAATCACATTCCAATGACCCCGGCGGGTTGACCAGCCTGTTGAGCTGCACATCTTCCACCAGATTTTGCCTATGCCAAGAACTGTTGTCTGCAGAATAATAAAAAGTGGCACTTGGCAACATGCACATAAGAGAAGAGCTAGTGTTTATCTGCATTCTCCCAATCTATTGCACAAGCTGTAGCACTGATGATAAATATGATTGGGCATTTTAAATTGGGAGAAAATGATAAAAAAGAACTACTAAAAATAGAACTTTCCCAGTTGTTATAGTACATTTAAAATGTTGGTGTGGCAAGTAACAATGTTCACAGCTTCAGCATATGTGCCTCCAGCTACATAGTGATGAAGGCCAGTCCAGTCTACTGTCATATGATGACATCCCTGCTAAAATGATCAAAATATTTAGTAATGCATTTCAACGTATTCAAACACCAAACAGAAAATAAAGCAGGAAATATTGGAATATATATTAATGGATTTCAAATGTATATAGTATCTACGGGTAAAATAAATGGCCTAAAACTGTGAGCTCTATCGTGTTTATATTTGTTAGTTCTGTATATTTTAACCGCATTTAAACTCACCCAGCATTTACCCAGCATTCCCCAGGAGGAGCGCTTGGCATCCGTGGCGCACTACTCCTTGGGGCAGTTTGTGCGTTGTTTATGAACGATGGTCCCCAGTGACACCCAGCCAAGGGAAAACAGACAAACAAGAAGAGTCTAGGGAGTGGTTTTGCTTTTGTTTATTTGATTTTCTGAATGCTGCCGGCTTTTCGGGATCATTGCAGTGGGTGCACTTGGAACACCCGTTCCATGCCAGTTGGGTGATGCCAACGGCCCCTGTTGTGGGTGTGTTTCCTGGTTCAGTCACCAAGGCCTCTTTTGGTATGAACTATGTTCAAACTAACTTCTTGGAAATATGTTTTTTATTCAGAGTATTCCTTTCTCTATTCTTTGGATGTATCAATTCAATAGCTAGCCCCTTTAATAAAATTTGAATTATTTGCATTATTAAGATAACAATATGCATATGATTATGTTTAAAGTTCTGCTGAATATTATCTGTGATATGATATGTGTACGTCTGCATGTACATAATTTGTGCTTAGATTCATCATGTTGGCTTGCGAAAACTGGTTGAAGTTGTTATTTTTGGATTTTGCTTATTTGGCACAGCTAAGCAGTTTTCCCTTAATTCTTAATTCAAATGAATTTTTATTGGAGGGAGTGGTAGTGTTAGATGCTATTGAGAGGTGTTGTTTTCTTGTTGTTTTTATTGGTGCTGTTAATTATCCTTTAAAGAGCTCAGCATTGCCACATTCCTGAGACATTGCAGACATTTCCACTGGAAAACATGACAGCTCCCATTGCCCCCATTTCAAAATCTGCAAGTGAGCGTCTTCTCTCAGTGCTCATCTTGTCCTTAGTGCTTTTTATACAGAATGCCATGATGCATACACACTATGCACAATTACCCCATTAAAAACTGAGTTCGTGAACTGGCTTGCTTCAGGATTCATGTGAATAAGGCAAGCTTGCCAAAACGCTTCCATACATCGACTACTGAATAACTGTATCCTGATTTCTTTTTCTCAAATAAAATGAATACTAAAAAACTAAACTGTACAAAGCATAGCATAATATGATTAATTAATTGCCACGAGTGCAAACACACACTGACCTACTTATTTATCGTCTATTCATCCATGTGGTAAATTATAACATGGTGTAATTTAAATGATAGTGCCTGTGTACTCAATATGGGTTTCTTAATCAACTTTTTTTGTCCAAAAGATGTAACATTATTTTATCACTGCACAAACCCCCCTCCCTCCCCCACCCCCTTCACACTCACACAGAAAATACAGCAATCACACACACACACACACACACGCAGAGTCCTCTGGTACTCCATCTGTAACACAGAGGCAGAAGTGAAGGCAGCCAGACTCCAGCACATAATTGCAATGTAGCTTCACCACTACAGGGGTTTGGCTGCATTTGAAGACAAATCTGGACAAAGTTGGACCCTGGAGAGAAGGGGGTGTTCACCAAGACCTGGACCCACTCTTCTGGTTGTATCTATATTTCAGCAAATCATCTATTTCTTTTTTGCTCTCACACATACACGCTACAAGCGTGCACACACACGCACACACGTACACGCACATATGCACATATGCATTGACAAACATTTTCTTCACTGTATTGGTCACTATATAATTTCTCCTCTGGTTCATGCCAAGATAGAAGTTGATTGGCAGATGAGAAATGACCACTTAGTTGTATATTTGAGGTTAGGTGAGTTTGCCACGGACAAACCGTTCATTCCTCTGTGGTAGAGCAATGTTAACATGCGGTGAAATCGCTTGGACTGGGAACCACGAAGCAACAGGAAGAGCTCATGGTAACATGGTGATAATTATGAATATGACATCATTCCCTCCATTATCATTTTAATCACTTCAAACCAGTCCCTTCCTTCCTCTTTTCCTTTTGTAAAGAGATTATTATGCTTTTTTTCAGAAAATTGGTGTTTAAATTAGGGGGAGATCTAGTCCACTCCTTGTTTATATAAGTTCTGGTTAAAAGAGAATGGACTTTCAGGAGATTCAAGCTGACTATCAGGGTGATAGTCTTTGCTTTAGAGGCACAGTCATCAGCATTGGGTTGGCTGGACCTGTTCTCTTCACTGGATCTGTTTAGACTGTCTCTTGCAAGACCAGTCCTCATTCCCAGATTCATAGCCTCAGACTGAGCTTAGTCTGGGAGGTGGGGTGGTATTCTGGCTATAATTCTTTTTCTCTTTCCAAGTAAACAAACTTGTTGCACCACAGATTGCCATTTGTGAGTGTAAACAGGTAGAAGAATACTCATTTACCTCTGCTTTGCACGTGTTGGAGTGGTTTCTCCCTGGTTTAAATGAGCACTTGAGCACGCTGTAATTGATACCTGTTCAGCGGTGTTGAGTAATGGTCGGTGTAATTATCCTCAGCCCTGCTGGTGAGTGCAATGCTTTGGCAGAAGGAGGGAAAAGCTGGCACCCTGCAGGTTGGCAGGCTCCTGAGGAGAAAGTGAGGGAAGTCTGCTGCTCTTCCTGCTCTGTCTGTTAAGTTGAGTTTGCTGTTGTCTGTCATCCCCCTGTCTGCTCCTCATCCCTGCTTCAGTCACCTCTGTAGCACACACTACTTTCTGCACTGTGCTGTCATCTCCATACCTCACACTACTATCAGCTTCATACCACACAGTGCTGTCATTTCCATAGCTCACACTACTATCAGCTTCATACCACACAGTGCTGTCATCTCCATACCACACACTACTTTCTGCTCCATACCACACAGTGCTGTCATCTCCATACCTCACACTACTATCAGCTCCATACCACACAGTGCTGTCATCTCCATACCTCACACTACTATCAGCTCCATACCACACAGTGCTGTCATCTCCATACCTCACACTACTATCATCTCCATACCACACAGTGCTGTCATCTCCATACCACACACTACTTTCTGCTCCATACCACACAGTGCTGTCATCTCCATACCACACACTACTTTCTGCTCCATTCCATACAGTGCTTTCATCTCCATACCACACACTACTTCAGCTCTCACAACAGTCTTTCACTCCATACCAAAACAGTTTCTCCTCTCCAATACCTCACATGTCTTCAGCTCCATACACACATGCTTCATACTCCATACCACACACAACTTTGCAGATCTCATACCACACAGTGCTGTCTATCTCATACCTCACACTACTATCAACTCCATACCACACAGTGCTGTCATACACCATACCTCACACTACTTCATCTTCCATACTCTCACAGTATGTCATCTCCATACCACACACTACTTTTGCTCCATACCACACAGTGCTGTCATCTCCATACCACACACTACTTTCTGCTCCATTCCATACAGTGCTTTCATCTCCATACCACACACTACTTTCAGCTCCATTCCATACAGTGCTTTCATCTCCATACCACACACTACTTTCTGCTCCATACCACACAGTGCTGTCATCTCCATACCACACACTACTTTCTGCTCCATACCACACAGTGCTGTCATCTCCATACCACACATTACTTTCAGCTCCATTCCATACAGTGCTTTCATCTCCATACAATACACTTTTCTCCTCTCCATATGACCTGATGATGTCATTGCCATTAAACACTTGGTCAACTCCATACACAACTCCATATGCAATAGAACACAGCACAGAATTATGGCAAAATCTCAAAATTCACCATTTAGCACGTGGTTTCTCTATACTTTTACTTTAACATAATATTTAAATAATCAACATATTATCAAGAATATGATAATGCACATACACATGTCAATATTCTATGAATGTTTACTTCATTTCCATCCAGCTGGTCTTTGGAACAGTATTGTCTCCTCACTGAAAATAATGGAGAAAAAAAAACATTCAGCACAGCATTATAATTCATTTAACTAATCCTTCTTATCCTTCTAATTAAATGAATCCTCAAATAAAAACCTGTATGCGGTGCAAAATTGTAAAAATACAACATATGTTGGCTAATCAGATAAGAACAGCATGCTGCCATGGACACAGTGTAAATAAAATAGCATTGTACAGTAATCCACTCACCCTGGGACACAGAACTGATGCCCATCATCATACAGTGAAGGAAGAAAAGGATATTAAGGGATAATTACTTGCCTAAAACAACACAAATAAATCATCACGTCCCACAGGGCATAGATGTATACAGTGTAACCCATCCTCCATGGAGAGGACCAGGAGAGCTATGCAGTGTGGCCTGCAGCAAGTCAATTATCTTGGAAGTGCCCCACTCACACATTCAACACTTCAGGATTCAAATATACCATTTGTATATTTAAAAATATATTCTTTATTTCAGGTTATCTGTATTTCTAGTGGTATCCCCCCCCCCCCCCTTCACTCCCCCTCTCTTTGGGAGTGTAACTGAGTGTGGGTAATTACTGTGTGCTCCAAACTTAAAATAACAAGCATGTCCTAATTACAATACAGTCCTGATTACACTGCTTCACACAGAGAGTAAAAAAAGAGACGTTGAGAGACAGAGAGGCAAAGTTTTACTGAGCCTCTGGTATCTCAGTCATACTTTCTATATATGTATATGGAATCTTTTTAATCCACTGCCTCCAAAACCACTCCATGGCTTGAGTCAGGAATTCAGTGACTGGAAGCTGAAAGCACATGTGTCCATTGGCAGGCTTGCAGCCAAAGATGGGTTAGTGAGAGCATGTTGTGTTTAATTCTCTCAGGATGGGCAGAGATCAACAGTAAATTTTAATTTGGCAGGAGTTTAAGAGATCAATGTCCGATTTAACTCTGTCAGGCCTGGCAAGCAGACAGACATGAAAAGGAAAAGGTAGGGGGCTGAGGGGCAGTTCAGTCATATGCTGAAATGTGCTCTACCTTTATCTGACTCCATCTCTCCCTTCGTTGATTTGGGTTTCTAAACACGAGTGTTTGTGCAACGTGTGATCTGTTCTGAGGTCTTTACCATCTCCTGTATTCTCCGGGGTCCCTGTCCTCCCATTTCCGTTGGTTGATAGGAGAGCCAGAGCTAATTAAAACCTGTCAGTGGGAATCTCGGGGCGTCTGTTTACTCTCCGCTTGTCCCTCATAACCATCATTAGCCGCCAAGAGGTTCCTGCCCGCGTGCAGGGAGCTTCTTTAATGATGCACGCTCCTCTTCACTGCCATGGGAGGACATTAACCCTTCCCATATCTCCTCCCATTCATTACAGAGAGCTGGGAGAGAGAAAGACAAGCAGATAAACAGGGGAACGAGAAATAGAGAGAAACAGTGGCGATAGAGGAAGAAAGGCAGACAACAGAGACACACACAGGGGAGAGGGAGAGAGAAAAAAGGAATAAGGCATAATACTCAAAGTTGTACTTCAGCCCACACCCTGAGCATCCGATGCTAACTCCCAATCAGAGACCACTGTGTATTTTATGTACTTTATATGCATTCCACAAAAGAAAACAGACTCTTGCTATTTGTAGGACATTTCTGTCCTTCAGTCTTTCTGTTCTGTCTCTACATCTCTTATAAACATTTGCCACCTGCTTTTATCAACCCCCCGCAAGCACAGGTAGAATGCCATACTCTAAAGTGAAAGTCTCTCTGATAAAAGAAGACAAGCAGCCTGGAGTCACAAGGTCCATCTGGCCCCTGCCACCTGAAAGGGAATTACAGGTAGGACTACGTGCTCAGAGCCTGAAACGTCTCTGCCTGCCAAACCAACTGAGCAGCTCTCGTAGGCTACTGCAGTAAATCAGGTGTCACTGATCACATCTCTGCCAGTTCCAGGGCCCTTAAGCTGAGTTTCACACCAGTCACCCAACCAGGAAGACCGCTCCTGTTTGTATTAGTTACCAGTATATTTATAACATCTGTGATGTCAATACCCCGTTCTCCCACTCATTTCTGCCTGGGGGCCCACAACCTATAACCAAGGGGTACAAGTCAAGTTAATAAGAAAATGACAGGTACTTTATTTGGTGCTTTTTTAATCTTTATTGCCTCACGGAGGAAGGATAAGGGAGTGAGCAGGGCAATGATTCACCAGTTCATAACTTCCCATCCAGTGCTAGCTCAGTGCATTGTGGGATGATGTCATCCCTGCTCCTGGTGGGACCTGCTTGGACTTTGTATGGGGCAACAGAATGAGTGAGGAAATGGCACCCATCAAAAATCAGATAAGATTAACATGGACAAGGAATACCGAGTACTGCAGACAGCAGTAAATGGCTGTCAGAGATGCCAGAATAAGTGGGTACTGAAATCAACTTGATATTTTGACTCCACATCAATGTAGTTGTTATTCATATATATTTAATTTAAATATGTTATTTGACATGATTTAAATTAAATGTTATTTTAAAAAGTATTACCAACTGATATTATTATTATTATTATTATTATTATTATTATTATTATTATTATTATTATTATCCTGTTCCTATTCATAATAATAAGTCACCAAGAAAAACATTGTGTATTTGCAGAGTGGATATCTAAGACTATGATTGCTTACATTTGGCATTTTCTTCTGTTTGCATTATTGCAAACTTTTAGCACAGAAATTCCCAGCAAACATACTTTGTTACTGAGATTAGAGACAGCATTAAACCTATAATTCACTAGCAGTGTTCTGCTCTTATTTTAAAGAAGCAATTAGGTCTTCTTCTTCTTTCTTGTTTAATCCAGAAGCTTCTCTGTGCAGGTGGCATGGCTAATATAAGGCGTTGCATAATAAGGTAGCCTGTGAGTGGAGGTGTTTGGCCCTCATCTGTTCTGGTGCAGCGATACAACCAATGGCTAGGTGATTCCTCTCTCTGTACCGCTCCCAGCAGCCAGATACCAAGGCAGAAAAACCATGTTGACCATCTATCTATTCAGTCTGAACAGTGGTGTCATTGTTCAGAACAGAAGAAAGGATGGATTCTCCTGCTTTCCTTCTCCTTTTCTTCTTCTCAAACAGTTCCTCGTTTCATTTTGACTCACCCAGAGAGCAACGGAGAAAAAGTTACGAAATAAAAACCCATGGTCACTCGTTTCCATAGAACGGCCAACTTTTCTCGGTGGGTCTCTCAGCAGATGGTTTAGTCATGAAACGAACGTGCAAGGCCGAGTTTCATTGTCTGCAATGGAAACAGTGACACAGCAAAAGGAACCACCAACCGACGAGTGTAAAACTGCACGATCAAAAAAGGGAACCTTTTGCATCAACTGCATGTAATTTCGGTCAGTTCATTTTTTATGATTCCAGCCCAGACCGGTCATCTTGGGCTGTGACCATTTGTCGTCCTTGTGCTCCTGGTTTCTGCTGAATCAGAGCTCTGTTGTTTCAGAGTGGGAGTGGGCAATGCACAGGGGCGCGCGGGGGGTCGTTGCCCAGATGCCAGCTGCGAGGCTTGCCTGTCCCAGATAGAGTGGGTACGGGCTGTGGAATCTCAGTTATGTGTTCCATAATGAAGTGAGAGGTGCAAGAATGTAATTAGAGACCGCAGCCTCCTCCCTCTCAGAGTGACCCACTGCCAACGGCGCCAGCCCTGAACCCGTGCCACCCGGGGCGCGTTTCGCTGCACACGCTGCTCCACACGCTGCTCCACACGCTGCTCCACACTGTCGTGCGTCCCCCCCTTCCAGGTTTAGCTAACCCGCTGGAGGGGTCATCACAGGACCCGCAAGCAGCTGTGCTCTGCCAGCTTGAGCATTTGTTTTTGGACACAAAGACGGGGATCAGTAGCTGTGTTTCAAACCAAACACAGGGTGCGCTTGGGTGCGGAACTTTTTCTGATTCCGCCAGTACGATGATGTATTTGTCTGTATGGGTAAGGTTAAGAGCAAGGGTCCCTAACCCTAGTCCTGGAGATCCACATGGTCAGCTGAGTTTTTTTGCTTTAAAGTTCAATTCAAACCCAAGAGAATAGGTGCGGTGAAACAAATCACGAAACCAATTATTTTAACTAATACATTTAGTAATGATCTCAGTAATGCTATTGCACCTTAATGATTATTATAACTTAAATTCAGACAATAACTTGCTTTTCTAGTTGTAAGATTAATTTTGTTATTTAGCAATAATATTTTGATTATTTTAATATTCTAATAGTAAATTCTTATTATCCTACTTGCAGATCATTTTGCTTATTTTAAACAAATTGTTCTCAAATAATGCTTATTTTATTTTTATTTTTTTACAATGCATTGGACATTGTGGAGAAAATGACCTTGTGGAGAAAAAGACAGGCCGTTTGGTCTCTATGACTAAGGCTGAGGTGTGTATAAAGAAAATCAATAATAATTTTATTGTGTCTGTTCTGAGTGAAGACTTATTAAAGATTATAATTTGAGATACATGTGTGTACCTGAAGTAAAAGTAGTTTGATTATACAGTCACCTTTTTATTTGAAAAGTAAATGGAATTAATGGATTCTGCTGCTTATATAGAATTGTACGTGATGAAAAGCCAATGAGTGGACCAAAGGATTTTATGTTGACCACCAAAAACATGTGATATCATATGCATGGCTTCATGTTGTCTCCAGGCAGAATAATCCTGTTTGGTTTAGTATGTTTGTCAGGTTTGACCTCTGATAAGGAGCTGGACAGAACCAGTTGGGGGGGGGGGTGGCATTTTCCATGCATCTCCACCACGTGAGCGACCCCAGTCTGCGAGGAAAATTGGAAGTTCCTCTTTCAGTTCTGGTGTGTGGCTTTGGTCAAGTGACCT
This sequence comes from Anguilla rostrata, assembly GCF_018555375.3. NCBI lineage: Eukaryota > Metazoa > Chordata > Actinopteri > Anguilliformes > Anguillidae > Anguilla > Anguilla rostrata. Next base: position 20,075,911 of record NC_057943.1, on the reverse strand, counting down.
TGTGTGAGGATTCTGTGAAGGGGTGTGGAGCAGTACAATGACAATGGCATTGGCTGTGGTTAAGGCAGGATGTCATGTCGTGTCTGTTGAGAAAACTGCGGTGGTGCAGAGACGGAGAGCGGTGTCGTGATTCACGCTCTGGCTTCTTGCTCCCTCTCTCACTGGTCGCCCCAGCCTCCCTGCGCACGGAGCCGCCGCATGCTGTGTCGCAAGCGAGCGGCAACGTGAGGGTGACGTGGTGTGGAAGTGAGCTCCAGATGGACCGGACCAGCCCGGTTAGTGGCACGTGAGGCTTTTTCGAAATCTTGACCAGAGAGCAGACAGTCGATAGGTGTCTGCAGAAATCATGACAACGTCTTTTTCCTGTTTTATTTTTTTCCATTACTAATGTCAAGCATGGTGCACTAAGAATAAGATTCAGGAGTGTCAACTCCAAAAGTATTAGCACCCTTCATAAAGACAAACAAAAGACGGACAGTTTATGAGCTGCATTGTATGCTCAAAAAATAGGAAAATGATATCCTTCCATACTAAAAAATTGCTCAGATAAAAAAGTTTTCTAACCCCCCCCCCCCCTCCAAAAAGGCAAAATTATAAGCAGGCCTGTACTTTAGCAGCAGTACTTTATGCACCCTACCTTCACAAAGATAACACTACTGAGTCATCTTCTATGGAGCAGCATGAGATTAATGAACCTAATGGGGCGATTTTCTGACCATGAAGAATCCTTCAAAATCCTTCAGTTCCTTTGGTTTGCACTTGTGAACTGCCCCCTTCAATTCAAACCTCACATTTCTGATTCAGTTCAAGTCTGGAGGCTGAAATGGCCAATGCAAAGCAATAGTTATGTGGTCTGCTAACCAGTTTTTAGTTGATCATGAGGTATATTTGGGATTGTCTTCTGGCAGAAAAGCAGGGGTGCCAATAATTTTGTGACCTCACTTTTTTTGAATAAATGTTTTTTAAAAAAAGAAAGAAATTTTAAAATGTTTTTTTAAATCTAATCTTTTTTTTTTTAGCTTTGAATGAAGCTCGTGTGATTTTATACAGCCTCTGTGTGGTCGTCTTCATCAGAGGTGTCAATGGTAGACTGAAAATAAAGCAAATATTTTCTAGTGAGCATATGTTTCATGTGGCATTTTATAAAAAAATGAGTACAGACAAAATTATTTGTAGTGAGTGGGCAGTGCATCTCAACCACCTCCCATTTATAGCACCCACTTGGGGTCGTGTGGGCATGGCATCTATATAGCTACAGAAGCCAATCAGGAATCAGTCAGAGTGCAGGCAAACATTTATTTAGCATATTGAACTGGATGAATAATGGGATAAGTAGTGGTCAAAACAATAGAACCAAAAGAAAAGGGTTTACCTCCCATACTTTTTTGCTACTGCAGTTGTGGGATCTTTCATGGCCATAGCGAATAAGGGTGCTGGTTAAATGGCTCCTCTGAGGGACAGATGATATCATTTTTCCCAACCATTAAAGAGTGCTGTGGACATTATCTGGTAATATATATAAGAACCAACTTAAAGGGAAGATAATTCTGAGCTTTTTTCAATGATGCAATGATTAAACTGATATGTAAACACAACACTTTTAATTTAAAGTCGAACTCTTCTGGGCTAGATGAAGATCTTGATTTAATATGATTTAGTACAGAAAAATGTCAGTATTTCTACCTACAAAAATAAAATAAATTACCCTATTGGAGCCAGTGTATGAGAACCTACTGTTGTGTGAAAAAGGCCTGTGTGTGTGTGCGTGTCTGTGTGTGTGTGCCTCTGTGTGCATGAGTGTGTGTGTGCGCACACACGCACGCGCGTGTGTGTGTTCAGGCTGACCCAGTGCAGGCATGGTGCCTGTGTTGGGGTTGGCTGGGCTGAGGAACATAAGGTCTCTGCAGGGCCTGACTGTGTGGGCGGATGCTGGGATTCACCGTGAAAACCACTGCTAGCCAAGGACACTTCCAAAACGTGGCTTCAGGGATGCAGTATCTGAATGTTTGTGTGTTTATGGTGTGTCCGTGTGCGTGTGTGTGTGAATGTACGTGTGTGTGTGCGTGCGTGTGTGTGTGCGTGTGTGAATGTGCGTGTGTGTGTGTGTGAATGTGAATGTGTGTGTGTGTGTGTGTGTGTCATGTGTGTGTGTGTGTGTGCGTGTGCGTGTGTGAATGTATGTGTGTGTGTGTGCGTGTGTGTGTGTGTGTGAATGTACGTGTGTGTGCGTGTGTGTGTGTGTGCATGTGTGTGTGTGTGCATGTGCGTGTGTGAATGTACGTGTGTGTGCGTGTGCGTGTCTGTGTGTGTGTGCATGCATGTTTCTTTGTCCATTTAAACAACACCTACAGATATAGAAAACCCACAGTGCTGTATCTCTTCAACAAAAGCAGTTCTTTGCTGCTCCATAGTTATTCATGATGTCATGATTGTTCTGACAAAGATGCCTTTTTACTCCCACACAGTAATCTGCAGACATTGGCGTGCGTGGGTTATGACTGCCGTGCTGCTGAACCTCAGTCACCCCCATCCTTTCAGGTGTTCTGTATCAGGTCCTATTGTGGCCACCCGCCCTGCTGAGTTCATGACCCAGTTTCAAGTCCATCTTTACAACAGGAGGTTTATTTGAATTGTGTTTCTTTGGGCATTTTGGACATTTTTTCCTTTCATTTCTCCATGTTCATGACAGTTACTATTCTTTGTATACACACACGTGCATATGCAAACACACACACATATAGACACACATGCACGCACACACACACACACACAAAGTTTATTTTAAATAGCAAGTTCAGCGGCCAGGATTCTGGGACCGGTGGCAGATAGTTGTTTGGGAAAAACCTGATGTCAAACAGATGTTTGAATTGCTGTCTGAACACCTGAAAAAACCCGACACACACTTTTTTAAAAACCCACCAGTTGCGCAGGTGATATAACAACCAGCCACGTCTGAGACCCAAACTAGGACAAGCTATAAACAGAACTGACAGACGTGGACAGGCCTGATGCAGCAAGGGTCGCTGTGGCGACTGGACTGCAGGGTTACCCATAGATTGTGAATTTAAGCCATGCCCCCCTGTGATGCCCTGTGGGAATGCATACCCCGTGGATGACAATGCCCCTCTCTCCCCCCGCGCCCTTCCCCCTCCCCCCGCCCGTGTGGCACCTGCTCCTGCACCTGCACTGCCAACTCCATGATGTCATGCCCTGGATCGGGCGGCTCCTCTTCACGCTTCGTTCGGCCTGATTACCGCCACCCGGCCCGGGGGCTCCCCCGCCGCTCGGCCCGGCCGGCCGGCCGGAATCCGCCCATTAACCGCGAGACGCGAGATGAGATCATGCGCCCGGCCCCTAATCCATGACATCATCGCTATTCCGCCCGGGTTTACAGACGGTTATCAGAGGGACTCAGCGGCCGTGTCACAGCCGACGCCGCGGGCAACCGTCACCCCCGCCCCTGCTGACCCGCATCATCCTGCCCTCCCATTCCGAACGCCGGGTCTCTCTTTGATTGGGTGGCGCGGGGGGGCGTGGTGGTGATGCGGGCTCTGAGAGCCCTGTTTGCTTATGGAGGACCCGGCGGCGCATCGAATGCGGGGCGGCCATTGTTTGCGCTGAAGCCCGTGTGGCGCTGTGCGTCGGCGTGCTTTCACGCCCCAGTTGGAGGGGGCGTCAGGTTCCCCCGGCGATACTGACGGGCTGCCGGTGAGCTGCTGCGCCTGCTTCCCCTGCACGCCGCCTCCCGCAGGTTCCGGTCAATTGCAGTTTATGATGACACGGCGCGCTCGTAACTCAGTCTGTGTTCTCAGCAGATTACCTGAGCGGCAGGGCCCGTACGCCTCGCTCCCAGGAGGCTCGGCGCCCATTATCTCCGTTTGAAATCTGAAATCGTTAGAAGGTTTGGCGGTGGGGCCGTGTGTTGGGGCGGGGGGGGGGTTAGAACACCCCTGCCTCATGGCGCCCTTCCCCCTAACACACATAAACACACACGCACACACACACACACACACACGCACACACACACACAATCCTTTCTGTTTAAAGTAAGGGAGCGGGGGGAAAAGCACCCAGCTTTCCAGCCCATATTTTAAAAGGGACTGACGTGAAGATATGAGGCGATGCAAATCAGTGGAGCACGGCGGTCACAGGCTTCCTCCACTGACAGGGCCGCTCTGTGAGGCAGTATATCAGGCTTGTCTCCGGCGGGCCGGCGTGCTCCTGACTCTTGTTGTATTGTGTTGCGCTTCCTATGTTCTGAGGGGCTGTTGCCTTCGAGGAAAAAGACCATCCTTGTACTACAAAGGCCTTCCTCTGCTCATGAATCTCAATGAAGGCTTGTATAATCCACGGTAATGAGGCCTTGCAGCTTAGGCTGTGCTGCATGTTGTGTTTTTTTTTTCTTTCTTTCTTTCTTTTTTTTTCACTTTTCCCGGAGCGAAGCAGAGAGACATGAGAAGCAGAGGCAATGCCCCGCAGCGTTTAGGTGCCCCGGAGTCTCCCTGTTAAGAGCTGCCCCGTATATCTCTTACAGATCTGTACATCCGTAACAATCCCCACTTTATCAATATTTACACTCACTGCAGAACTGCAGAAATGGGGCTCTCTCCTCCCGCGGAGAGCTGGGCTCTGCTCCGTCCTTTCTGTTGCTCCAGTGCATGGAGTGAAATGATCGCACTTCCTCATCAGATGTAAAAGAAAATGTAATGTACTTTTTCTCATGCCATCCATTTTGAGAAAGCTGCCATGTATAATAGTCAAGTTCATTGTTGGTAATGTAAAAAATCCAGGTTAATCATCAAATCCAGGTAAAGAGGGTCCATCAGATGCTAACAGGATCGGACATGTGACAAGAAATAGCTGAAACCAGGCAGAGCAATGGCAGCCATGCGTGCCGAGCGACGGTGCGAACGCTCTGCTTGACTTTATTAACGCCACGCTGAATAATTAAAGAATAATAACCACGGGTCACCGCGCGCGGCCCTCCCCGCGTCGCCGAGGAGCAGGAGGAGTGGGCGTGGCTTCCTGTCTCGGCCCGCTGAAGGATGGTCAACCAGCCCCGTGCAGGGGACCGTTAGGGAAGCAAGGCCAGGGCCCTGCGCTGACCTCCTGATTAACTCTCATTAGCTCCCGCGGCTCCAAAAACAGCAGGCCTGTTTTCTCAGGGAGCCTGTTTACACTGCTGAGACCCTGTCAGACACTCCACAGCAGAGGCAGGCCTTCCCTGAGTACACAGTCCTAATGGACATCACATGTCCATCGCTGGGCTCCCCATAAAAAGAGAAAGGAAGGAAGGAAGGATATTATGGAAAGAAAGAAGTTAACAGAGAGAATTAGAGAAAGGAAGGAAGAAAGAAAGAGAGAAAAGGAATAAGAGAAAGAATCAAAGAAAGAAAAAGATTAATTGATTGTGCTGATTATGTTTAATTTGAATAAAAAAGCAAGAGATACATTACACAGTGACAGCAAAAGGAATCTATGAGTGAACCAACAGTGGCCACAGAAAACTGCTTTTGTTATGTTTAATGTCATCAACAGTTAATAGGAAAGAAGAGCCAAATCACAAGGGTCCACTGGCTGCCCTTCTGATCATACAGTTTCGCTGCATTACAAAGTGAGAAATATTACATGCCTTTACACATTATGTTCTTTCATAGGTTACAGGTTGAAGGGTGATTTTGACATGACACCGTCTGAGAAAAGATATTTGAAAGGCGTGAGTTGAGTGGATATTTTAGTGCTTATTCTCTGGATGCCTGGGGTAATATTCCCTTAATGTCTTGGCCCTGGACGGACGTGTCTGCAGCAATCAGTCCGTTGTTTGTCTGCTCTGTCACTGCTGCTGGCTGCTTTGTGATAACAGCACAGAAGGACTGGAGGAAGAGTCCATTCAGGAATAGATCTGCTCGGATTGAATCAAGATTTTGGTTAATGTATATCTCTATTGGCGCAATAAACACCGGCGTTAATGACTTCTCTCCTCAGCTGATTGCTGTAATAGGCGTGTTATCAGCGGTGGCATGCACGGTGTGTTTGTACACGAGTTGCTGGCATTGATAAGGAGCTCACAATGCTGCTATCACGTTTTTAGTACGTTTCTGTCGGGGCTGTCTCAAAGTCCAGCTTGATTATTGAAAATGGACTTTGGAGATAGAGTAAAGATGAAGGCAATTTGCAGACATCCAGCCATTAAAATAAAACAAACCACTCAAAGGAACTACACACAGGGTCACTTTTGTGCTGTGACTGCCGACTGTACCAAGTCAGTATGAGAAAGGCTTCTGCCATATCAACGTGTACAGTAGTGGCACAGTAGCACTGCCAGTGGATTTATAATTGTTAAATTATCAACCAAACATTACTTTAAAAATTTCACAACCTCCTGGTTTGTAATAAAGTTCAGGGATCAGTAGGTGTGTGTACTCAGAAAACACTGGTTTGACTCCCAGGAAAGATGCTCCTGTACTTCAATTATCCTTGTTTGAATCCATGCGACTGAATGAATCATGCAAGGACTATGCTGTAAATGTGTAGCCACTGTAAGTCACTCTGGATAAGGATGTCTGATAATATTGCAAGTGAACCTACAGATAAAATAGATCTATGTACAATGACAAACAGATAAATGTGCTACATGTGTTGTCATGTAAAGAGATGTACAGATAAACTGGTTGCTTGTAAGAGGACGCGGAGAGCAATGGGTTTGCTTATGAGACAATGCACAGATAAAGGGGTTGCAAAAGGTTGCATCTAAGAGAGTTCCCAGATAACTGCATAGCACATATATAATAAGAGAATGCACAGATACAGGGGCTCTGTGCAAGGCGATGAGCAGGCTAATGAGTTGTTTGCATGATAATAGACAGGTAAAGATGTTTCCCTGTATGTAAAGAGACAGGAGGGCACAAAAAGTCTGAATATAGTAGCTTGAATCACTCAAAGAGAGGGGATTACTCCCATGCAATCCCAGGATGCACCAGGAGGCGCAGGCACCAGGAGGCTCGAGAACTCTTAAACGGTGGGTGCGTGCTGGATCAACCTCAAACCACAGGTTCATTACGGAGTCTAGACGAGACCTCCAGAAGATCGCTGACTTACTCCCCTGGCCTCACCTCCATGGCATGCGCTGCCATTGTTCCCGCCCCGCCCGGCGCTCGGCCTCACCGGCGTAATCACCGGGACACCGGGAGCCCTCGGCCGCAGCCGCGCTCGCGCACGCGGCAGGAGGAACCATCGCTAACACGCTCACGAGCGCCAGGCGGGTAACGCAGCAGGAAGACAGGGGCGTCACAGGATCTCAGAGGAGGGGAATCGGCGCCATGCGTCACGTCTGCAGCCCGCGCTAATAACACCTCACGGCTTCCGTGACACCATGGCAACCCTCTGATCCCCGGATCAGTCCGGTACTTTCTGCGGCACACTCAGATGCTCTTTTCAGGGTTCGTTTTCACCGTCCACAGTTTGCAGGAAGTCGCATGGAAAGCCGAGATTTGAATGTGTTGCCGGTTTGGGGGAATAGGGCTGCTGGTGGTTTGTAAAAAAAAAAAAGAAAAAAAAAGTTGTAATTTTGCAATGAATTCCAGTATGATAACAAGTACCAGCTGTGTGTTTTTCAGCACACACCACTCCGCCCCCCACCATCACCCCCACCACCATCCCCTGCTCTAGATTCTCCATGGTTCAGTTAAGATAACTGCTCTTAAGGGCCAGTGGTCTCAATCTCAGAGCAAATGAAAGATCTCTGACCAACATTGTTTTGAACAAAACCACAAGCTATCCAATAATCTGCATGTTTTTTTTGTTTTTTTCTTAATCAACTTTTAATTAAATCAGTGTGCCTCAGTGAGAACAGCAAGGGTGTTATTTGAAAGTATACAAGAAACCTTTAAAAACACATACGTAATGCCCTGTGATATCTCACAAGGGAGAGAAGAGAAATATTGCAGACTCTTTGACCGTCCTTTATTGAAGTAACAAACAGGTTGTTTCTTGACCTTTTTAGATGATAACCTCACTGACTTCTGATGGCCTTCCAGACTGCCGACAGCAGATCATTTAAGCGCAGACACTGATAATCCATAATCAATGACTGCTCTTTTCTGATGTCCCTGTCAACAACGCATGTGTTTGCCAAGGCTCATCTACAGTGTGGCTTACTTATTAACTGTGAAAGGAATGTGTGGATGTAGATAACAGTAGAAATACAGTGTTGGACAATGTGTCTGTAACTGTCTGTGTGCATATGGATGTATGGAATATGAAAGATATGGGAGTCTTCCACCTCTTTGGAGTCTAAAATTATACCCTCTGTTTTAACTGACATTCCCTTCGGCATTGCATTGGCTGTTGAATCTCTCTCTCTCTCTCTCTCTCTCTCTCTTTTACTTTCTCTCGTTAATGAACAAATACTGAAAAATTCAATGAAATAGCTGCCGGGGAGACTGAATACAGGAAGGTAATGAGGCCCTAACTGTGATCTGGGCAGAACTGTCCGCTGGCACTTTATTAAAGGCGTCAACATGCAAATCGTTTGGTGGGATAGATGAGCATTTCATTAGGAAATGAAGCTACGGCTGGCAGTAACCCCAGCTTCTTTTGTCTTTACAGAGACATACTAATGGAGGGGGGGGGGCTGAAATTTACCCCCATACTCACACTGAAGAACCTCTCCCTGCAGGGTTTGCCGGAGAGAAGGAGTACATTAAAGTGCCATGATTACAGCAAACCTGCAGGCTCAATCAGGGGGTAAGGGTGGGGCAGGGCAAGGGCGTGGCAAGGATGGGGGCAGGGTGGAAGGGGAATCTGAAGGAGGGCTGAGACTGTGGTGATAAATATGGTTGCAATCTATATTACCTTAATGAAAATAATTGTTGGTCTGTATCTACCGATCGGTGAGTTACCACTAAATTATATCCTTTGAAAAAACATGAATCCAAATCACATGGGTTCATTAATGACTGATGCAGATTTGGCTGCTGACATGACTTGGCACTGATATGGCTTGAGTCCCTTGGATGGCATCTAATTATTTGTTACATTAGCTCAATGGAAACATGCTTTCCTTCATTCCTGGGTCCAAGGTATAACACTATTTCTCATTTTGCTTATTTACCTTCCTTTCAGTAAGTTCTTAGAAACTATTTATTGTTTCCAGACACTGAAAAAATATTCACAGTTGCATAATTTTTGACATATGGTTTGTTGGTCTTGTTGATATGGACTAATCCTTCTCATAAATTGATGAGTTGTATCTCAGTGCAAGTCTCAGGTTTGGGTAAATGTTTTTCTGGGTTTTTGTCTGTTTTCCCCTTTTCTCAGAATTCGGAAGGCTCTGTCATTGTCATTAATATTCTGGACAGCACATGCAAGCTCCCACTCTCTTCCTAAACATGATGTCATCTTCAGATTACATTTTTGTGGTGCTATTCAGTTTTATTATTCTGTTTTGTTATTCAAGGAATCTGGTATTTCGACATGTGCATACAAAACATTTTGGGATGATGAGTGCGTCTGCATGCAACATACATGAATTTTTTTTTGTTTTTTCTGTTACTGTGAAAAACATGTTTGTAAATCATTTCTAAGGCTATTTGAGGAATGTTCTCATCATCATCATCATCATCATCATCAACAGTATAGCTGGGATGTAGAAGCATATGGGGTGAGAGGAAGAAGGAATGGAGGGATGGATGTGGAGGTAAAGAGGTGAGCACTGAGAGTGGCATCAGAGGCTGTAGAGACAGCGGAAGCTGGTAAAAGGTAACTGCATAGATTGTGCCCTAAGATCTCTCATATGTAAAAGTACACATGAACATATTTTTCACTTTTTTCCTTCGTGAGAGTTGGTCATCATCTTGTATTTTCAATTTTCGCTTCTTCATGTGATGAATCCGAGGGCCCAGAAATAACAACTGCTGACAATTATAAGCTCCCAACCACAGCGAGGGAGGCCACTCAGATATGCAAATATATGCTATACCCACGCGAAGTTCATGATTTGTCATTATTCATTGCTGTTCATGCTTAATGTTGTGTGATGACTGTGTGAGTTCAACTGCACTCAGTGTCCTCTCTGAGAAACAAAACAAAGCCTTTTCTGAACTGACTCACACCCTTCTGACCTTGTCTTTGCATCATCGACTCTCTATTTCTCTATGTCTCTTAAACACAGACCTTCTTTCTCGACAACATGTTTTGCTACTTTTTAACTCTTTCTTTTGCATTTTTCTCTTTTTTCCTTTTCCGTCTGATGCTATTTTTCCTCCTTCTCGCTCCCCCTCTCTTGCTTGCTGCTCAATAGGGTTAAACAGCTGGTACACGTCCTTTTCTTTCACTAATGATGACAGCAGTTCATTAGCGTACAGTAGAAACGGGACACAGAGGTTAACTCAGGCTTTTCCTCTGAAACGGTTCTTTTACAGCCCTGTGGCACTGATTCATTTTCCAACAGCATACAACCCTGCTGCCAGGCCAGAGCAGACGATCACAGAGCCAGCTACAGTTAACTCACAGACTGCCAGCACAAACCTCAGCAGGAAGAGAACGGCACACTGTAGCTTTAAAAAAAATACAGATGTCTGACAGAAGCAGAGACAGCTCGATTTACAGGTAGGATGCTGTAGCTGCATGCTCTCTTTTGGCCTCTTGGTCAGGGGGACATCCTGAGTCTTAATAGAGATAGCTTCAGGGCAATGGCAGTTTTATGAGAAACCAGCTTTCTACCAGTAGACATGTGTTGGAAAGGTCAATTAGGGGAACTTTTTTGTGCAGTTGTAGAAAGACAAGTTTGTAACATTTTGCGTCCCTGTTCAGGCTCACCCTGCTGTATTCAGCACTGTTTCTGCCAATTAGGCCGTGATTCAGACGTGAAGAATGTAGATATTTATTTATGTGCTTGCTTGTCTTTCGTAACTAAGACTCTCTGTTCTCCAAGTTTATTCACACTGCTTTCAATTCACAGTTGTTGACAATACATATTTACATAGGGGTTCAGACTGCGCTGAAAACATTTTCAAGAAGACATGCAACTGGTCTAAGAAAGCAAAAAATAAACCGTTAACAGGAAAGGTTGGACAGATCATCTTGTCTGGAGAGAGAGGAAAGGGGAGGGAGGAAAAGTCTCCGGTTGCATTCTCTCACCACTCCCTCTGCAGGTTCACAGTGTGGGAGAGACAACATTTGGGAGCAAATCGTGACTGGGACAGAACCCTACATCTCTGTAAATATCTCATCCCCTCTAGGACTGTATCTTTTCATCAGTCCGATCCATGCTCGATTAGTCAAGCCTGGCCGGGGATCACGTCCTCTCCCTGAGAAGTGCTAACTTGGACAGTGGGAGGAATTTTTTGTGGTTTATCCAGCGAGCTCCTCCATCTGTGTAAACTGGAGCTTGCCAGGATGTAGACTCCCTTTATCCGCAGACACAGGCAGGCTTAACCCCTTCAGCCCTCTGTCACCGTGATCTCTGATGGCAGAGGCCAGGCTTCTGCCCTTTTCACGCACCTACAGGCAGTGCGAGAGATAACGTGCCAGGAGAAGTGTAGCCTCGTGCTAAAAGCCTTCCAGCTCATTGTTGAGGTGGAGGAGGGGGCTAATTCTTTGTTTGGAATTGCTTACTATGTTTCTGCCCAATTGTAAAAAAAAAAATTTTTTATAAAAGAAAAAAAACATATCAATATAGTGTAAGATTTCAATTAGTTAAAAAAAAGTATTGGAGGCAAAAAAATAAATAAATAACAAGCAGAAGGGGAGACAGTTCACAGAACAAAGATGTATGTCAGAGTCCCACATAGAGGCAGTCCCTCAGAGCATTTATATCATTCATATCATATCACGTATGTTTACATTAAGCATTAGTAAATCATCAATTGTTACGCTCTGCTGATTCCCAAATAAGGTTAGTGGGGTTAAGGTTATTACTTCTGAGAGAAAGCTTTGGCAGAACTCCCTAATATACTGTATGATACATCAATGCATTTTAAATCCAACAATGGTGATAGGTGGCTCTGAAAGAGCTTATGTAAGTGTAAATTGCAATTTCTCATAACAGTGTGACTAAGTTATGATAGTGTGTGCGTGCGTGTATGCGTGCATGCGTGCATGCATGTGTTCATGACAGAGAGAACGTGTCTAAATGTTTGTTTATTGGCAAATTTGTGTTGGCGTTGGAATGCATGTGTACAATTTGGGCCTTTGTGTGTGTGTGTGACTGGATATTTGTGTATACGTGTGTGTGTGTGTGTGGGTTTGTGTCTGTATGCGTTCCCGTGCTTGTGCATATGCAACATGTGCAAGTGCAATGTGTGTGCGTGTGTGTGTGCGCATGTGTGTGCAAGAGGGTGTGTGTCTGTGTGTTTTTGTGTGCGTATGTGTTGACCGTCATGTCCAACGAGCCTGGAAGATTTTCTTAAGAACAGGAACAGAAACCTTTTGCCTCTCCTTCCGCTTTGTGTCCAAAGCACCGCAGTGCCAAGCTGTCCTTGTCCACTTCTCTTCTTCATGTGCACAGACACTGTTACGACCACAAACATGACAAAACAGCTTCCAAACAGTCCCCTCCTGCACTTACCAGAAATATTCACCTTCTTGTTATTCGGTCTCCAACGCAACCGTCACTCTTTTCATTTAACTGCACCATGGTGTCCTGAGCCTTTGGCAGTGCCGCAGTTCTCTGGGGAGGCTGCCGTGCATCCCGGGGACTGTCTGACGGGGAGAACGTGCCGCTAGTTAATGTCGTTAGTTACTGGTACGTGTCTGTTTGTCAGACGGTAGTGATGCCTCGTGAACCGTGCTGTCGGCCCATCAGAGCCAACTGCCAGCCCTGAGACACACGAACGCCCCGCCAGGGAGCCACAGCCTTCCCAGCATCCCTCAGTGCGTGCCAGCCGTGAGCAATACAGCGACTCTTTGGCCGGCGTGGGAGCCGGGGGCACCCCTACCTCACCGTCTGCGGGCAGAATGTGACTGTGGTGCCACTGTTAAACGGTTTAATAAGCCATGACGTCCTGCTTCAGACCTGGTGCTCGCTGGGAACTTGGAGCCTGATGACCGGAACCCCACATTCTTTTTTCCATACTCTGAATTTTGTTTCCAAACGATCGCTCAGGGGATGGTTGGGTAAGGTGCATAAAGTGGGCACTCCAAAAGCAATGAGAATTAAACCAGTGCTTCCCCAAGGCTTTTGGCACTGTTGGCAGCAGCTGTTGGACAGAGGAAGTATCCTTTTGTTTTTGTGTGTGATATCGTTGTAGTCTGGCTGGACTGTTGTACATGCGTGCGTGTGTGTGTGTGTGTGTGTGTGTGTGCAAGCCTGCGTGCGTGGGTGCATGTGTGTTCGTGCATGCGCCTGCCTGAGTGTGTGTGTTAGAAGCAGCGTTAAGCTGAGAAAAGAAAAGTGACATCATGCCTTTGTGAAATGAATCACACATTTAGAGATTTGGAGAGGGGTCGTCACTGCTCCAGGCTTGATGAATCCACTGAGACACAAACTTATGCAACAAAGTGTGATTTACAATTCTATGAATTTGATATATGAAGCCAAACAAGCGTGCCTTAGCTATCCTCCTCACCTAGTTTGGAAAGGCATAGGAATGAGAATTTAACTTGGAGAGAGTTAGAGAGACACAGGGACATACAGAAAACACTTTTTTGATCCACCCGTTCTATTTCTTTCTCTCATTCTTATTTTGATAGCAGTGCTTTGCACTGTGTCGTGTGGGTAGACACTGTAACACACAAAGTAGTACAAAAGCACAGAAAAGAGAAAATAAGACAATTCTGTGGGAACCGGTCCTGTATCTCTAATAAGCACAGACACTGCTGCATATCCCACAATCCACTTGTGCTTGTGATGAGCAGAGAGCACGCACCCATGCTGCAGGGGCCTCTCTGCGTTCCTGTCCCTTTAACAGACTCTTCCCTGTAAAGGATTTATGCGCTGTGAGTCACTGGGCTGTCCCTGGCACACGGGCCCTAACCCCCTGTGTTTATGACTGGATCTGGCCCAGAGCCTGGCCTCATGGCTGCCTGGCTCAAAAGCTCTCACACTGCCAGAGTCTCAGTTAACCCTTACTGGAGGGGGGCGGGAAGCGAGGGGATGGGGCCCCTTTTTTACCACCGTACGATCCGTCGTGTTCTGAACGTACTGTAGGTGTGACCCAGCCTGCGGTGTCACGCGCACCACACGCGTCCTGTGCATCTTGCCGCCAGGGTTTCTGGGAGGCATGTGCTGGCAGGGTATGACCTCCAACGCAACCCTGTACCCCCCCTCCCACTGTCCACCACAATGCTGCCCACCTGTCTCGTGTTCTCACTTTTGACACAGTTTCGCTAGAACCCAGTGTTCCCTCGGATATCCTATCCCACGTAAAACATTCGTATTTTCACCTGGGGACAGGAGTATCAACGCATTATGAGAAGGCTCCTGCTTTTCAAAGTTTTGTTAATGAAAACGAGCTAATGAAAAAGATATTCTTTTTTTGATCCTTTGAGCTGAGTAAATCTCAATCTTCCTGATTCAGTATCAGACTAGCAGTGGGCCTATTTGTAGGCTAGCTGATAGCTGCCAGCATTCACAGTACCTGGCAGTCACGTCTCGCTGACTACCTCACGTACAGCTCCACAGGTAACAGCAGTCACCTCAGCTGTCCCTTCCTCCCACAACCTCCCTCTATCCTGAGGGAGAGGTGGAGAGAGCGAAAGACAGGTGAGCGTGTGACCTCACACGTCTCAGCTGCTTCAAAGGCAGACTTCTTTCTCCACAACGGTCACAGCCGTGATCCTGGAGGTCTCGACATGCGAATGATACCACACTTTGATTTATTTGAATGCATATAAGATTTATGCTCCTCACAGAGATAAATGAATTGAAAACATAAATTAAATTGTGCATTCTATGGGGGGGGAAAGTGTGTTGTTTGTGCTATACACTGAACTGAATTTTCATAAAAGTAATAAATAAATAAATAAATAAATAAATAAATAAATAAATCTAATTCAAACAGTGAATGAGTCAATGCAGCAGAGGTGTATTTTAGATATTTGACGTTTCATGAAACATAGCCATTTGGTTACTGCAACTCAAATGTACTTTTGGGTGGAGTTTACCAATTGAACATATACTTCATTGGCATGATGAACTGGATGAACTATTGAACTGCACACGAGGATGCTCTCTCAATTTATTTTCATGTTCTAAAATACCGTATATAGAAAGACACAGTTGGCAAGTTACATAGAAGCACATAATCTTTGTGTTTTTAAAACAAGGATATATTCATTATCTAATATTATCAAGCCTGTCCAAGGTGTATGCCTGCATCTCGCCCAATGCATGCTGGAATAGGCTCCAGCACCCCCCGCGACCCTGACCAGAATAAGCGGGTCGTAACGGTGTCTGTGCACATGGAGAAGAGAAGTGGACAGGGACAGCTTGGCACTGCGGTGCTTTGGACACAAAGCGGAAGGAGAGGCAAAAGGTTTCTGTTCCTGTTCTTAAGAAAATCTTCCAGGCTCGTTAGATAATTGATGGATGGATGGATAAAGCATTAACAAATTCACTATGACGCTCCTAGCAGGCAACATATTTTAATGTGATACTGATAACTAGTATGAGGTTACCCACGTGGGAATTGATTACAGTAATTTACTAGTCTTCAGTAAATCACTGTAATACTGTTTACTGCATTGCGCTTTGCCTTCATACCTGTATATATAAGTGAGTGTCATGCTCTTCTGTACCGTACTCTGCTGTGCTTGATGCCGCTGGACACCCCGCAGTAAATGTTCAGGGTTTATGGTGCACTATACTGTAATTACCACTATCATGTGTCCCCATACAGGTTGCGAACCTGCTGACTATCAGAGAGCCAGTACAGTCTTTCCTTCCTGTACCAGAGTCCCAGGCTGGCAGGTCCGCCCAGGCCAGTATCACATACAGGACATTCTTTCGCTCTCCCTCGCTTTCTCTCCTTCCTCCCTTCTCCCTCCTGCCCTCTCCCTTTTCTCCCTTCCTCTCATTCTGCACAGCCAGTATTGATCCCCCCCCCTTGCACTCCCTGGGCCAAAATTGGTAGGTCTATTTGCTAAGTATAATTCCTGAGGCGCTCACTCTAATGCAGGGCCACTTAATCGCTCTTGTTGGTGGAGAGGGGGGAGTGTAAAAGATCTCTGGGTGATTTAGTGTAGAGGACGGCAAGCTGGGACACGAACCTGAGCAGCAGTGATACACCTGGAACTGTTCACACTGCGCCGATCACACAAAGGTGTGTGCATGTGGACGTGCTGCTGTGTTTTTTTAAATACAATTAATTTGCACAGCTGGATATTTGCTAAAGCAATTCAGGTTAAGTACCTTGCTCAAGGGTACAACAGCAGTGTCCCACCTGGGAATCAAACTTAAAATATTGGAGTTAGGTGCCCAGTTTCCTAACCATTATGCTACGCTGCTGCCCCCTGTGTATGTGTGTGTGTGTGTATGTGCGTGTGCATGAACATATGTGTATATGTGTGTGTTTGTGTCTGTTTTGTTTGTGTGTGTCTGTGTGTATGTGACTGTGCATGAATATATGTGTATGTGTGTGTGTGCGTGTGCGTGTGTGTGTGCTCTTTCTGCTTTATCACATTGGAGATGGAGTTGTACCTCTGAGCATGTAAATGAGGTGTGCAGTTAAACAGTGTTGAAATACGAGCTTTAAGCGTGGAGATGCACAGCCAGGTCTATGAGGGATTAAGGGAAAGTAAAGTGTGCAGGCTGCTCCTGGTGTGATACTACACCTCTCCTTCCCCAGACAGCCAGTAATGCCCTCTTCCCACACTGTAATGGCCCCTTCTACTGCACACCAATTTACCAAGAATAACAATTAACTAGATCATGGGCAACACAAACAGCACGCCGATTCTGACAACTGGAGAGGGAGTGAGAGACAGGCAGAGTGCTGGTGAATAGCCAGGGGGCAAAAGGAAAAGGGGGAGGAAAGGAAGAGGAAAGAGAGCGGCAGTAAGAATGAAAGACAGAGAGAAGAGAGCCTCGTCGATAAAAAGAGGGGAAAGGAAAGGGAAGAGGGAGTGATTGTTGGGGAAGTTGGTCAGAATCTCAGGAGACTTCTTAAAACCAGAGTTCATTTTAATAACAGAAAAAGTTTTTGAAAGGCTGGGAATTGCTGCAGGATTCTTACCAAGCCAGAATAGATAAGAGGAAGGAGAAAGAGGAGATGGGGATGGGGAGAGTGAGAGTAAAGGGGTGTAGAATTATACAGGTGGTGTATCTCTAAGGACATCAGATCAGAATAGACTCTTCAATGAGGAAAACAGCACTTTTTCAGCAATACATTTCTACTGTTCCTGGTCGCTGTTGGGGGACAGTAGAAATGTAATCTCTATTGCATCTCTACTGGCTCCTACAGCTGACAGGATGAAGGAAGCAGTAGAGATGTAGAGGCCTGCAACAATGTGGTGGACAGGAGATAATAAAGTCATAATGGAATGGATAATATAAAGAACAGGAACAGGGAATATTTGAGATGAAGGGGATAGTACAAATGAATAAATGTTGGGGGCAGTTACTATTTAGAGGAATGTAAGTATGTGAGGGAGAGTAGAGATAAAGTAGACATTAATGAGATAGAAGGGCATATTGGGGAGAATAAACATATTGTGGACTGCAGACATATAGGGAGCAGTAGAGGTGCAGTGAACAGTAGAGAGGTGATGTGTAGAGTCCACATGGTGCGTACAAATACCAAAAGTACCATGAAAATATGACTTCAGAATGTGGAGGAGCAAAGGGTGTGAAGAAGACTTTGGGAAAAGCGTAAAAGGGCGCATGGGAGGGAACTAAAATCTGGGGAAAGAACTGTGAGAATGGAAATGAGGGCCTGCAGGAGTTAAGGACAGGGTGACATAAAGCACAGACGGTCTAGAAAAGCTAGACTGCAGGCACTGTTCATTTCCTCTGGTAAATTGATTTCTCTGTTAGCTCTCATTAAACGGACGCTAACGCTTCAATACCAGCGTGATTACTGGAGGCTATGCTGCTCCCTCTCAGCCCGCCGTGCCTTTAATGAGAGGTCCCGCGCACGTAGACTCCGGCCTGTCACAGCTTGCTCATCCCCGTCTGTGCCTGGCGCTGAAGCCCCGCCCCACCCCCACCCCCCCTCCCCCGGTCCCCCCCGGTGTCACAGCGAGCGCCGATCGCTCTCGCAGGGCTGCTTAAACAGACAGGCAGAAAGGCAGGTTTCAGCTCCGGGGCGGGGCCGCCCGCCGCCGCTGAGGTGCTTTTCTCAGCTCTTTCATGCAGCTTCAAAGTGCAAACAGAGGGAGACAGAGCGGGCCCTGTGCGAGGCGGAGGCGGGAATGGCGGCCCAGCGCCTTTCCGCCACGCTGCGAAATGTTACAGATCTATTTCTGAGCCCCGGGTGGCAGAGCCGGCCCACTGTAGCCAGGGTGTCAGGAGCACGGGGGTCAGCAGGGGGCGAGGGGTGGGGCTCTGGCACCACACCCCACGGCCCGCATGCTGACATGAGCCCCCAGCACCCAGGTCACTGCCCCCCAACATTTGGCTTCTGCCTGAAATACTCCCAGAGCAGAGCAGAGGTTCTACTTCCTCTTCCTAACTCACTAACTTCCTCTCTTCCAAATAAACAACATTAGCTCTGCTACATAGCTCGTAAATCCATATTAAGATTGAGGCACGAAATGTGTATGAAAATTAAAAGCCTTGTTCTCTCTACACAATAACATTTTTTAAAAACAACTCATCTGTTTCAGATGGTTTCAGTTTTTTTACCCAGTTTAAAAAATAAAAAAAACTACAAGTACAAGCGCAGAAAGATGCGTTTGTGTTCCATGCTTTCATATCTTATCAACATTTTAAAAACTAAAATAAGCCTGCTGTTCAATGAATATTCACAGTGTTTATGGCATAGTCTCTCTCTTTAAAATGCAGTCAGGTCGAGCAGAAGGACAGGGAGCTCAATCCCAGCTCTGCTCTGTGTGCGGTCGCAGGACCTGTCACCGTGCGATGCCACATTAAGCAGGTGTCACAACCCCCCCAGAACGCACAGAGGAGGTCCCCGTGTCGAATCTGCAGGGCAGTGTGAAAGCCTCCCAAAGACGTCTCCGCCGCCTCCCACACGCGTCTTTGAACGAGAAAATCAGGGGGTTACCTCCATTAGCGAAGACACCCCGAGCCGGCTCCCCCATACCGAGGAGCCCTGATGAGGATATATTATTCAGGCAGCTGTCAGCCGTCACTGCGAGTTGCTGGAGCGGGATTCAGGTGAGGCCCCCGGGGCGACAGTTAAACTGCTGAAGACTGAAGAATCGCGGGTGGCTGTGGAAGTGCCTGATGGAAAAAAAATAATAATAAATGAATGAGTGTTGAAAAGAGGAAGCAGAGGAGCTGCTGCGTGTTACACTGATCAGCCATCATTAAGACAAGGCCTTGTCTCCGTGAAGCACCGGCCTCCCAAGATTGTGCTCCCAGCATATGACATGTTTTCCTTCTCGACTGCCTTGAAGTTTAAAAGATGAAGAAGGGGCGGGGGGCGCGAAGGGGGGCACAAAAAGAATGGAAAAGATGGATAGATCTTGGAGATATACCTTTCATTCTTTTTTCTCACTTTCACTCTGTAACTCCATTTCCCTCTCTCTCACTCACTCATTCTCTATCTCTCCTTCTCTCTCTCTCTCTTTCTCTCTTTCTCTCCCCCTAACGCTCTCTCTGCCTCCAGCCTGAAGCTCCTTACGAAAACGCAACATATCATAATTTAACTGCATTTCCTTTTTTGAATAGTGCTGAGTTCAATATTATTTTGTTTTGAACTTGACTTCTTTTTTTCTGGCATACTCTAGGGTACCCCTTCACGAACTGCGGCATTATGCTCAGCGCATTAACTTAAGGGCAATCGACACCTCTTTTCAGCTTCTTGTGTGCTTGGGGTAACTGTGGTTTGAAAGATAAGGGATTTGAAAATCTTGCCTAAGTTCCTCTTCACTCCTCCCTGTGAGAGCATGATCTGAGCTTCAGAAAAATGGGCTCATGAGTTTGAAGAAGGTGTCTGTTCATCAGCTTGTGATGTGGTGGCACCTCTCACTCATTGGTTTCTGTTGGTTAATTGTCCCTGATGAGGGGCAGGTGTG
The DNA here is from genome assembly GCF_018555375.3 of Anguilla rostrata. Classification (NCBI taxonomy): domain Eukaryota; kingdom Metazoa; phylum Chordata; class Actinopteri; order Anguilliformes; family Anguillidae; genus Anguilla; species Anguilla rostrata. The sequence goes on along the minus strand of NC_057943.1, from coordinate 20,055,772 downwards.
GGAGGCCTATATCTAGCCCCTGGTTTCCGGGGTTCAGCGCAGACTGATTGTTTGTCATGCTCTAGGTGTGTAGGGGTGTAAGAATCCGCAGAAGTTACCGCATCGATCCTATCGGTGAGATTTGTCCACCATTTTGTTTCTTCTCTGAGCTGATTCACTCTTAGTGCTTTGGAGGACATTTTGCCCTCGTCTCTTTAGATTTCCTTTTTCCGGCCCGCCGGGCTGCGAGTGTCATTTTCTTTAGTAGGTTACTCCACTCTGTTTTCCTATTGGGTTTTTACTCTCTAGGTAGCTACGCTACAGCTGTGTTTAGTTTTTAGAGTCCACTGACGGAAGATTCAGTGAGTAGAGGGAGCGATTTATTTAGAGCTCTTTCTTATTTGGTGTTTCCCCTGTCCCTTTCAATCGCTTGGTGATTTTTGTCGTTTCCCCTCGGGGGTAACTTTTAGATGTTACAGCGGCATAATGCCCCCTTAAAGAAAACCTAAATTCCTTCATTGCGATTGTGGTCATCCTCCAAGCCCTACATTGTTTGTCCTTCTGCAGTGGAATACTGCATTTATTCTGTTTCTGCCATTCAGTTTCTGGCGGTGGTGTAAAATCTGCCAGCACTACGCATCCCCTGGGACCAGCTGGTCCCATGTCATGTAACCGTGTTTACTGGGAGTTAAGGCTGCTGTCACGGTTCAGCTCTAAGGGGTAATGAGGGGGACACTGAACCTCCACAGTGTCCCCCCCCACCCCATCTCACACTCAAGCCTCAGCGTGAAGCGAAGAAGGAAAGCAAAAGGCTCCTCTCCAGATCGCACCAACCTAAGAGCTCCCATACATAAAAGGCACGCGTGGAATAGCACAGTTCCCAGACACAAACTCTGAGGCACAGTCCTCCTTGATTAGTCCACCCCCACCAGCCCCCTCCATCCCTGCCAGATGGCTAGCATTAGCAAAGAAGTGATAACAGGATTTTCTGATTATTACGCAGCAGTTATGGATTTAAACGCAAGGGATTCCAGTTAATACGATTAAGAGAAGAATGTCCAGAAAATTAAGTGAGAGGATCACACGCTCCACACATTATATCATGGCCCATTATTAGGAGCGTTGTTATTTGCTGCATAGTGCCCTGGCCACAATCATTTGGTCGAGTTTCCATTACAAACATCGAATGGACACTCAAGGAGGTGTCAGCACTGAACATTGGCAATGAGCACAATCGGTGACTGGTTCATGAACTTCCAACGAAGTTGCATTATGGGGCGTTACCATTCTATTAAAAGCACTGCCAGTACATGACAGGAGGAGTCTTGCATACATTGTGTTTCTCACATAAGGGCAAGAGTATAGTAACGGGCAGCATTTGACTTCATGGTCAGCTATCTGACCATGGGGCTTGTGGTGGGTAACTGTTAGCCCAGATTCCATCAGGAGTACAAACTGCTTCTCTGTGGGTAACATGCAAATCTTTCCCTGACAAGATTTTTTTGTAAAAATTGATTTGCATTGTTAGTGTAAAATGTTCCATAAAGTACAGGTGTCTGTGGAAAAACCACCACCCCCTTCCCCCTTCAAAACACACACACACACCTTCAGAACATTTTATTGTTTTTATATCAAACAGCTTCCTGTAATGGACACTAGACAGTTAAACACACATGTACAGACAAGCACACACACACACACACAGGCACGCACACACACACACCTTCTGAACATTTCATTGTTTTTATATCAAACAGCTTCCTGTAATGGACACTAGACAGTTAAACACACATGTACACACAAGCGCGCACACACACACACAGGCACGCACACACGCACACACCTTTAGAATATTTTATTGTTTTTATATCAAACAGCATCCTGTAATGAACACTGCTTAGTTGAACACACACACACACACACACACACATGCGCACACACACACACGCACACACATCTTTAGAATATTTTATTGTTTTTATATCAAACTGCATCCTGTAACGAACACTGGGCAGTTGAACACACACACACACACACACCATTAGAATATTTCATTGTTTTTATAGCAAACAGAACCATCACACACACTGAGCCTGGGAACATGGAGACTGAAAACACTGTGCGTGTGAAAGTTGATACTGATCTGTGATATGTGATTGTGCCTTGTTTTTCACATTTGCAGTGTCATTCCGGCTCTGGCCTGCAGCCTCTGCTCCATCACCAAAATAAAAATGTGGAAGGAACTGGACAGGAAAGGGTCAGTGAGAGTCAGAGTATTTCATTCAGTTCCTCTTTACAGAAAGTGCCAGATTTCTCTGCATTATTCTGGATTTTTTTTTTTTCCTGTGTATTCCATTTACTCTGCGGCTGGGCTTGGTTCCATCTCTCCAGCGGCCTGTGTGAGCATGCGCTAATGAAAGGCTGGGATGCAGGTTTTCTGTCCAAGTCTGGATTAGTATCTATCAAAGCTGCCTCACAATGCAGCATCATTCCAAATAGCCCACTTCTGAGCACAGGGGGACAAAATCATGGAAATGCCTTACAGAGTAACTTTTCAAAAGTGTCATATCTAGTGTGTTGCACTCAATGCACTCTGAGATTCCACAATGTACTTTACATCAAGCTATGTTTCTTTCTAAAGATTCTATATATATATATATATATATATATATATATATATATAATATCAATTAATGGAGCAAGCATGGTATCCCTTGCTGTAGTTATATTTTTATATCAATTCAGTGAAATGCATGCATCAATCGTATGTGTATAGGAATACTTTTCTCTGTACTGAAAACTCACCAGATGTTAGAGTCGTAATAGACTTGTTTTCATAGTCTGATATTACACAAGCCAGGGAAAATGTTCTCATTGGGCTAAATATTTACAGAACCCTGGGCCAAAACAAATGTTTCACCTTGTCAGAAACAGACAAAAAATATAATAGAATAGAATATGTTATTTCCATTTATGCATCAAACCAAGGTATTTCAGTAATGGGAATCGTTTTGATATAATTCATGTTTAATACACATAGGATTATGGCTTGTTACCACTTAATCAAGAAACCACAAGATTCTTTTTCTTTCATTTGTCACAAACTGTAGTTAGAGAAGAGACACAAGGATCTTCCCATTTATTTTAATGCAACATTAAAATGTTTATTTTTTATTTAACCTTTATTTAACCAGGAAAATCCCAATGAGATCAAAATCTATTTTGCAAGGGGGACCTGACATAAAACACAAAGTTACAAAGTTACGCAAGACAGTAGACAAACGAGTGATATCTATATTTTATAGATGTCATTTATGTGTGATTTTAATGGGGTCCTGTCACTGTGCAGTTTTGTGACTAATTTGTGGGCAGAGTCTCATCTCAAAAGTATAATGGTAATGTGCTTGGGGTATGGCAGGTAAAGAGGGATCAGACTGGACACACTGCAGCCAGACCGCCCGGCATTGTGCCAGTCCGGGCAGACCCAACAGATTTTTCCCACAGAAACTTCTCTCTCTCTCTTTCTGTCTCTCTCTCTCTCTCTGCCTCTCTCTTCTCTCTCACTTTTATTATTTTTCTATTTCCTTTTCAAAGTTGAGGAAGCTGGGTTGAAATTGAGGCTACAGCTGGAAAATGTTGAGTCTCGTTGTTATTCTAATGTTTGGCTTGTTATGATTTTTCTACTTTTTTATTTTTTGATTTGAAAGGACATGGTAGATAAATAACTAAATTTCACACTCAGACTGCAATTGATCAGATTACACAAGAAATAATTTGTGGAGCTGTTCTAGTTAATAGTATTTGCATTGGGATACAAATGTAAGGCACCTTTAAGTGACAAAGCAGTATTTATTTTGTCCCTCTCTTTGAAAAAAGATAAAAGTATTTTCATTTTACATTAAAATATCATTCAGTCTCTGTAAGTTGTTTTAAAAAGGTAGGTTGCCTTTGGATGTGACAAAACAGGCAACTGAAGAGTTAACAGTACTTTCCAGAAAACTCCCGCTGAAAAACTCTCATAAGCTTCAGAGAGAGAGAGACAGAGAGATGGAGAGAGAGAGAGAGGATAAGTGGGAGGTGGTACTCAGCAGAGGAGGGAGAGGCGAACTGAGGGAGCAAAAGAAAACAAGAGAAGGAAGGAGTGGGACAGGCTGAAGGGAAGAGGAGTAAGAGGAGGGAGAGAGAAAGGGGGAGAGAAAAGGAGGGAGGGAGAACACCATGGAGGCACTCTCCAATGAAAACAAAGTGTCAGATTTAACACACTTGTGCAGAGAGGCACAGCTTAATGACCCACTTCCAGGAGTCCGACGACTACAACAAACCCATTGATCCCCAGAGTGGGGGAGGCAGGGAGAGAGTGAGAGAGAGAGGGTGATAGAGAGGAGGGGGGGTGGCTGGGGAACTGCCAAGGGGAAAATGAAACTTGTTGTGACCCTAATAAGAATGTTCTTATTTTGAAGATTATCTGAATACACACTACAGAAAATACCTCTGTACATGTATAAACCATGCTGGATTTTTTTGGGTTTTTTATTTCTTCTTCTTGCAGCTGTGTCCACGGTTTGTGTGGACACAAACCACACTTTCGTGTGTTATGTAACTGCCTCCATATATTGTAAACGCCTCACACACAGCAAAACTTTCCCAATGTATACTTCCGGAAGGTCAACCACAAGGATGTCACTGCAGGGAGTAGAACAGCTCAACACCTGAGAGATTCAGCCCAGCAGGTCAGCACTCCATCACTGGGGGGCACCATTCCTGGGATTTCAACTTGACTCCACCAGTTTTAGCAGCTTGGGGGGGGAAGTTACGGTAGCAACCGCTTGATCATTTGTTGCCCAGTTGTTACATAAAGCTAATTAAACACAAAAGAATTTTCTTGTGCTTCCAATTAAAACTAAGCTATGAATTGGGCCTGTGTGGAAGGTGGGTTATGTGTCCACACCCAGGCGGTGGTATTCCGTGGCAGTGAGAATATGCAGGACTGGGGCAGGGAGAACAGGCCACTCCGGGGGCCAACCTCCCCTCCAGAAAGGGGTGGACAGACGCTTGACAGTAACCACATCCAGAGCTTCATGTAAATGGCCACATCGACTTGAGTTTGTCATGTCTTTGCCCCAGGAATGGGGGGCTATTTAGAAGCCACAGACATATTAACTGTTGGGCCCTTGGGAAGGCTGTAGACTATTTCTGCTTCCTGTTTGTGTGGAAATGGAACTGTGTCAAAAGCTACACTGGCCTTAATAAACTGCTCTGGAAAATACCATGCCCTGCATAGAGCAGAGCTGAGTATTCACCGTAATACAGCTGACAGTCAAAGATTTCTTTAAGGTTTGTCTTTATTTTTGTCATTAATTCAAATTAACTTTTAATTCAATTCAACTTTTATTTATATAACAACTTGTGCATGTTTACAATACAAAGTGCTTCACAGTAAAAAAGATCAAGTAGATAAAATCTGAGTAAAGAAATCAGTGTTAGTAAAACTAAAGGTATAATAAAATTATAATAAAGGCACCCTTACATAAAAGCTAGGCTAAAAAGGTATGCTTTAAGGTTTCATTTAAAAATGTCAGCAGATTGTAATGCCCTCAGATCCTGTGTTCCAAAGGCGACGACTATAAACAATTAAGTGCTAGGGGTTGATTTACAGGAGTTTCATGTTCTATGGAGTTCTCAAATTCGGCTCTTATGTGAAAAAAAGAAGCTTTTGCCAGTTCAATACATTAAACAGCCAAACCTCCCTCCATTAATAGTCCAGGTTTGTCAGAGACAAGCCAAGACAAGCCTACCATGGAACCCTCCAGACCCATATTTGTGTTAGTAACAGATTTCCATAGTTTGGTATTGTATAGTTGAAGATGAATGAAAGTATAGTGACATTTTTAAGATTCACTCATGTACGCACACACTTGCCCTGAACAATACACATGCATTCACATAACAAACCCACATATACACTCCATACATACATTCATTCCCATATGCAAACACAATACACACAGGAGTAATATTTCACTAAGAGGCCGAAAAGCTCATCCAGCTGAGATAACAGGCCCTGAGAAAGAAGGAGAAAAGCTTCTGATGACAAAAACTCACTTGTTGGAGATTGGTCGCTGTGAACATCTGCAGTTGTGAGGGGAGGGAGGAGGGCAGAGGGTGTTGTTAACCCAAAAAAATCTCCCAGCTGTTTGAAGTAAGGCCTTTGGGCAGCCGAGAAGTCGCGTGGAAATGCAGTAGAACATGTGCAGTCCATTAGGAAGATTCAAAATGGGGGGTGGGGGAGTGGGGAGGAATGACTGCTCTGAAACGACTGTGACTTCAAGACACAGACAACCAGCTGGATCGAACACGCACACACATGCATCCACATATTAACAAGCAGGTGCATTTGCACATTCACTCTAAGTAACACACATGTTCACGTTCATTTACAGACACACTGATACTGAATTTACGCAGACTTTGATCCTCACACAAACAGGAACACACACTTAGTTTGGCACACTTAAAAGAGGATTTGGTAGCACATGGCTTGAAATGTTTGAGTACAGTACAGAGTCGGTTTCAGGCATGATTTTATAAAGGATGATGTCATTGGAAAGGATACATACAGAGGAGGCGGAGAAAGTGACAGCTGTCAGTCACAGTGGGCATGTCACACATTTAGGTTCCACTTGTCACCCTGTCGCGTAAGTCGATCCAGTGCCCACCTGTGGCGTGAGAGAAGGGGCTGCAGAGAGAAATAACCTCCTTTGTAATGTGGATTGATAGCTCTCTGTGACCTCTGACCTCCAATGACCTTTCGTCATCAGGTGGGAAGAATGCAGCAGGACTGAGCAAAACAGTGTGGGAAACATTTTTTTGTTTTGTTAGGAACATACTCTCAAATTCAAACATATTCATAAACAAATGCACACATACCTGCACACTCTCTCACAGACACACACCAACAAATGCATACACACATACACAGTTCAAAGACACATAGACAGAGACACACACAACCTCAAACATAGATAAGGTACCTGGTCTTAAATACGCCCAGAAAAATAATCAAAATTAGTTACTCTGTCAAATCAATGGTTAGATTTGTCTTATCAGGCAAGCTAACAGGGCCTTGGCATGACAAAGGTCAGCTTGTAGAGCACAGTTGTGTGTCTCTGTGGGTACACTTGTAGTTTCTGTCCATGTGTTTATCCCGGGACACTGAAGGTCAGTAGTTCAGGCATCCTGGTCAATGTAATTCAAACTGGACAGAGAGGGTGTGGGCAGAGATTTATTTTTAAACCCTTGGAAGGCGCTGACACACTGTGGCATGTACAGTAATTGGTCCCTGCTTGACAGCTGTTTCTTTTACCCTAGACTCCACAGAATTAGGCCCAGGGACCAGTGGAGCTAAGGAGACTAAAGATCCACAGACCCATGCACTCAGTGGCCTGCTTCTTCTAGAAGAAGAAAGGAAATGGGTGGTCAGCTGTGGTCAAAGATGCTGCGCTCACATTGATATAGGTAGAGCAGTAATGGAGGAGAAATAGCTGAAAGTGCATGTGCATGTTTAAATGTGTGTGAGTGCATGTGCGTGTGTGCGTGCGTGCGTGTGTGTGAATTTATACATGGGTGGCTGACATGACATGGGATTTTTATGTTCCCAGATGTCAAATATAAATAAATAATCATTAGATATCTAAAAATATATATTTTTCTATACTGTTGATAAGATAATGCATTGGACATCAGATTCAAGCAATGCCACAACATTTCTTTCCAAAATCTTCAGCCAAAAATGAAAAAGTTCATATGGTGTGACTGTCCAGAACATGGTTCACTGTGTTCAAACTTTTTTAAAAATGAGGAAAAATAGAAATAATTCTTTTTAAAGTTGAAAGTGTTGTCACATATGTTATCTAGTGGTGCTTAAATTATTGAAGTCAAAGCATAATACTGGAGCATAATACACTACTGCATAATACTCTGATTGAAAAGATTTTGTCCAAGAAATGAAAATCATATGGTGTAAATATATTTTAATCAACCAATTATTTTGACACCCTTGCAAAGAAAGAGTCCAGACTCAATTAGGAAGAACAAACTACATCTCTGGAGTACACGAAGAGGTCAAAAGGTGCCTTGTAAGTCTGTTCAATAAATAGCACTTTTATGTATTGCAAGTTCATTACACACTCTTGTCTTATGGTGTGACACATTTTACACAAAAATGCAATACAAGAGTAAACTTTGTCAGTACATTTAAAACATGCCATGTTGCAATGAGTGTGTTACCTGGGTGCTGGCTGATCATCACTAGACTCCAGATTGCCACAACTGGGTGAGACATCATATGGTGTGATGCTATATCATATTGTGTGACAGTGTTTTGCATGTCACACCATATGACACATCTGTCACACCATAGTACATGAATTTTATTTAAGATATTAAACACAAAAATCTAAATATTCTTTCTGAACATCAGCACATTATGACAAATGTGTTCTTGTGCAAAGTCGCTTCATAGAGATGTCTAATGCATAGTTCACAGCCATTCTTACTCCTGTGCTTTGTGTTTGTCACCTTGAGACAGACACTGTAGAAAGATGTCAAGAGCAGAGAAAACAAGGGAATTCAGAGAGAGAATTAAAGCCAACCCTGTAAGTAGAGAGGAGATCCTGAGGGAAAGATGAAGAAAGTAAACATGAACCAGATCTATTGACAGGACGAGTACAGTGGCCTGGAAAATCACTAATTAATTTATAAGTGTATAACATTGTGGTAATAGTGTTTTGTTTTTCTGTTAACAGATTTAAAGAGAAGAAACTGAAGGGGGATATAAAAACAAATCGGGGTTCAGTCTCTTCATCTAAAACAGAACAACTGAGAGAAATATGTAAAAATTCCCAGCTGAAATACAGACAAAAAAACTATAATGAAATATGGGTATTGCCATCACCCAGTATGGTTGTCAGCATCCTGTAATGAACACTCGACAGTTGAACACACACACATACACATACACACACACACATTTAATGGTGAATTCTTGTTATAATCAATGTTTTTCTTGTTTGAAATCAAAATCTATAACTTCTATATAAATTCTTTGATAAACTTTTTGCTATAAATTGCCTATTTTACAGATTAGTTAAAACACAAACCTTTCATAGATCATATAGAGCCAAGACTCTGAACAACAGAGTGTTTTTAAGCTTATAAACCACCCACAAGCACACATTTTTATAAATATAAAATATAAGTAGCGTGTGTGTGTATGCGCACGTGCGTGTGTGTGCGTGTGTATGTATGTATACGAGAGCACACTTGGCTGTTGAGAGAACACAGTTGCTGTTTTTAAGTGCCCGGGGCATGTGCAGCCCACACCCCCGCCCGTGTGGGCCCCGGGTAAATGAGGGGTCATGAGCAAGTGAGAAGAGCACTTCCCTTGGAAATACATTAAGGAGGCAGATATTGATTCCACATTCTAATTGTTTTTCGCTCCGATATATCCAATTACCCTTTGAACTTTCTATAGGAGCACCGGTGTCCCCCTAGGGAACCGTCAACTGGTGGTTTCTCCGTGGACAGGTCTAATGGCAGGAGAACACTGTGGGAGACGGGCAGGACATCAGCCAGTGAGGGAGCATTCTGCTGCCTTCTCACACACGTACACACGAACGCACTATGCGTGGAAGGAGGGTCACTACTGTAAAAAGGTTATGATATTCTCTTAGTGTGCTTTTGAGATGCACGGGCATCTAGTAGCTATAATGTTTTGGATTGATATTCTATGTGATAAAACCCAACAGGGAACACAACTGAAACAGAAAATTGTTTCTTTTTTTTCTGTGTCATAGTTTTAGTCATAGTTCATCTCCTGTGCTGTTATGTCACAACAGTTGTGTGTGAATGTGCCAAACGGCAGACCTTCAAAAAGCTCGGCCCGGGCACAGCAGCTTTTAATGTAAACACGACTGTTTCCCCAAACATGGCAGCCCGTCCTTCAGAGAGGAATGTTGGACACAACCTGGTATCACTGTTTGCCAGGCTGACCTAGACACAACAGCACTAAAGAATTCAGAGCTTCTGCAAGGTTCACAAGCAGTGAGGGACCATCATTGATCTCTTCTCCATCAAAACAGAAGCCTGATGGATTTCCTTTAAGAGAGACGGGCCCGGCATTGCCAAACATTGCCCTTTCTCCCTATCTTACATTTGTGCATACTTTTTTGAGATGGTTTCACAGGTCTCAGTGGTGAAGGCCACGTTTGTACTGAGTCTTTCTGTCTTCTGTGTAGTCAATCAATATGCTTGTCAGACTATAACATTCTTGGTTGATGGTATCCCACAGTTTCTGACAGCCAATCTGCAGTGTGGAGCTGTCACTCAACACTCATGGCCCACCCACCCCCCACCCCCCAAACCTTCCTTGTCTCACCGAGGGATCCTTACGGAGGCAGGACAGGACCCGCTGACCTTGTGCTGTCCAAGGGTCGCGTTGTGTTTGTTTGAATCTGCTCCTGCGACCCAGGCAGTTGGATTGGCCCATATTAAAGATGCTTATCACGGCTGCTCCCCATGCAGATAATAGCTCCCTCCCTAGCTGAGCCCCGCCACTGTGTCTCAGGGCGCTGATCAATAGGGGAACTACCGCAAACATGCCACTTGTTATTAACTGCCCAAGAAACACTCCATCACTGTGTCACCAGACCCTGTGCACCGCAGAGATGAATTTATACACTTATTAAAAATGCTGGGCACCCTAGTGACAACTTGGAGCTAACTCCCCCGTCCTTCCCTCGCTCGCTCATGCTCTCTCTCTCTCTTTCTGTCTTTCCACATCGTTCTTTCTTTCACTCCTTCTTTCTCTGATTTCTCTCTGGCTTACTTTTTCTCGCTCTTTCCTATAGTCTTACTACATCACTCTTTCTGCCTATCATTCTCTCTTTCTGTCTCTTCCTGCTTTTTTCTTGAAGTGTTATTTTCTACTTTCTCACTTCTTTTTTCTTACTTCTTTTTCTTTGTGTCTTTCTATCTGGTTGCTCATCTCTCCCTCTCTCTGGTCCACTCTGACAGACACTCGAGCCCTCCTCTTTTTCCAGCAGTCTCCCCTGGACTCTTAGCCCCTGTAGACTGTACTGTAAGCATATACAAAGAACAGAGAGAGATTTTATTGTGCCAGCAAATATCTTCAGAAGGTTTTCAGTTTGTGATATAAATTATTCAAATTCTATCAATGCGGGCCTGATAGGCAGGGGAGTTTAACAATATTTAACAACAAAACAATATATTCAATTTGAAATGATCATTGTCAGATAAAATATATAAATATAGATATGCTTTGCACAAAAGGATTAATTAAGTTTAAAAAGGCAAGTAGCTCTGTGAGCATACAGGGTGTTCACAAACCTTTTCTTAAAAAAGAGCTCACACGATCTTGATTCATTGTTTTTTTTAAGCTTATTTCTTCTGAATAAAGAGGAATTATCTCTCGCCGAATGAACATGAAAAAAAGCCTCCTTGGCTAATAAATTGTTGCTAAATTATGGCTATTCAGACAATGCATTAATTGGCTTTAGGCTGCAGTGCAAAATAATGCATTTAACAACAACAAAATAAAAAAATCATCATCAAATCAAGCTATCATCTTTAAGCCTACTCAAGTTCAACAAGTTATGACAGAGTTAAAAGACATATTTATAAAAAGCAAAAAATAACATTAGGGCTATGACAGCTAACCATCGAATTGCTTAGGCTCTGTCACATAAGGTTTAGTGCGTCTTGAGATTTGCCACATAACCTACTCCTCCTTTTCAGTGTCATTTTGATCAGGTAGAAATCATTACTTTGTGCCTACAGAGCCTACTGATATGGGCTGACAATGATAAGATGCTGCACTTTTCTAACAAAATAAGTGAGGAGCATTTTTGAAGTTGTAAGACTCATTATTTAGGCTCTAGCCTTCATTTATTTATTGATTTATTGATTTATTTGTTTATTTTCCAAGCCAGAATGTCCAGAAGGCCTTGCAATTCATAAACTTTGATCATTTTTACCATTTAAAATCAGCAGTGGTGTGCAGACACAATGCAGAGGTTAAAGGGATGCTTTCTCCCTTATGCCTGCCAGTTGTGTGCAGAAGGGTAAGTGGTCTAAGCACTGCAAAATTCCTGAGATTTGCCCGAGTGTGATACACACTCCACAATAGCCTCCAGTCTACTCTTCTCCCAGTAGAATCAATGGTGAGTTATTTAGCAAATAAAGAGAAAAATCAATCTCACATATCGCAGGAGAATTTCTCTGACAGGGAGGCAGAAGGGTCTGTCGTGGTCTGGCCCCCACCCAATGTGACAACAGGGAATGAATGCAATACCAGAGACTTCATATTTGAACTGGAAGCAGGACAAAAATCTATGTTTGATTGTTATGAGTTAAAATCAAGTAATACTGAGCTCAATTAATAAAAGCAATGGTGAAAAGTTCAGGTCACTGTAAAATATTACCACTACATTACAAATGAAAGTAAAAAAAGACAGTTATGGAGGCAAAAAATGTGATAAAAGCACTCAACACAAATTGCCAGCACCGATACCATTTAGTATTATTATTATTAGTAGTAGTAGTAGTAGTAGTAGTATCATTAGTATTATTATTATTGTGTCATGGTTGTTGAATAGCGATAGTGATTGGTGATTAACTGCATATACATAGTATACACCTCTACACTTAGTATATAGACGTCACCATTAGAAAGCTGAGCCTCCTGGTAGTGTGGACCTAGCTTTAAACCTCAGCTGTTTCAGAGTGCAGTTAGGGTGCAGCTGGGAAAGTCCACTGAAACTTAAAGTGAACAAATTCCTCAGTACAACCCTGATCGCAATATGTAGGCTTGAAAAATCCCCTGAGCAATTAGAATCAGATGTGCCCCATGCACACATGCAAATACTGTATAAACTTTATATACACAGTCATGCACACATGCAGGATTAATTGCCTCCCTGTCATTATAGCGGGTCTTCCCTAGTCCTCAAATAAGACACAGGAGCAGGAGGATGGTTCATCTGAATAGGGTATTTCCAGTCCAAATATCTCATTACTGATGACATCACTACCGTGTTCCACCCATCCTAACAAAGTACACATTTGTCTAGTACTGCTGCTCTGTAAAACTTTATGGAATTTGGAATATCATTTGGTTGAAAACTACTACAGTTTCCCTCTACATTTTATGGTTTGCTGTGCAAGCTGCTACACCTGTATGTGCCTATGTGTGTGTGTGCGCACACGTGTGTGTGTGTGTGTGTGTGTGTGTGTGTGGTGTGCATGCGTGTGTGTCTGTGTGTGTGTGTGTGTGTGTGTGTGTGTGTGGGATGTTGGGCTCTCTCCACACCTGTCATGGAGAGTCTGACCCATGGCATATGACCTGTACCCACCCCACCCCCCCAAATCACTTTTACTGCGTGAAAGCAACTGCCCTGCATGGACCTGCTGCTTCCCCTGCTATTTATATTTGCTGTCCCAGAGCTCAGTCTTAGGTATCTGTCGACACTTGCCTCCACACATCCCAGCATATATCCTGGGTCAAATCTGTTTTCAGCACAAATAAAACCAAATCAGTCAACAAACAACCAATAAACAGCTTAGGCTTTTCATGGACATCAGCTCCTTCCCTTCTGATGCGTTTATTCCTGTTTGTGTCAATACCGAAAAGGCATGCTGGGGAGAGGAAGCACTCCCAGGGAAATATCAAGGTGTTTTTTTAAAGCTAAAGCCTCATTATTGATCCTCAAGTCTTTTGTCAAGTTCCGCTATTCAATTTGAAAATGACCTGTAGGAATCCTGACAGAGCCTAGCATTTTTCATTACAGACAATATGCTAAAATGGCTAATTATTGTGACCAATTACCTGAGTAATTAGCCAATTATCCATGCGAGCAATCTATTGGATGGAGAAATCAATAGCTGTTGCGATGCATCAGATATTCCACTAATGCAGACGTTATTCCCCTCCTTTCCCCTCTTACCTGCCTAACACCCAGAAAGAGAAGAATGAAATAGCTGTGTGCTGGATTAATTCAACAAATTAATATTCATTGAATTTATTGATTAATACATGAATTAAGATGAGTCCAAGTCATCTGTCATAAGAAAGAATGGACACTGAACAAATCATTTTAGGACAGCAATAATAATTACAGCAAGCAGAACCATTGCAGGAAAGCCATATATGTGAAGACTGAACAAGAGTTTTATTGTTTAACATATATAATGTTTATGTAAATTATGTAAATTAAGAATGTTACTTCATTTACTTTGAAATAAAGATAGGTGAGACTAAAGATGAAGGTACAGTCATAGAGCCCATGAAAATGTGATTATTATACGGCTCATTGGAGGAGCAGTAAGGGGTATTCAGTTATTATTATTATTATTATTATTATTATTATTATTATTATTATTAATCTCTAGAATGGGTGATGCCATGAATTAAAAATGATATAAGTGCATATAACATATAATAAATAAGAAGAGAGACAGCTGGAGACGGTGCTGGTGCCTCCTGCAGTCCCCTCCGACCCTGTCCTGGACTTCAGAGGGTAGACGGGAGCCAGGCCCCCAGGCCTCTTTAATTAAGAGCCACCGCCGCCCACCCCCTCGACCTGCCCAGCACGAGCCCGCAGCAGCCCTAATGAAAGAACTCAGCCACACGGCACTGACAGTTCCTCTCTCACCACTGCCCACATTCCTGCCTGCTGGGTCAGGTTCTGCGGCTCTTCAGCGTCCCTCCCTCTGGATTTCTACACTAAAACAGCACACTAAATCATATAAAGAAAACAAATACAGCATGGGGTGTTTAGTTTAAATGTATTTATCTATTCATTTGTGTATATATTATTATTTATCCATTTTTACAGTTACACACATTCATACATATGCACACATGCATACATACATACTGTACTTGCATTGGAAATACTTTGGAGAGGTAATATCTTCACAACCAGTTCAGCTTTGGAAGGCTTCCAAATGTGTGTGCGGAAAAAATTTACATGCAAGAAACAGCAGACACGTAGAATTTTTTTTTTTTTTCAATTGCAATGGGAAGATTTCACAGTGGCGTTTATCACATCATCTAAAGCCAGGAATTGAAAGAATCTGGCTCCTGAGTGAGTGAGTGAAAAGGAGAGCTGGCGGTGTCAGAGTGGGTGTGGCCCTGTCAGTTACGGTGCTGAAGCATGGATGTGGAAAGGGCCGGGGCCAGCATTCCCACAGGAGCGAGCGGGAGGCTCGGGTCCCACTGAAACCCCGGGCCCTTATCTGCCCCAGCTATCAGCTGTGAAGAGGCCACTGGCGGATCCTCCACGCTCCCGGGCCTTCCCGCCCCCACCCCACCACCCCCCTCCCTGGCTGGTGGTTCACATGTCCCTCAGAGAGCACACACAGTAACCTGCCCCTGGAGAAGGAGCGTCAACACATCAGGAGGTATTAAGACTTAGCAGTGCTGTCCCAGTCTTACCTGGAAAGGGTTGATGTGGGTGCATGTTTGTGTTTTAGCCCAGCATTAAGACACTTTATTCTATTCATCGAGGTGTTGACTGAAGACCGTGAACGGTTAATTGGTTGAACCGGGTGTCGTAGTACAGTGCTAAAACAAAAAACTTCACCCACACCGGTGCTTTTTGGATAAGACTGGACACCCCTGCTTTAGAGTGTCACTGAAGACTAAGGGGCTGTGGTTAATCCTTACCTAATCCTTAAATCTTTCTGATTGGAAAACGATCCAGGTGCCTTTTGTGGGCCTACGTATGTGTGTGTGTATGTGGGTGGGTGGGTCTATTTGCTGTCATTTAGATGTTCTACAAAATAAAGAAAAAAACCGTGAATATGATGGTTATAGAAACTTGTCCCTCAGATCTACTTTCGATTATTAGATGTTTCTTATAGGGTGACTCTCTACAAAGAGGGATAAAGCTCCTGCAGGTTGGGATATCTGGGCCTGGCAGCTAGACAAAGTGGAAATAAATTGCATTAAAATAGTGCAGCGCTTGTTACAAATTTGCATGTGAATTAGGGAAAGAGTGGAGGTAATTACTCAGGGCCAACGTAGCTAATTGAATAAGGTCTGTTGCAGCTCTTGCCTGCTTAGCCAATGTCATGACAGTGGGGTGCTCTCCGTGAGCTGCCTTAAGGTGGGAGTATGCTTGATAAGAAGGTAAGCTCAGTCAAAATCGAACCACAGCCAAACACAGTGCTGCATGCAAACGTCTTTATACTCATGAACTGGTTGACACTCCATGTTGGCGCAGATTCAGGTTCTGCAGTTGTGATGATCACGGGAAACAAGAAAGAGACGTTTGCCACACCAAACACAGGACTGCGCTTCATGTGTATTCCTGAGTGGAGCATAACTCTTCTGAGATTATGAGGGTGTGTTTGGTGGGTGCAGTGTAATTAGTAAACCTAAGAGCTAAGAGTGTTTTATTTTTTTTTTAATTTTAAAATTGTTGAAGACAAAACTTTCTTTCCATGCTCCCTAAGTATTTTCTCAGCACCAGTATATTCCAAATCCATGACCTTCCGGGAGTGAAAACAAAGTCAGATTGTCCTCAATTACACAGCATAAACACACACTCCCCAGGTTACTGTTTCCCTCCAAGCCTAATTGACTGAGCGAATGTCATGGCGAAGGTATACTCGGGTGCTGTTCATTATGAGCGGCGCCCAGTCTTAAACCGGGCGCTGTGAGGAGGCCGAGCCGCAGGAGCCTTCTGAGGGAGCGCGTGTTTGTGTTACGCTCCAGTGAGAGAGACGAGATAAGAGTGACACCTTCAGATGGACTCAGCCTGAGAGTGTCCGGGCCGGACTCTTCCCACAGCGAGGGCTGTTGTCCTCCCCCCCAGTCCCACGGCCCCCGCTGCAGCGCGCAGCCTGGCTGCATGGGAACGCGCCAGCAGCCGTCACCCCAGCCTGTTTACGGCGCGGCAGCCGCGGCAGGTACAAAGGTGCGGCGAGGGACAGTTCTCATGTCGCCGTTTCATGTCAGAGTGCTGTTACTTTGCTCCGGGCTGTCTCACGCCCAGAATTTCCACTCGCTGGCCTCTCGGCTGTTTTGACACGGATACACACAGACAGGGCTCATGCTCTCTCTCTCTCGCTCTGTCTCTCTCTGTCTCTCTCTCTCTCTCTCTCTCTCTCTCTCTCTCTCAGTTCTTCTGTCTCCCTTGATCCCACTGTCTTTTCTCAGCGCAAGGTTTGAAGCTTGAGCATGGGAACCAGGATCGGTGCGCTTTGCCATGCAAATCACCCGGGGGGGGAGGTGGGGGGGGGGGGCGAGGGGGGGTGGCGAGGGGGGACCCACGTGCCCGTCACTCCCACCTTTTTTGTCACAGCACCGGGGGGACTTGTTTTCGGCATGCCGCAAAGGCCCTTCAGGTGACTGACGGTGCACATTTTTGTCGTTTTTTTTTCTCTTCTCCTTTTTTTCCACCCATGCCTTCCCACAGAACCCGGCGAGACGCGGCGGTCCCACCACGCCTACTCTGCGTTATCTGCCTCTCCCATCAGCGGCGTATCAGCCCCATCTCCCCCCCGCGCACCGCTTCACCGCACGGCCGCCACAGAGACTGCTGCCTCCTCACTCCTCTATTCGCCTAGTCACCGGCCCAGTAACAGGCTTATCTACAAGGGCTACTCAGAACCATTTACACTTATTTCATTTATTTGCTTACTTGTGTTTATCCAGCAGAAGCACTGGATTATGGAGATAAAGGAGAACTGAAGATTGTGTTTATAGTAAAGATCGAAACCCCACTGTGTACCTGTGGGATGGTTTCGTGATCTCAGGTTTCCAAAAGCCCGTGCTTGGTGTCGTGTACGTCCAGGTCCCCTCTTTTTCACGTATCCTGTATTGTCTTTGTACTGTCATCCAACGGTTCAGAAGTCGACAGAGGTCAGTTCTACCCTGCTCTCAAAGTTATGGGACATGGAAGTCTGTTTTTCCAAAAGTTTGCTTTCTCTTCATGAACACAAACTAGAGAACACTAACAATGTTTCCCGCCCTGAGCGAGGAAACATTGAACATCCTGAAGCTGTATTTACAGGCAATACTGGAGTCCTGGTTTCTGTAGGCTCATTATGGTTAAAGACACTCTCCAGTTTTACAATCTGATTGGGTGATTAGAACTGAACTTGTATTGTGGTCCTCACCCATAACATTGGCAGAAAAAAAGTCAAGCTGTATTTTCACTGATAATAAATGTACACTCAATACATTACAGCAGCAGAAGACATTACACAACTTTCTTTTCTGCTTGAGCAAAACAGGCATACTGGTGGGGAATAAAAGCATTTAAATTCTATTGGAACTATTTCCTTGACAGAAAGTGAGCAAATTATCAAAATATTCAGTGACTGTTTGTCTTATGTCTATAGTCATGAAGCCTAAACAACTCTAACGTCTGTTTCATACTAATTTAAAAATATATACAGGGGCGACATGGCAATTCCCACCCTGGGCGTGTCGAAGTGTCCCTGAGCAAGACACCTAACCCCTAACTGCTCTGGTGAATGCGAGGCATCAATTGTAAAGCGCTTTGGATAAAAGCGCTATATAAATGCAGTCCATTTACCATTTACCATATACATGTTAAAATAAAATATTGAAAATACAGTGCATTATTCTACATATATAAATAGGGCTTCATATTTTTAGATAGAGTCCACCACCGAAGATAAAGAAAGTAGTCAAATATAGTATTAAAAATAATGATACTACATATATCTATTTCCATTCTGTTTTGAAACATCCTCTCACTGTCCTGTATTCGCTGTTCAGAGATAGTCCAAAATAAATCAAATTTACAACAACATCTTTTTACTGGCAGCAAGTGTCCACCCCCCAATGCCTCATGGACTAAGCCCCTCCCTGTCCCCTCTCTTCCCTCCAGTCATGCTCCAGCTCTAAATATAACCAGGTACATAACAGGAAGCTGATCTGTGGTGAAAGTACAGGGTGCCACTTCAGGTTATGTTCTGGGATACTTGGCAGTAATACCAAATTTTGAATTTTTCTAACATAGAGTAGGAATTCCCCAGTACTCCTGCTACTTGCTTTCTGCTGTGTCACAAACAGGACAACGTGACCACAGATGTGTTACTCTCTGTCACGGCACCATTTTGCCTCACAGAATAAATAGACAAAGGATGGTCTCTTCCTTACATTTCTTTCACATATTCTATTTACTTTCAGCAGCTTGAGGTGTGATGATTGGGGGGATATGATTGGGACCACTCCCAGTCCTCTGATTTGGCATAGACTGGAGGCAAGCAGAGTTAAGGGGGAGTAATGGGAAATGGAGGAAGACTTGAGCTGACAGAGTGACTGTGTTTGGGCCAGGAGCATTCTCCCTTACTATTTTGTCATATCCTCTTCCCTGTGTTTCTACCTCTATATGCTTATTTTTGAGTTGCCGTACTTGCAGAAAATATTACATTTACATTTTAAGCAACCTTAATAACCAGGGCCGGCTACTGTAACCAACGGCAAAGGCCAGAGCTGGCCAGTACGAAGCCTTCTTGGATTCGTCCCAGCTGAATCTCGAGTGACAAGTTAGCGTATGTGTGTGGGTAATATTTTCTCTGGTCATCTCACATCTGTGTACAGGCCACTGAAGTGAAATCAGGTCCTCTAGACAAGCGATGTCATAACATCTCGCACACCTGTCCTGCATCTCCTATGGTTCTGGACTCAGCACTGTCACTGGTCAAGTATAATGTAGCTGACATGACTGTCGGCTTCCATTGCTGAAGGGATTTTTTTCTCCACTCTAAAATTAACAAAGGAAAGAGAAGTATAAGCACTGAAAATATCCCCAAATAAAAAAGTATGCAACAGTCTATAAACATAAACCCATACACATACCTGTACACTATAAGGATAAATATATGACCGTGTTTTTAATTCCTATACAGTACACCTAAATAAATACCTCCTTTTAATATTTACTCTGGAATTCATAGATATATAAATTAACGTGATTTAAATGTAATTTTATGTCACCATGCATGCATTTTATATATTGTTTTGTGTCTTCTCATGTGTATAAATAAAATCATGCATGTGCAATAAAATGTTTTGGTGTATCTGTGTGCATGGAGTGCTATGATGAACAGTCTCTTCATTCTATTTCCTGTCAACTTCCTGTCATTTGATTTACTGCTAGCTCTCTCTCTCACAAACACACACACACATACAGAGAGACACACACACATACACACACAAAACACACCCACACATTCGCTCACTCCTTTTTTATAATTTGTCCTCTTTTCTCTCCCCTACACTTTCAGACACACTTTCTTCATCACTATCTTTCTCACAGACATACCTGTATATGCACTTTCTCTCGTTCTCTCACACACATCATCTTCCTTTCCTCTCTTTCTATTTTACTGTCTGTCACACATGGATACACAGGCACCAGGGACAGAGGAATGGAGAGACTGAGAAGTGTTGAACAGGCGAGAGCAGATACAGACATACAGAGGTGAGCAGACATACAGAGGTCTCTTGCAACCCAAGCTTCATTTCACAAATGGGCTGTACCATCAGCACTGACCTACCTCCAGCACAGTCAGAGGCACTAACACACAGAGGGAACTGCGCTGAAAGAGTGACATCACCCTCAGTGATGAAAGAGGGGCCAGAGTCTGCCCCAAGGGCCCTCATGGAAGAGACAACACAAACCTTTTTTATTTAAGACCAAGTCACAAAGCTCTCACGCATCCACAGCAAAGCTGATGCTGTCTCCTCTCTGTCTTCACCAGCACGTGCTCTGACGATGTCAACCTGTCCCACAACACCTGCCATCTCAATGGCAGACAAAGAGAGACTGAACCAAAACTGGCCACCAGTCACAAATTTCCTGTGAAGGACACAGCTCAAACAACTACTGTTCTCATTGTTGTCATTTGTTAGTTTTTTTTTCTAATTGAAACAGAAAATGTAACCTTGATTTTGTTTCCCTCTTTGTTCTTCATCCGATTGGAAGAAGCGACCCACTTCCTCATATTGTCCACATCATTCCAGTGCTTTCCCCATGTCCTGTCAACACAAGTGGCACCTAAAAATTGACCACTCCAGGCAAAGCCCCATCTAGCTCAGGACAAATTATCAAAAATCATTACACTTTGAAACACTCATGCATCATTCATACGGAAAATTGTGGACTACCTGATATAAAACACATTGATTTTAAGGCATCAACAAGCAACAACAAAGGCTGATAATCAATACCAACATTAAATGATGCCATATAAGTGCCTATGGCATGTATGTATTGAATAGGTCCTATTGTGAATAATTAAATAAGAGATTTGTATCGATCAGCAGTTTGCTCTTGTCTAATGCACTGGGCATTTCAATGTTGTTTTAACTTTCAAAGGTTCAAACAATCCAATATTCTGTCCCTAAACTCAATGAATGCCTTTGTATCCAATTGTCTAAATAACCCATTTGCTCCAGGTCTTAAATGTAACATTATTATATTTAATACAATATCATTTTTTTCCATTATAACATGTATCATTATGAACACTGTCACTCAGGTCCCCCAGTCAGGGTTAACTGGTGCACGCTGTGGAACTGTCATTCTCCTCTGCTGGAGTGTGTGTGGGTAAGAAGAGAGCGGCATCACCGCCATAGATACACGAGTGCTGTAAATCAGCAATACGATTAATGTGCCTTGCGTCACCTCTTCCTCAATCTTCCATGACAGTCACTGCACTGAAGCCAGACTGAGGCAGACGGAGGCGCAGGCCTCCCTCCTGGGGGAACCTGAATAAACGAGCGAATAAACACAATTAAACACAGAGGCCTGGTGGTGACCATGAGGGTCCGGTGTCTGGCCATAATTAAGATGTCTGTACGGGGCTGTCTGTATCAATAATGCAGGGGGGTGTGGTCAGCAGGTTGCCTGGCGAAGCATTAATCAGCCTGAGGAGGCCTGTGGGGTGAAGTTGCCCTGAGAGCCGAGACACATCGGGGGATTGAGGCACTGGAGAGGCAGCAGGTTACGCCTGTTTTCGTTGGTTAGTCCTGCTTTGCTATGGCCAGACCCTGGGTTTTTATTGGTTATTCCTTTTGTGATGGTGCAAGACCCAGACATTGAGTCAATCAATTAGACCACTATATATTCCATCCTTTACTACAGTATTTTGGAGCAGAATGCATCACACAGCTGAAAGTCTATTGAGATAGACTGGAAGGGCCTGAGCTGAGTTGTAGGGCCAGAGCTGAAACAGTTCTGTAAAATAGGGTGGTCCTGAATTCTCCCAGGCAATGTGAGAGACTCATCCACACTTATAAGAAACATGTACTTAAAGTTATTGCAGCAAAGGGAGGTTTTACCAGCTACTGCAGCCAGGATGGGACTTACTTTCCCCGACAGGGATGTTAAATGTCTGGTGATTTTGTTGTTGAGTAGCCAATGAAAAAGTAGTATTTTTTGTGTTATTTACAATATCATATCACCCTTTATATAACCTGTGACTTATGTGATTGTCAGATATCCTTTTGGTTCAAAATATCCCTAAAAACAGGAAATTAGTTGGGGGCGCACTTATTTTTATATAGGCACTGAATAAGGTACTGCACTGTTTTATGATTCCATAAACACACACACACTGTAGAAAGATAGAGAGAGGGAAAGAGAGAAACACCAACACACTCTCTCACTCTGAGTCACAGCCCAGAGATGAGGTGACAATAGAATCCGCCTCAGTTTGTCAGCTACATGACTCCCCTCCTTGCCTTAGTTTCTCCATGCAGTGAATGTCACTTCACTTTCCAAGGGAGAAGAATGGAAAATCTAAACAAAACAAAAGGTACGAAGAATGGTGCTATCTCCCAAAGTATGCATCTTCCGTCTTCCACTCTAGTCTCTGTCCTTGAAATCTTCCCTTTTTACGTGCACACACACATACACACACGTCCATATACAGCCATGCACAAATATACACGTACATGTACGTACACACACACACACAGTGCTGTCACACACAGACACCCACTGAGCAGAAAAATACCAATTTCTTCACGCTTTAACATATCATTAGCATAAAGTATTTTTGTCCATCTCTAGTGAACTCTAATGTTTTCACAATGCTTCCCTCCTTATCATAACCTTCTCAGTCTTTTTATGTAAATTTCTTTTGGTTTTTAGAGATGTGATTGTGTTCTCGCGCACGCAAATGGTTCTTCTTTTCATTATGGCGACGATCATTTATAATGATTGTTGTGATCATGATCATTTCAATGGCAATAATCACATCAATCTGTCCCGTGGTAAAGAAAGCCGTCCATCATCGCGCTCTTAATTGGCTGCAGTGTCTGATCCCGGCCCCATCACTCCGGGCTGGTTGCCCCTCCCCCTGCTTCTCCTCACCGCCGCTCCTGCATTTAAATGCCACTGAGGTATCGATCTACTCAATATAATCGCTTCTGTGCTGCCCGACTGCCGCAAGGAGCTCTTCCCTTCCCCTCGCCCCGACGCAAGACAGGTCCACAGCACAGGTAATTCCTCACGCCCACCGTCCAGGACAGGGGAGGCTCTTCCTAAACACTGAGAAAAGTTTCAGGCATGCACGCTGTGTGACTGTGTGTAAAATTCTGGCTGGATTTCGGAACACCGTGATTAATATCTGCAATATCCAGGTTCCACTCCACTCTTCCTGGCCCACGTTGCTCCATGGGGATGCGTTCGGCATGTCAATCAAAGTGTTACATTTTTATTTATTACATGAAAAAATCGTCTCCAAAAAAAAGCGGGAATGCTGGTGCGGGGGCGAGAGACAACCCGCCGCTCGTTCGCTCCTCCGCGTCCCCCCCGGCGCAAACTCTGAATATGAAACAGCGTCCTCAAGGAAGTTGGGGACGGGATTGTGCTACCGTCAGGTCAACCAGAGCTCCCATCAGGGAGTCAGGAGCAGCACAGCCTCCCTCAGCCTTCGTCTGTAGTCAAAGCAAACAGTTAACCTTGCCTTGGGCCCTGGCATAGTTACAAAGCTCCCCTCGCACCCAGCGCACTGAATCTGTCCTCTAAATTAAAACGGCTGCGGAGGGAGGGGGGAGGCTGACGAATAACAATGTCTGTTACTCTCAATTACAGCTTTAAATTGGAATCAATAGAGCAGGAACAACAGCTAGAGTTTTTCCTGCTGTGTGTGTATGCGTGTGCACGCGTGTGTTTGTGGGTGTGTGTGTGTGTCTGTGTGTCTGTGTGTTTTAGGTGATGGTAGAGGAAAAACAGGGCTTAAATTAAAAACAGGTTGTTTCCCTCAGAGTAATAAAAGTCATGAGAAATACACTATGTAAACTTGCAGGACGATGAATAGCAAACACAAGGTGCTGGTCTTCATTGTCAGTCTGTGTGTCTGTCTGTCTTTCTTTCTCTGTCTCTCATTTCCTTCTTCTGCCAAGGCCTTGAGCCAACCCCCACACCCCTGCCCCCCAACCCTTGCCTGGTTGCCTGGATACTGACCATGTGTTTTGCCATGGTAACATCTGGAATAAAGGTGGGTGGGCACTATGCCAGTGCAGGCCCAAAGTTTCACTGTAGCCATAAAACTAACAAAAATAAATCTTGTTCAACTGCTCTTCCCTGCTCCACTCAGCCCTACTCCCCTCCCGACTCATACTCCCACCTCCACCCATCCAGCAGTCTCGGAAGACTTAACCGTTTCTCCCTTCATGGCCTAAAGGCTCGGTAGGATTAAGAATGAAGCAGTGCTCATGGGATACCTGAGGTGGATTTGGAAGCTGCAAGACTTACATACAGACCATCTCCCCAAGCACACACACAAACACTCTGCAAACACATACATACAGTACATACATGCATGCATGCATACATACATACATACATTTGTTTCTTAGGCTTTGTATTTGAAACAGTGGATTTGAAATGAAACAGTGAGATTAAAGTGCTGACTGTCAGATTTAATTTAAGGTTTTTGACATCCATGTATCCAGTGATCCATGTAGGAGTTACTACCCATTTTAAGCACAATCCCCCAATTTAGGGGGCCAAAAGTAAATGCACAAATCAACATAATCTCATGATGATGCCCCGCTGGGTCTGCAATGCTACCATCTTCAGCTTCTGTTACAGTAACATTCATTTATTTATTTTATTTTTTGGGGGGGCTTTCTGGCTTCAGCCTTCAGCAAGTGAAATGCATGTTCAATTGGATTCAGGTCAGGTGAGAATTCAGGTCAGTGTCAAGAACATTACACTTTTTGGCCCTGAAAAACCCCTTGGTTGCTTTAGCAGGATGTCAGGGAAGTGAGGCTTAAGTAAAAATATGTTCCAACAGTCAATGCCCTTGTTAAAATGTTCAGCACTCGTGCTGCACACAAGTGGTATTGCGTGCTAGAACGCCTCACTTAACCTACATATAAAATATATTTTATGTGGCTTAATTTTGTCATTATTATTGAAAATTACTATTATCAATTAAATCCAGTGAAAATAAACTCTACATCAGGTCTTAAGATTAAATCATTTAATTAAATAAGAAGCAGTCAATTAGAATAATTAATTGAAATCATACATTCTTTATTGAATGTAGGCTCACTACTAATTTACAAAACAGAAGACATTAAACAAGACGTTAATTTGAAATTACCAGAAAAGAGAGAGAATGATAAGCCAGACCTTGCCAGAGAATTACACTCTTCTAGTTTCAGCACCACAGGAACAAAAGGAAACTAGGTAAAAACACACAGCCAAGGAAGCACCACCAAAATAAAAAGAGGAAATCCCTTCTTCAAAAGCCAATGGCAGCACAACACAACGTTTTCTTGCAGTCATCTGAAATACCTTAACCCAGCCACTGCAGGGCTTGAGGATGCCTTTCCTCATTGGATGATGCTGAGATAAGGTGTGGGGGAAAAAAAGGGGGGGGGGGGAATCAGACTCATTTATTGACCTATCTAATAGCTAGCAATTTAGTTACTATTTAAATGTAGTTTAAAAAAGCAGGGCTATGAACCATGATATTATCATGAAAACATTCATGGTTTTAGCCTGTTTCTAATGAGACCAAACAAAAAAATGTTAGGAGCTAATTCAGCCCAGCTATTGAATACCTCTACAAGATGGAAAAGTACTCATGATTTTAACAGCATGTGATGGTTGTAAATACCAGCAGGTAGACCTCAACAATCAGTTTTGCATAGACATAGATGATTTCAATTTCAATCTTGCAGTGAACCCTCTTCGGTTATGCTGGTGTACCCTTATCTTTATGATAGTCTCTAACACATCTGTGCCTACATCCTGGAGTGTGTTCTTGATCTTTTCAACAGCTGAAAAGGGTTTTTTCTAAACAATAGAAAGTATTCTTTGGTCATCCACGACAGTAGTCTTCCATGGTCTACCAGGTTGTTTGCCATTGCTGAGCTCACCATTGCACTGTGGCTTTTTACCAAACACTGATTTTGAGACACTTAAATTTATGTCTCAATGTATTCAAATTTTTTCAGCCTCCTGGTGGCCTGTTTTACTGGCATGGACACTTCTTTTGTCCTCATGTTGAGAGATAACAGCAACGGATTCTAAATTCAAAAATTCAAAATTCAAACCACTCCTAGAATCAACTCTTGACCTTGTCTATGAACTAATGAAGCAATGACACACTGCTGGTCAAGGACCAGCTGAGCAGCCAGTTGTACAATTACTTTTGATCCCCGAAAATGGGGGGACTATGCATAAAAAGGGTTGTATTTCCTACACTGATCACTCAATATGGGTGTACCCTTAAATCAGAGCTGACAGTCAGTACATTGATCTCAAAACAACAATAAAAAAATTCCACTGTCCAAATGCTTACAGACTGCACTGTACACACAAGCATGCATACATACATACCTAAATATGCACATATGTATAGAGGCACATCCACACAAACACACAAGCTGTATACACAGATATAAATACATACATACACAAAAATGCACACACATGTGTACTGTATACACTTACACACACACACACACACACACACACACAAGCACACAGGCTCAGATACACTGTGTTTCCAAAGTCATTTGAGTCTGTCCGCCTCTGATGGGCTCTATAAATCAGATCATTTCATGCTGTTACTGTCGGCCTAAACACAATGTTCCCTTTATTATCTGCTTCACCTCGGGATGCAAGTCACACATCATTTTTCTTTCAAACGTTTTCTCCGTCTTTTTTTACAATAGCGTGATTTCATTTGGCGCGTTGCGTTTACATAAAACAGGTCCCCCGCTCTTCGGCTGCTTTGAGGGCAAGAATATGTAAAACAGCCCTACCATCAAAACAAAAAAGTGGCGAGGAATATAGGGCAATCGAGTAAATTAAAATGCACCCCTGGAGACCTGTCTTTCTCTTTTCCCTTCTCTTCCTTCTTTGTATTCCATTCGCGCTGGCTTGTTTTAGACTTCAGTTCTCTCCTCATATCTTGCCAGGATCTGTCCCACCTCACCTCCAAGCTTGACCCCTGCAACACCAGTGAGTAAACACACTGCTGTTTCCAAAGTCTTGACCCTTAACCCTATATACATATATAGAGTAACTGCAGAAACACAAATTGCATTGCAAGCCTATATCAGTGATGCATGTACAGATTTGTTTTCATAGTATGGTGCATTTGCTGTCTCTAGGTTCATCTCAGGACCCCAGTTCACCCTGGGAAACTCCAACCGGATTCTTGTGCCAAGCCAAGGGAGCAGAAGGTTCTGATTCAGGCGAACATCCCGGACTGATTTCTGTCTGGGCCTGGACCTGAGCCAAAACCGGCTCCACTCGCTCGGAGTGCTGGGGGGGGTTCAGACCCCCATGAACCATCACGTGTCCCAACCGCAGGCACTGGGTGTGTCACCTTTCTGTCGCCAGGGGCCCTGCGTTGAGGAGGTGTTTGGACCAACCACTGGAGCAGTGTCTGAGGAATGGGGGAATGGCAAGTGGAGGGGTGTGGCTTTAAATGCAAATGAGAGCATGCAACACGCATATCAATAAATCAATGTGCAGGCAATAAAGAGGGGTGGGCAGAGACTCTGTGGAGAGATACCCTGTTTATACAACAGGCAGGATTAGTGAATACATGGTAGTTCACCCCCCCTCCCCACAAAGCTCGCTTCACCCCACCACTCAGTCACACGTCAACCATATATACTGCACAGTGTCTCTTAACCAATGATTTAATGGCCAAGGTTTCTGGTGAAGAAAAAGATTCTAATTTCTTGGAACTGATAGTATGAAAAGATCCTCTATAGTACAGTGTGAAAACTAAAAATAACCATGTTAAAATAGGCCTGACTTCTGAGTGACTAAGAAAGGGGACAATAATTGGATCCAGACATCTCAAAAACAAGTGAGAAACAATCAGTTTTATCAAGCTATTTGTGATGAAAAAACACACTTGTTTTATGTGTCATTCATTTCATCAGCATTAATCAAGGAACAGTTCTCGTGGATTAACAACGTATGCAGCAAAATGAAAGAAACATTTCAATTTCGTATAATTTTTCCAGTGCTGCCTTTATTCGTAAAGTATGTCTCTTATTTTGCCCAACAGAAGGCACTGAGTTCCTACAACATGGTCAACGCAATTTCACACCAGCTCTCGCAGGCTGTAAGACTCCTGAGAGACTGGAACAAGAGAGCTCGCGTAGACCCCCCCTGCGCCTGTTGAGTGTGTCTGCATGTGATTAAATTTTTAGGGGGTATGTAAAAATAAACCATCTACATGGTCGAGGAGTTCAGTCTTATTTTCTGTGACAGGTTTATGGGGTCTGTGAAGGTACGGGGCCGTGAATGAGTTCATATATCTGTATCTGATACGAAGGGCTGGATGTCACAACATAACACCATATATTCCCAGTGCTCTAGTTTGATGTAGCAGAGAGGTGGCACAGGAGAGAGGCTGGCGTTTCAGAAAGTAACCTGGAACCTGCAGCACTTTGAAGTTGTACGCAATCTAAAATTAAAACACCAACACTGCTAGTCATTTTCATATTCCAAATGCATGTTTACTCTATTTCTCCCCCCCCCAACAACAAAGAGGCATCCATCAAGAAACCTAAGTAGAAGCATGTAATTATCTCAGTACAGTTGTGCTACAAAACGTCTCCTGTTGCAAAGCCAAAGAGCGGCGCTGCAGTTTGTGTGTAGAGATTTGTAATTACCAGAATACATTTAAATACATTTGGGCGGATGGCTCCTCTGAGAATATTGCTTTACGCCGGGGCTGGAGACAGCAGCCATCAGCCGGTGTTTTACGGAACCTCTCAGCCATTACCGGCCCCCGTAAGTGCGGCTCGGACAGAGAGCAGCCTTGACCAATGTGACCACTGCAGCGGTGACTCCTGCCTCGTCTGGGCCTGGTGCCACCACACAGGACCTTGGCCCATCCATTAGCTCCCGCTGTGCGGTTATGTAACCCGGCACAAGCGCCTCGCCCCCCTCCCTGCACTTCAGGAAAGAGTCAATTATTTATCAGCCATCTTGTATTCTTTCATCTCTGCTTTAATTGCTGCAGTGGACTTTGCTCAGGGACCGAAGTGCTCCTTTCTTGTGTCTAACCTGTTATCGGGGCTTTCTAATCAGGTAATCTTTCCAGGGGTCCTTGAGAATAAGGGTAGAATTGGGGGGTGGGTACAGCAGTCACCACGGAAACTGTGACTTCCTTCATTCCCGACAATGGAGGGGAACACACTGTTCCCTCTGTAAATCTCTCGATCACTGGGAGCAGTTTTTAAATTTTATTTTTCTCTTTATTTCCATCTCTGACAACGTGTGAAAGAGGTTTCCTTTTTCTCGCCACCTCTCGCACACACACGCACCCACACAAACACACAAGCGGGCGTACAGGGGCAGAAAGCTCTGACCTGCCCCCTGCTGACCCCCCTGTGACACAGCAGCCACAGGCACGGGGGTGGGGGCTTGACTGCCAGGCACCTCTCCTGCTCCGGGAGGTCAGAGAGGCCAACGCTACGCAGATCAGCGTCCTCTCACCAGCGTAACAGCCTCTGAGCAAACACAGCCTGACACAGCGGCCAGATGTCTGCCTCCCTCACAGCACGCACTCCGCAAACACACTCAGCAGACACATCCACACACCCGGCAAACGGTCTCACCACTGACAAATACACCGCCCACAGCTGCACAATCTGAGTGTGTATTTGATACAAAAAGATAATTAAAATTCTTTGCGTTTTAGTCTGGGGTTGAATTTTTATCAGAAAAGGAAACATTACTATTATTTTTCAATTATCTATATATTGTATGACAAAAAGTTGCATGAATGTATACTGAAGCAGGATTAATTTTTTTGGTCTCTGACAGGAAGAAATAGTTAGATTAATCAACATCATTGCTTCCAAAAGGCTGGAGAGCAGAAAGCCAGAGAAGGGCAGTGTGAGGACAGTATTATCCCCATTTTCAAGTGGAACAGGGGTATGGGGGACCCCATGTAAGCAGTGCTGGCCATGCCTGTTGCCAAGGGAGAGGGGAAAAGGGATTTACGGGGCATTCCTCAAATTCTTCCGGTCTAGAAGCAGTGCCCCGGGCAGCAGAGTCACAGGGTCTGCCAGGAGTTTTTTGTAATTCCAGCCCACAAACCCCTGCATAGTGTCCTGGCAACACACCGAGGGAGGGGACACTCTGTGCATAAGAGAGGGGGGTCAGCCTGTAACACAGGAGAGAGACAACCTGTCCATTACAGATGAGAGAGAAAAGGACAACCTGTCCATTACAGATGAGAGAGAAAAGGACAACTTGTCCATTAGAGATGAGAGAGAAGGGGACATTCTGTCTATTAGAGATGAGAGAGAAGAGGACATTCAGTCCACAAGAGATGAGAGGGAAGTGGACACTGTTCATAAGTTAGAAAGGAAAGGGAGCAATTCTTCCATTGGGGGAAAGTGAAGAGGACACATTGCTTATGACACATCATAAATAACAAATCAACTTCACATGAAAATTTGTCAATGAAGAGGCATTAAATAAGTAATTAAAAATTCTGTCCATATAATAATCATTATAATTATCATAAATAATAGTGTCATGCAAACTGGCCTGAGCTGCATCTGCCCTGAGCAGACACAGATCTGGAGCATAAGCACCACCTCATGCAGCCCGCCGGTCACTGGGCAATCTTCCTCACACAACAGTAGACTGAAAGCAAATGATCACCAATAGACCTTGCGTGCATAGGATAATGCCTGATATGGCTTCTGTTAGCCTTACTGCACAACTGGGCTTTTGTTCTGGCTGGGTTCCCCAATGGGGTCTGGTTCCCATTCCTCGAACCAGAGCCCTCAGAGTGACATCACCCAGGGAGACAACTACACTATCAATTCAAGTGTGATGACATCACACCTCCTGCTAAGGAAAGTAAATGAGCATTTTGAGCACATGGCAATGTTTATGGGGACATGGGAATGAGAACAGGAGACAACAGAAGAGAGAGAAACAGAGAGGGTAAAAAATGAGAAAAGGTAGAGGGGTGAGAGAGAGAAATGGGGGGAGGGGTGTGGGAGAGAGGCGGAGGGAGACCGAGGAGGTGCAGATAAAAATCTATCATGTGTTGCCTGACAACCACTTTAGCCCTGAAACAGCAGATTCTGACTGTGCCCGCCGACAAATCTTTTCTATACATCATCTCGCAGGAAACAGCACATGATAAATTCTTAACACAATACATTTTGTCCAAAAGATTTAACATCTAATTCAGGCCTGACAGGTCTCTCCATCTCGTGGCTTTGCCCCGCACCATTGATCTCCCCCCTCGCTGCCCGGCCTTGGACCCAACAGTCAAGCTGGAAGGTGGAAATACAGGCCGCCGTCGCCACGCCAACCTGGAAGAGACCAATAAATCAGCGCTGCGTCACGCTGACGCAGGACAGAGGGCGGGGCTAGGCCTGGCGCACTAGAGAGCCGGAATACAGACACGCGCGAATCACAGACGCGCAACATTCACCTGCAGTTTCCTCCGCTCCTGAGAGGGCCAAAGCTTTCCTCAGGCATCCACTGCTCAGACCAGCGCCGCACACGGCCACCTCCCTCACACACGTGTGCAGGGCAGGCTCCCTTGTGAGGCCCTTGTTTGCAAAGACGCTACTAGGAATCAATACAGTATGTGCTGTATCGACATGTGTTGTAGAGAGTCTTTGTACTTTGAAGTGTTTGATGCTTTGTTGATAGTTCAATATGTGTTTACCAAGTGAGCACCGATGTAGAAATTCAATGGAGAACAAAGTTTGCATCACACATTCATGGATTGCTACTTTTAAAGATTTTACTTGAATGTACTTTTTTTTCTAGATTGGGCTCTGTAGTTCAGAATTTTAGCTTTGCAAACAAAAATTCACATGTTGTTAAAGTGCAGATTCTGAGCTTTTATTACAGGCTATTTTCATACATTTTGGTTTGACCATGTAGAAATCACAGTAGCTTTTTATACATAGCCCCTGAAAAAAGCTGGAAAAACAGAATGGCCAGGTTACAGCTTGTTAAGAAGTAGCTAAAAGAGTTCTGGAAAAAGATCTTATGGACAGGTGAGATGAAGATTCAGTATCAGAGTGATGGCAAGAGCAAAATGTGGAGGCCAAAAGGAACTGCACAAGTTCCAAAGCAACAAGGGCGTAACTTTAGTTTGAATATTAGGGCGGGTGCCCGGGGGGAGTGGGTTGAAATGCATAGGAAGACAACTGTGGTGTGGGGATGGCTGGTTTAAGCAGCCACACCTGTCCTGGGTCAAGCTCATTAGACCTGGCCAATTGGATAATTGGTTAAGAATTAGATAATTGGCCAGGCTAATTGGACCCAGGAACAGGAGTGGCTGCACCTGTGCGTAGTGAGGTAATCACTGCGCACAGGTTAAATCTGCCATCCCCACCCACACAAGGGAGCCTCTCAGTCATGACAGTGTTTTAGATCTGCTCACTTGGCTGTAACATCTTGCCAAACCCTCGTAAATAAATCTGGACTGTTGGAACATCATCTCCCTGTGTCTCTGTGCTGGAGGGCCCCTTGGAAAGCCTCTTCGGTGGCCTGTGGCAGGCTTGTTTGCCACAACAACATTGCATGAATGCATGAATTTCGGAGCGACATAGCTCAGGAGGTAAGAGCGGTCGATCCCGCCCTGGGTGAGTTGAAGTGTCTCTGAGCAAGACACCTAACCCCTAATTGCTCCCAACGAGCTGATTGGCGCTTTGCATGGCAGCCATTTGCTTTTTGCATGTGAGTGTGAATGGGTGAATGAGACGCATCAATTGTAAAGCGCTTTGGATATATAAATATAGAGATAAAAGCGCTATATAAATTAAATACATTTACCATTAGAATTTTGCTGGTTTTTGCTAGCTGTCTATATTTAACATATTTAATAACATTATTAATAATATAGCAAATCTTACTACCTCAGATATCAAACTAGCCTGCTAGTTAATACACCTGATATGCACTGTATAATTCCATGTGGTATTATTACAATGCTATTATACATAATGGCAGAAATATTCCTCCCATATATATATATATATATATATCAATCTGTATATATGGCCGGCTAGTTACTACATCCATATTATCTGTTCATTTACAGCAATGATTTTTATGAAAACATCTTCTCCTGGCCATAATCTCCATATACAATCCAAAGAAAACTGAATTGTCAAATGCACAAAACTTCAATTTACTTCTCAATCATTTCTCAGTCGAGTTCTGGATTCATTTCAAGGTGTATTCAGAGCGGTCCAAAACAAATAATTCCACTGCACCCCTTTTTCCTCCCCTCTGTTCAGGGGTGTGTCCTTTGGTACTGTGTCACGGCCTCCTGAGTGAAGTTTGCAAGTGACGCTTGCGAGAGCAGAACATTTGATTGGACTGCAGCCATGAAAAAGAGAAACTAAGAGAAAGAGCGAGAGTTGAAGTTATTATTCAGCAGCTGTCAAACAAAGCATATATAAATTGGACAGTACCACAACATAAAAATAAAACCACAAAAAATCCAATGAAAAACACAACTTCAAACAAGAGAGAGAGAGCGAAAAAGTGTGAAAGATCCCACAGGGGCACAGGGGAAAATGTCAGCTCTACGATCATTTCCGAATGAACAAACATACACACAGCATGACCAGAGAGTTCTTTGAAATGACAGCATGTGGATTTAGGACTGAGGAATATGCACACAATTCTATTCAGCTCCAACCCTGAAAGGTGCTTAAACAAACAGTCCAGGGAAAAGTCAAGCCACAGCTCCCCTTAAGCCTATTGGGCTGACATCACTCATTAGCTGCAATTACAGAACTTCAAAACCATGTGAGACCGTCTCTTCACATGCACGCACACACACACACACGCGCGCCCTATCTGGCAGAGTATTTTCAGGAAAAATTGGAGTTTTTGAATGAAACTAAACCCACAATGTCAGAAGCAGAGAAACAGCCCCCCACCCCCCAGCCCCCCCCCCCCCATTGGAGGTGGGGTCAGAGCTGGAAGAAGAAGAGTGTGGGGGGAGCATTTGGGGGAGGGAAGGGCTGGGGAGGCAGGTTGAAAGATCTGGTCATTCACTGACCAATCGCTCGGCATCTCTTCCCCTCCATTTACCGGGAGGTCACACTTCATGTTTTGTTCCCATGGTGACGGGTTTCAGAGTAACGTCAGTAATATCAAAGTGGGGCTGGAGCGAGGCCAGAGGAGCAGGGGTGAGGGCTAATCCAGGGGGAGCCAGCAAGGGGAGGATGAGAGGTGGGGGAGCCTCCCTCTCTGTCCATTTAAGTCAATCTGGCAGGGGAGGTGGGGGGGGGGGGGGAGCAGTGGTGATGCAGGAAGAAGGCACTAGTGAGATGAGATGAAGATACAAATGAAAGGACAACTAGCTGACCGTGACAAAACAAAGTTGAGTGGGCAACAATTTATTTTAAATTTGTGTCCATTAAAATGAATCACTCATTCTCCTGTGTAATCAACGTGGTTTCATCGTTTTACTGTCCCTGTACCAAAGTCGCTAGTCCAATGAATGCTCATTAAACATCTCCCAACATTATAAACTACAGTATAAACAAATGTATCCTGTTAGTAGATACTGTTTGGTAGACTTGTTTTGTAGTGGCTGGCTATTTTTAAGAGTCGAAAGATGTCTACCATAAGCTGGGCACCGCACTAAATGGTAATATAATGATAACACTATTCAATGGTTATTTGTTCATTAATATTAAGCGTTTTGAGAGATGGACAGATTTTACTTTAACTACACATCGAGTAACAGCCAATTCATCAGCTTAAAGACACACTTCTTTGTTTGAAAAGAACTTACCGTCAAGCGCCAGGGCCTCTTGTTTACTATCAGCATCAAATGCAGTTTAATGATACTCTCCAGGGTATTTTATCCATTAAATATATTATACTTGGAATACATTTTCACCACTTTTAGACTGTCTCCAAAATCAGACAAACAAACAGTGAAGTGAAGTGGGAAAAAGAAAATGCGCTGTGGTCTCTGTGGAAACCCGTCTGTTTAAATAACACAAAATCATTTGAGAGGAAAGGGTTACACAGTTCTTGCACAGCGCTGTGCTTCTTCAAGCTAATGGATTGCAATTCCTTAGATTATGGCTTGGCCACATTCCCGACATACAAGCAAATTGGAAGAATTACTAGGAGGACACAAGTCTCAGCGTTTGGAACGGTTAGACAAGGACTCAGATCGCCCTGCAGTACAGCATTCAGCAGCAGGAGACATGTAAAACCACTGCAATAATTAACTGTTGACTACACTTGGGAGAAAAACTAATTCTGCTATTTTTGCCATGGATTTGAATAAATCCTCAATTTGTGTTTCTCTAATCCCAGGACATGTTTGGAATGTAGTCTGTACAATGTCCCCTGTTCTACACCCAGACATCTCTGCAACAACCCCCCTGAATTAGTTTATTTCACACACACACACACACACACACACGATCCAGGAACAGCCATTACCATGAAAACAAGAACACATGGTTGAGGCAAAAAGGCTGTCATTACCCTTTGCAAGATGTTCCCAGCATTTCAATTATCTAAAGTTTGTAAAGCCGTTGTGTTGAAATTGAGAAAGGCATGGTGCACTAATGCAATCCGCAGCGATTAAAGTGGTTCTGAACGAACGGAAAATGGCTCTATCTTTCGTGCTAATTAATTTAATGACTTGTTGCCCCAGGCTAAGCCCGAGTGCTGGTATTTCAGAGAGTACACCAACCGCCCCCATCTCTTTCTCTTACCCCCCTCTCTCTGACTCTCGCTCTCTCTCTATTTGCCTGTCTCTCTCTCGCTCTCTCGCTGTCTCTCTTTCTCTCTCTCTCTCTGTGCTAGGAATGGGAGTCACAGTGTGAATGCCTGTCTGCCTGACACAGACAGCTGGGGGAGCGATTCCATTTATATGACTTCTACTGATATGGGAGAATTCTTACAGCCCCAAAGAGCCTTTTTATTTATACAGTCATACTCCTGCCAGCTTTTCACTAAGACACTTACAGGACTCAGAGTGCACAAATCCTCATTTACTCCCTCCCACTCCACCCCCCAGGTCCCGCTCCTCCTTGTCTGGTGCGGTTTAAAGCTGCCACTACAGCTATGAGGGCAAAAACACTTTTTTAAAATTTAGGAGAAGACCACAGGACACAAAGGCCAGCCAGCAGCCAAATCACACTCACCGGAGATGCCAGAAGATTCAGAGCTGAAGAGAAAATTTAAACTAAGCAATCTCACATTTAAAAATAAACTTAAATGAAGGAAAAATGGGAGTCATACACATGCACACTGCAAACTAGTCTGGATGTGGAGTAGAGTGCCCTTCTCTCAGGCTAGGATTGCGTGTGTTAAATCCACCTGGGCACCAGGGTGTGGGGCCAGCCACCATACTGTCAAGGCTGAAAAAGTATGCTTGAGAAATGGTCATGCGTATGCTCAGATATTGGAGGCCCCATGGTGCAGCAAGTTGAGTGGGAACACACCTTATGATGCAAAGACAGCAGAAGCAGCACCCCCACCCTCCATTTCAGCTGCTATCCAAGCCCACCCCTCTCTCCCTGTGGGGAGAGAGAGGCCGGAGAGAGAGGCTATGGGGAAACTGGCCTCCTCATACACATGTGGAAGCATTTTGGAGGTGATACTGGACTGTAAATCCCCACACTGGCTTGGGGGATGCTCAGATCATTACCAGAATTATTATTATTATTACTACCATAATCATTTCATTACTGATTTTTTTTCTTCCAAAAACTATGGATTGGGGGTGGGTAAAAAGCGCTGAAACAAATAGCAGATGTTTATATTCCTGAGGCTGCAGAGAGAGAGGAGGTGTGTGTGCAGGCCGGCGTTCTTCTGCTAGCCTGTTTATGGTCCACGAGAGCCTTTCGCCGTCCCTGCAGTCAGTCCCTCCTCTCTCATATATTTCCGTCTGTCTTTCATGTCTGTCCATCCCTTACAGAGGAGGGAGCGACATGGGCTCAGCTCTGTACAGTGTGGAGGGAGTTGCTTTATTGGATCTGGTAGTCTTTGATGCTGATTAAGCCCATGAGGTGTATATAGAGTGGAAAAAAGAGGAAAGAGGGAAAAAAAACCAAGGAACAAGAAAGGCTGTGACTCATGGCGGCTGTTCATGTGTGTTCATGATTTACACAGATGTTCCATTGACAGTTGGAGCACAGTTATGAGGTCCTGGAATGGATGGGGCGGGAGAGGCTAACAGGGACCAAAAGAACTGTCTTTTCACCTGATCACGCAATCCTATGTTTGTACTGTCTTCCCCTCCAACTTGATACCCATTCCACAAAGGCCTGTCTACAGTACAGTGATCAGTGATTTCCAGTGTCAACTACTCATATGGGCCAAGTGAGGTCAAACTATGACACCCTACAACTACAGCGACTGCAGCTAGCCTATAGCCTGGCCATGTGCATTTGTGTAACAACACAATCTCATTGGCCAGCCATTTCTAATTGCTTCTAATTGTTACATAGCAATTTCCAGGACCCTCTCATTCCTGGAGATGGCCCCGATTTTGAGAGACGTGTGCTGCCACGCTCAGAGTCTGGCTGGAGATCAGCTCAGGGACTGACAGACGATAACAAGCAGAGGTCTCTGTCAGCTCAGGTAACGTCACACCTGCTTTTGGGATCAGCTGTCAAGATAGGAGCTGAGGATAACGCCACCCCGTCTACCAGACGGCACTCAAAGCACAGCAGGCGCTAACAGGCATGCTGTACCGCAGAGACAACCCAGAATACATGCATGAACACACACACACGCACACACATACGCACACACGCACACGCATGCACACACACACACACGCACACACGCACACGCATGCACACACACACACACGAATGCACACACTTACACACAAATACATATAAACATCTACATACACACTTGCCAGTGCACACACATACACACAGATGCACATAAACTCATGGACATATGCGTGCATGCGATCAATTCATTTATGTGCTCACACTCAGACATAAACACATAATTAAATAGCCACACACACCATCGTACAAACGCACAGAACATGTACATGTCATCAGCACAGAGATGCTTAAAGACAGATGGCCCCCATGACACAAGGAAACAACCAGAAACATACACAGTCCAATCCAAGACCAGCCCATAGTATAGTAACAAGCCAACAAAGGGGGGGAAAAAAATGACTTTATATCATCATAGCAAATGACCAGATTCGCAGCCAGACATTCCAGGACAGGAAGCAGGACGATCAGACGTACTATAAGCTGAAAGCCATACGAGCCATGGAGCAAAAGAACAAAAGCTACAAATGACACAAAAGTGGGCCAGCGTCAGAAACAGCTCTGGCCTAATAAATCACCATTCCCACTCACAGGGGCCCTGTCGCCACGCGAGCGCGGCGCGCTGACTCCGTGTTGCACTGGCGGAGCAGGTCGAGCTCTACCCCTCGTCTGGGGGGACGTGTCAAGACACATTAGAGGCAGTCCCGCACCCAGACAAGCTTGGAAACGTCAGCCCAATTTGTTTCCCTAATAGCGACCACATTATTCCAATATGCCCTTGAGCGGAATTCAAGTTCACGAGCCACGGAGCGCCCAACTTCGCGCCGCACGTTATTAAAAGGGAGGTCACTTTGAGGTGTAAACATGCTGTCCTTTTCATTTGCTTATTTATTTATTTACACTACACACCCTCTGTCAGCAGAGGCAGCTGGGGTGTTGAGAGGGAGAGAGAGATAGCATTGGTTTAGGGGGGGTGGGGGGGGCGGTAACGGAGAAGTCTCTTCCAAGACCTGGGTGAAAGGAAAGATTGTAGCACCATTCAAACCTAGGAACCAGAAGCAGAAGCAGTCTCAGTGACGCTAGCTTCTGTGAGCCCTACTGTTGACAAGGACACTGGCCAGTGGAGCAGCGGGCTGGTTCACAGGGGAGCAGACACGGTTCAGAAAAGCCCAGTAGGACTGCTGTGACTTCACACAGAGGGAGTCCCCCCAACCCCCTCCGCAGTCCCTCAGTGCTGTGAGCTGTGACCTTTCAAGGTGTTCTCGCCTCCACAGTCTCTTTCAGGGCCAAAACCAAACACCACACTTGGAAAGAATGAAAGTTTTTTGAAAGGAGAGATTATTTTACAAATGATTTTCCTTTTTTTTTTCTTTTTTCTTTTAATTTCTCTCTGTATCTCTCTCTTTCTTTCTCTCTCTCTCCCTCCCTAATGAGGGATTGTGGGCAGTCAGGCTGTTCGCTGTTATTCAGGAGAGTGGGTTTGCTCTATCGACCCCCTGCGGTTAATATTCATAAAGGCTATTTCAGCAGCTTTAGACTTTAACATTGCAGCCGCTGTCCTAAATCAATTCCCATTGATCTACATCGGCTTTTCCTCCATTCATTGATCTCGTTTAAACTCACGCTCAAGGTCTTTTCAAACATATTTACTTTGCAATGAAGTCCTAGATGGCTATAATTTCTTTTTTTCTTTTCTGCAAATATCATTCTGATTCAGAGATAACAACAGGGCTGAAGTCACAGTATGCATCTCGATATTTGCATCGAGGCAAGGAAAGGTTGTTTACATCTTGAGAGAGAGAAAGAGAGAGGGAGAGAGAGAGAAACAGCTTGCAGGTGTTTCAGTGGTACCTGAGGGCTGCTTAAACTAGCTGTCATTAAAAATGCCATATATTCCTTTTAATCTAGTATCTCTCCCATGCCCTCTTCCTCCTCTGCATGGAGAACAAAGGCAGCATTCAAATCCATTGCGATTCTCTTCACAGAACACAGACATGAAATGAGCGGTACCCGTCCAAACAAGTCCAACACGCATGCATGAAGTAGAGAAATACGCAATGTAATCAACTCGGACTGTAATTGTGGGCTGATTCAGACTGCAAACAAACGAATAAACAGAAACAAATAAATCAATGGCTATGTTTGGACACGCCACACTGTTAGGCACAGGAAATATGATCGTTTGCCTGGGTTCGTTAACTGCCCACAGCTGGAGCTCTGAATGGTAACTACCCCACTGAGTTAATCACTGCACCCCCACCCCTGCCCCAACTGCTCTCCTCTCCTTTCCTCTGCTCTTCTCCCCTCTCCTTTTTCTGGTCTCTCCTCCTCTCCTTTTCTCTCCTCGGCTGTCTCTGTCACCTTGTCACTGGGCATTGTTTGACAAAGACTTTTCTTCATTTCCAGCTGTTCTTATTCCTGTCTTTAAGGGGATTGCTATATGAGCATTCACGCTCCCAGGTCTGTTAATCTCAGCCAGTCTGAACCCAGACACGCTCTGTACCGGACACACATCCAGCCCCTCCAACTAAGGGAGGGACACAGGCCCCCTCAGCCCTGCCTCAGCCACCACCGAGGCCGCTGAGAGAGGACGGCCAACCTCTCCTGCCTGTCAGACAGCGACGAGGGGTCCGTGGCGGGCCGTGGCGGGTGCCAGCGCACAGGCCTGAGCAGAGCCAGGAGCAGGGAGCTCCCTGGGGAACACAGTCTGCAAGTCTGCTGCTTCCATGTTCATTTGTATCGCAAATCATCCATAAATATGTTAGTAACAGTCCATTTAACACTCACAAATAATGCATTTCCTCAAATAATATTTCACTGTGTATCTCCATGGTTTGGTCATGCGATTGCAGATTGTTTTATTCTGTATTTAGTCAAGTCCATGTTGTTCTGTCCTATGTCCTGTGACGTTTTTGGTAAAATCAAGGAAAATTAATTTCCTTCAATTTATGCTTCATACTAAACAGATCATTTACTACACTGACTATATCTATAAACATACGGTTTTATAAAATAGTTAGTGTGATATGAGGTTGCCCGTAATAACACATGCTACACAAATAATCCAAGCTCAACTTCTAACTGTAATGCTACCAAAAGCCAAACCCTAATTGTACCCTTGCACTGTAGCATAGATCTTGCTGATTTTGATCGTTCATAAGCCAGTATTTGAATTTTTTGACAAACAAAAATAGATTTAATTACATTATACTGAATTTATACAAATTAAACAGTTACAAATCTATTCCAATGTAATATTTATGCAATCTCTGCTTCAGTAACAAGAGTTACAGGTAAAATTGTTGTTTTTGTGAATTATACCATGCATGCATCCTAAGTTCTTAATGATAATCATGTATATAATTCATCTAAACAGTTAGCAACTAAAGGTATTGAAAATCTTACAACTACAATCACATTATTATTCAAAGTGTTTCAGTTAAACAAGTATTTTTTGATAACATATAATTATGTACATTTTATGTAATATCTAATATCTAAATACTGTAATTAATCTTTAAAGATATAGGCATAGTAGTATCAGTAGAAAAATGTGGAGGGGGAGATTCATGGTGGCTACAGCACTAGGCACTTTATCACGGTTGCTGCAGTAAAAATCCACTCACGCCTTTACATGCTTACATTACTGGTCACTGCACTTTGTAAGCAATCAGCACAAGTTCCAGCTCATGGCATGTTTACAGAAAAGGAACCGTGAAAACCTTCAAGACCTTTCCCCGATCAGACAGTATGATTTGCCCTCTCTCGTGGACCCTGGCTCACTTTTCATTACCCCAGACTCCTGCACATGCTCCCCAGACACACACACACACACATACGCACATGCACACGCGCACACACACACACACAAACATACACACACATACACACACGCACACACACACACGCACACGCACACACCCACACAGAAATGCACACACACATGCAAACGCACACACACACATACACACATACACACAATCACACATGCCCAAGCACTCAACTGAATCATCCATTCCACCAAATCAAGAACACAAGTT
This sequence comes from Anguilla rostrata, assembly GCF_018555375.3. Taxonomy (NCBI): domain Eukaryota; kingdom Metazoa; phylum Chordata; class Actinopteri; order Anguilliformes; family Anguillidae; genus Anguilla; species Anguilla rostrata. The sequence continues at coordinate 20,013,412 of NC_057943.1, read as the reverse complement.
ATGTGCACACACAATAAACAAGGATGAATTTTTCTGGAACCTCTAAAGTGCAGAAAATATGAAAAATTTAATAATTCCAGGGAATAAAAATTCATAAGGAATGTACAAAATCAATATTTTATGCTACTTACTGTACCTATTCTTTATTACAAACCTATTCAGGAACAAGCATTAAAAATTGAAGGTGAAGGAGGAGGGAGCGGAGGTGGAGATAGGGTGGGGGGAGGTACTGTGAAGCAGAGCAGCAAGTTCAAAAGCAATACTATTTCATTCATGTTTAAAAGCCCTTTTTTGTTTCTCCAAGAGCCACTAAAGCAGTTTTTAAAACAGAAAAAAGCTTTGATAGATTGAGCGTTCCAAGGTGCCAAGTAGCTGTCAACATAAATAGCAATAAAAATTCGAGAAAATGTTTTAAACCTGAGTTTTCAAGGTTATGGCCCATGGCAATGATTTGAGGGAACTGCTTTCTGTCGCTACAGTGGTTACGCAAGGAGAGTGTGTGTGTGCATGCACGTGTGTATACGCATGTGCTCAGCTAGGTGCGTACAAAAACGTGGGTGCAAGTGGTGGGGGGGGGGGGGGTGTTAATTATTTAATCTTTGCAAAGTTAAGCTAGACTTATCAAAGTCATGAATGTGCTGTATGATGGACTGGCTCTGTTCACCTGCTGATTCAATAGGCTCATCCAGCACTTTCACACGGTGCTGCTTTCTCTCTGTTCTCGTCTTCTTTTCCCTCTGTGGTTATGCTGGTCGACTGGGTCATTTGCTCATTTTATCACATTCCACTCTGGTCAACTTCATTCTGCCCTGCTCTCCGAACAATGGAGAGTGACATTTTATACATTTACATTACATACAAAAAATACATACAACCATAATAATAATAATAATAATAATAACAATAATAATAATAATAATAATCACATGTCATCAGCATAATTTCAAATAGAGTGGTGCTAATTAATATAATTTCTGGAAGCTTCTCTCAGTTCTATCTCGTACGTAAGGGTAAAAAGTTAATAAGCATCTGCCATTTGTGTGCAGTGCTAACCCCTTTGGTCTCGTTCATGTGATGTCTGAAAAAATATCAGGTTTGAGTGCTGTCACAGTTACAGTCGTCTCATTCAAAGTCTCACTTACTAATGTTGTAGGGATGAGGTCAGAGCAGTCAGCTGCTGACAGCCCACCAGACGACCCAGGCCCAGCTCTTCTCCCAGCCTCTGTCTTCCACGCCGCGTATGTTGTTTGACAAGTGCGTGTCTGCATGTGACATGAGCACGGACAACCCTGCCAGACACGGAGACACAGAGACTCAGTTCCACCTGCTCTCGGTGGGCACAGTAATGGAAGAAAGATGTTTTCATCTGTAGAGATCACCCACAGCAGCCAGATCTCAGAATGACAGCGCGCTCTCTCTCTCTCTCTCTCTCTCTCTCTCTCTTTCTCTCACTCTCTCTCTCTTCTCCTTCTCTCTCCCTCTCTCTCTCTCTCATTCTCTCCCTCTCTCTCGGTGTCCCTGTCAAAGTCTCGAGAGCATCACTGCATGACATGATGTGTTGCCAAGGCAATTAAAAAAATTTGAATAAGAATACTTGAAGATACAAAATTGATGGTTGGTGATCACTTTTTACGCGCACCACTCAGACTTAAAATGTTCTAGATATTTTATGGTTCATAAAGCTATTATAAGTTCATTAAGACTGCAACGGTGCTGATTTTTAACAATATGTGCAAACCTACGCTAAAGCTAATCAGCTGCCCTGAAGAATCAACAAACCGCATACACTAATAATTTAAAAACCATTATTAAACTAGTTTCAAGATTAAATTGTGTAGCCTGAATGGTACAGTTGCTGCATATGTAGTGCTCTTTGTGTCTTTGTGTTCAGGGTTTGAATGTGCTGATGATGCTCTGGGATGATTAAACATTTCGCCACTCCAAAGAAAGAAAACCCTCATACGTGATTAATGTCATTACATTTGTTTTTCACAGAAAATAATTTAGTGTTACGAGTCAAATAAACAGAAACTCTTTCCTCTTAACCTAGCTTATCAAGTTAACACTTCATAATTAGACTGTCCCTTGTCATTACATTACATTTAGCAGATGCTCTCAGGCAGTGTGACTAACATTATAGGAGAACATAAGTGCATTTGCCTGATTAATATGAACAACAGTGCCAGACCTGGCTGACAACATTCTCAGACCAGAAAGTAATGACACAACATCGCTAAAGCGCTGTGAAATACACAGAGACTACATAACAAGCCCAGCAATGATCAGCATAAGACAATTGAGCACTGCCTTACGTTCAAGCATCTCATAGTGGCCTTGATTATGGTAAATTTGACTGCAGTTACAAAGCATCTGGGGGACAGTGATCCATATTTCACTATTATAACTCACGGCACGGGTCTCACGGCAGCAGTTTAATGCTATGAACACCTTCACTTTGCTTGGACAATTCTCAGTCTCATTCTACTGTCAATCAATTCCAGATTCATAAATAATAATGTTATATATATATATAATTTACTATATAATAATAATAATAATTAATATATAATATTTAATAAATGCTTAAGCATTTAATTTCTGAAATATTCAAAATTCAAGTTAAGATTATACTGTATATTATATATTTATTTTTCTACAATTAAATATGTTATTTCAGTATTTCTTCATAATTTTGAAATCTGGTCAGTTTCAACATTTTTAATTTGATTTAGATTTTTGATTTAATTTTAAGTTGATTTTTAATTCCAAATGCTTTTTATTATATATATATATATGTATGTGTGTGTGTCTGTGTGTGTGTGTATGTATTTGCATAAGTATGTTTGTTTGTGTGTTTATGAGAGAGAAGAGAGACATTATACAAATGAAAGAGAGATGTTTCATTTCTGCAAAATGTTCAAGTTTTATGGTTGAAATTAGATATCAATTTTCTGTGAAATGTTCCTTTTTTCATTAAATATTTATAAATGTTTATGTACCTTTATTTACTATCTGTGAAATGTTCATTTTATCATTAAATATTTATAAATGTTTATGTTCCTTTATTTACTAATTGTTTGTGCTTTGCAACAATATCGTTGGATTAGATTTATAAACTAGTAAACATTTCAAATATTAAATTGGTTTTGAAATTTCAAAAGGACAAAAATCCCATATAACCTGGCTTTAAAAACCACATTGTGCAATTATGCTGGACCTAAGCTTTTATGTTCCATTGATGTTTGTGTTAAAACAACTGCTCAGCAATCCCCTGCAGGCATATTACTAGACAAAAATTACACGCATGGGATCCCTACACGATCATAACTGCAAAGAGAGGATGGACCCTTAATTCAACACTGTCCAATAATCAACACATCACAGTTCAAACAAACAGCAGTAAAATGAAGAAATGATTTTAATAAACAGGGATGTACATTGATGGATTCTGAAACAATGAGCTGCTGAACTGATTAAATAATTTGTGTATCAATTCATGAAGATGGCCAAATTGTACAGAATTGAAACAGCTCTGGGAGCAATGGGCAGTGGTAATTAACAAGTGTGACTTGCACATTTACTGCAGGTAGGGATGTTAAAAATGTTAACAATGATTGTGTGTTGCTGTAATGTGAAATGATGGGTGGGTTCCCCAGAGTAAATCTTTTAGCATGACATCATCATCAATGTCGCAATCATATGTAAATGAACACATACACGGTTTACGCACATTTTATAAGGGTTTAAGGGCTTCCTGGTTTTTGTTTTATTGGCAATGAGCAAGCAATGCATTTCTGGAAAAAAAGATTGAAAATCCTAAATATCCATAATACCTATTGCTAGCTACAAGTTGTTGGTCTGGGTAAGGTTCCAGTCGATGTTAATATCGTGTATTGGCAGCCACCTCCCAGCAAAGCATGCACAGTAAGCAGACCATGCAAGGGCACATACTCCAACTATCGAATTCCATGCTTTTTTATTTTTACAATTAAAATAACAACAAGTACCTTTTTATTTCTGATCTTTTAGCTGTTTGTCATCTCTGATTTTGTGATTTTTAGTTGCAAATTGGTATCTAGTTTGCTACAGCTAGGGTGAATGGGATATTGTACTTGTGGTAAAGTGGTAGGACATCATTTCAAGTGTGTGGCGTAAGCTTGTTTTCCAGTCAGATGGCTGTCCGGCATCTCAGCGAGCAAACCAGTGTGGAAGCTTCGCTGCTGCTCTTGATGTCCAGTACTCATTAATACAAGTGAAAAATGCACAAAGTAGCCAACTAGAAACATTATGTCAATATTGTGTGATGGTATGGCATACAAAATCACATCACAAATTAATCATTACAACCTGCTGAATGATGATTACTGAAATATATATATTTTTAGTAATAGGGGATTTTTTGTTGAATATTGCTGTTTGAAATTTTGTTTTTAGTTTCCCACAAAATATCTCAAAAGCCTATACTGTAGTTTAGCACATTTTGCACATGGACAAAAAAAAAATCACTCTGGCATATTTACTGTCCATTTTTAAATTATTGGTCATGTGACACTGTACCAGAAATCAACAAAAACTAGATATCTTGTTTTAATTTAATTTCTTAAAATCAACTCAAAAGAGGTTACATAGAACTCTTTCTCCCTCACTCTCCCCCTACGGTTTAGGCTCTGTCTGTTAGCGGCCAAAGCTGGTGGCAGCGTGTGCTTTCCTCTCAGTCTCGTAACAGGCAGTACCCATTTGTACTGTGACAGCAGCTCTGTGGCAGTGGCTTTTGGGAGTGTCTCCCTTCGTCATCGCTGCTTCATCTTCATTGCACACAGATGCTATGACAGGTGATGCTGCTCCGCGAGCCTATGATGCTTCTCTTAAACTTTCATGATTAAGTCATAACTGATGAGATTGAATGTACAGCTTTAGGCACGCCGAACATCACAGTTAAACAAGCCCACCTGGCACAAGAGCTGAGGCGCACGTATTTACATATTACACCAGGCAAATGCAAACCCCCCTCCATCCTTCATTCTTTCCCTCCCTTCCTCTCTCTCTCTCTCTCTCTCTCTATCCTCCTTTCAACAGAGCAAACAATTGAGCTCTGCCTTGTTTCAGACTCCTGGAATAAACAGGGCTCCTCCCCTCTCCTTTGTCTGCAATTCCTGGTGGAAGTGTTTAATACGGGCCTGAACTTTAATTGCTTGTGAATTGAGTGTTTTCATGGGGTGTTAGTTAGGACCCTCCTCTGGATTAGCGTGCTCGCTCAGGGGGAGAAGAGGCTGATTCGAGCCGACAGGCGGCCCTGTCGGAGGGAGGCAGGCAGGCTAACCTGCCGGATCCGTGCCCCAGCGGAGGCGCGGCGCGCTCATGGCGAGCGGAGACATATGGTGGGAATCATGCGCTCTCTCTGCCTTGTAATTAAAACATCTGGGAAGCGGCCCCGGAGCTCGCTGAATTAAACAGGAGCGGCTCGCTGGGGAGAGAGGGGCTGTGATAGGACACTTCCACCCCAGACAAGCCCCCCACTCCCTGCCCCCACGCATTCCCAAAACTCCGAGCCACGGACGCTTTTCTTGTCATATTTTAACAAAAAAAAAATATGACAGTATTCAGAAATGACAGAAATAATGTCACTTATAATTATAAGAACTGGGAAACAATGAGCTGAATAATAACAGGTATTTGGTAGATAAACATTAATAACAATATGCACCTTATTTAATTAGCAGTTCTGGAAAACCACACGCATCTCTCTTCGATCATGCCCTCCACCTCCTTTCGCCTCGGTTTCTTCTTGGTTATTCAACAGGAAAAGGAGTGCAAACCAGATTGTGCCACGTTTTCAGTGACTCAAAGGCTCAAAGGAACTTTAAATGAGAACAGCAGTAAACAGTAGCAGGGCCACGTGATCAGTGATCAGCAATAGAAAATAGTTTTATGCTTCCTCAATGTATATGTGTATCTGTGCAAAAGGGAAAAAGGAGAAAGGGAAGAGCAGTGTCTGTGAGCGAGAGAGCATGTATATGCACGTGTGTATATCTGCGCACATGTATGCGTTTGCGTCCCCTCAGAACCGAGGGTGAGCTGCCAAGTGAACGTGCGTGTGGCCCAGAGTGGTTTCTGACAGCACCGGGTCACCGTCTCGCAGAACTGAGCTTGGATTGAGAGTACGGTTCAGGCCCAGCCCCTCCCCGGCCCTCTCTGCTCTGTGAGGCTGTGTTGGGCACAGTCGTCTGTGCTGTGCACACCATATGCTTTCCTCAGTCCTCTGAGCCCACCAACGCAACATACAAATCCCACGAGCCTCTGCGGTGTCACATCCCTCTGACAGCCCCCACCACCATCCCAAACTGCAGGGCCTATCCAGATCTTGGCTTCTCTCCTTTCACTAAAATGACTGAGGAAAACAGTACATTTTAATGGGAGCCAAGTTCATTTGAATCCAAACTGATGATATTAGGAATGTAGGATAGGTTTGTGGTTTGGACGTGTTTCAGGCATAATGATCATAATTCAGCTGGAGCAGGTTTGGCCCCACTGTGACACATAGAAGGAAACCCAAAAGTAAAAGCAGAACTTTATGCACAAATGCATCATCGCCCTAACCCCTTGAAGTGTGTCGCATCCTTCATGCATCCCTAAATAAATGACCGCCCTAATGTTAGCAATTGTAATAGTAACTCCTGTACTGGGGATGACCTTTATTGAGGACGCGGACGTAATTGTGGCTGTTCTCGGGTCTCATCATTCCTCCTCACCAGCCAAACCCAGTTCAGAGCCACCGTGCCCACGCCGCATTGTTTTTGGAAACACAATTGGAAAAATTCTGCAACGTCACGTGCTCATGAGCCGAAACTCACCGCCACCCGAGCTGCCATCGCCACCGCGCAGGGCTGCTGACTTGTCACTCCAGCGCATGCGGGTCCCCCCTCTCGCCTTACAGGGTCACCGCGTTCCCACGAGACGCACCCGAAACCTCCATGCATTCCCGTCTCCTCTGAGGGCAAGAGGCAGGCTGACCCGTGTCACATTATCTCTCACGGAGACAACAATCAGACAATCAGACACACCGATCAGGTGACTATCACGCAAGGAGATGATGAGACATCATACAAAAAATGTGCATCCTCAGGAAAAAGGACAGGCTGCTTCTGTCCCAATTTAGCCTGCCGTTCTGCAGGGTGTCCCGCATGGAACTTTATGAGTAACCATGCCAGTCCCGCTAAGCACATGACAAAGAGACAAGTCCTCGAGCGATTAAAAACACATCAAACATTCCGTATGCCAATTAGACAAGTAAGCCATCCCACTCAAATCCCTCCAACCTAGCCCAGCATCCCACAGGCTGGCACCTGTCCATAGCAATCTCCTTTTCCGTTCACACTTGGAAGGCGAGTGTTATTGTTTTTCACCTTTTTGAATTAGCATCGCTAATGCGAGGCAGTGGCTAATGCGCCTGTAACCAGAAGCAGCTGTTTGTTGTCATGATGTGTGAATTGCATCGAGGCCCTCGAGAGCAGAAAATAAAGGGAGGGAGAAACCGGGAGGAAGGCAGGAAAAGACCGAAGAAATAGAAAAGCTGAAGGATAAATAGAGAGAATGGAGGGATGACAGAGCAGAGGGGAGAGATGAGAGGGGTAAAAGTAAGAGAGTAAGAGAGAGAAAGCATGTAAAGGGTAGAAGGTTAAACGGGGAGGAGAGAGGAGAAAGCCTCGTTACTGCCACACTGCGGTCCCCAGAGCTCACAGCTTCAGTGACAGGAAGCAAGGAGGCTGGGGAAAGGGTGGATGGGGAGGCACTGAGGCACTGCTGAAATAAGGCTCACAGCCAGCACTCTTACAGTCTACTCAAAGGGCACACACGCACTAGTATGGGGATGCCAGCAACACACACACACACACACACACACAGACACACACACACACAAACACACGCACACACACACACACACACACACACTCTCTCTCTCTTTCTCTCTCTCTCACACACACACACACACTCTCTCTCTCTTTCTCTCTCACCCACACACACCATCTCTCTCTCTTTCTCTATCTCTCTCACCCACACAAACACACACTCTCTCTCTCTCTCTTTCTCTCTCTCTCATTCATCACAAAACACATACACCAGACACACATTTTTCTTCTTCATTTCCCCACACACACAAACACACACACACTCTCTCTCACACAAACACACACACAACAGCAGCAACAACAACAACAATAATGAATAAAAAGCTACTCGTTAAACTAGACAAAATAGAATTGAAAACACATCTGAAGGGTAGAATCAGTTTTCTTTACTACTTATTAACATGTCTGGTGTAAATAATGTTTCCAAAACACCAGAAGGCAATCTCAGTAAACATGAAAAGCCTTACTGAAATGATAACGCTATAATTAGTAATGTTGTCTTTATTTCTGTCACACACACTGTGATGATATCGACATTTGTCAACACTTCAGTTTGTTCTTAAACACCGGTAATATTGTAAGAAGCACATTACAAACTATCTGTATCTTCTTTAAAACTCCAGACAGTGGCACTCAACATTGTCTGCTGATTATATGTTGCAGCTATCTGTTTGAGAGCTTTTCTTGATACAGCATAGAACATATAAAATCCTTGTTACTTTGTTATCTTTGAGGCAACTTTTCAGAGAGTTTAATTGAATTGTGTATTGCGTGTGTACAAGATTTAATGCACCATTTTGTGGGTTAATTGCAAAGGATGTTGACCCAGCAGCTGAGCACTTCACACAACAGAGTGACACATGATGGCCAATTTAAAGGTTTTAGCACAGAGTGCACAACACTGATGAGTTAAGCACAGAAGAAATGTCTAGGACATGGTTCAATCTCTTATGCTATACTCAGTCCCCCAGAACCATCTCTGGCTCAGCCCGCATTTCACAGACCTGAGATCAGCAAATCCTAGAGCACATGATTTAGAGACAAATATTACACTCAGGCAAGTCAATACCACTGAATTATTTAACGTCCTGCTCAGTTAATTAGATATTTAATTGACTACGGACGTCCACAGACAGATGATGACGTTCCATTCCAGCATAAATTCATGCAAATGGGACAGCACTTGACCCCTGGTAGATTTAGAGGCCCCAGTTACAGGTCAGAGTTCAGTGTGAGGTTGGTAGAGTGAGCCTGACCACTCTTTATAGTCATCTGTTCAGCACCTGTGCCAAACTGCCATTCCTAAGTCCTTCTCTCCAAAATTTTAAATAAGATACCTCTGGTAAGGAAATAAACATTCTCACGTCCACCCATTCAAGTTGACAACATGTAAATTAACACCATTCTGGGGTGTGCCTTTCCTTTTGGAAATGATTTTTTTGCTGTCTCTGTTTCTCTTTCCATTCCTCCCCCCCTCCTCTCATGAGTGAGCCCTCTTTCCACCTCTTGCTTTCAGAAGGTGTTTGTCTCTTCTGCATAAACAGTCCTCTATGCTCTGAACCTCCTTCTCTCTCCCTCCCTCCACCCACTTTCTCTCTCTTGTGACTCCGCTTGCTTCAATGGACTTCCATGACAATTCATTCCATGAGTTTTTTTCCTCCCCAGGTGAAATATTGATGGATTTTTTATGAATAGCTATGAAAAATTCATTCACTTTCTGAAATGAAAAAGCGTAAACATACAGCATCTCCCTATTTCACATGCATTTATTATCCCTTTTCTCTACCTGTGAAAATAGCATTTGTGTGTGTTTTCCAGCAGTCACACTAATTGCTTAATTTGACCCGCTTTCTCGTCAATTAAAAGCCTGTCAGCTACGGAGAGATGGGTAGATGGATAAGCCGAGGGAATCAATGAACAGATCAATACACAGATACATCAATAAGTGAATAGGGAACTGCTGAAATGAAAATGAAAATGAGACGTTTAGTTGGGAAGAACAGAACAGGCAGTTTTCTGTGACAACCGCAGCAACTGCAACCAAAACCACATCTATAACTAAAACCCTATCAACAGAAATGAGGAAATGAATAATCGTGTCAAAGAAAAAGGCAGTTGCCTTTCAAACCCTCTTCTTTAGGGTCTCAATGAATGACCTTGATGGCCAGAAGCCGTGGTGAGATGCACACAGATTGTAGATGCACCTCTCAAAGTCTGAATGTTAGTCATAAACAATTTTTTTCAAAAGCAGTTTCAAATTCAAAAAAGGTTTTTTAGACCAGTCAGGTTTAATACAGGAATCCCCACCCACACCCCATCACCTTGTTTTAATTAAATCTCTCATAAGAATCAAAGTCAGAGCAATTATATTTTCAAAGGGAACCCTGAGAGTGGTGTGTGCCTGCTGTGTCTCTGACCGCCTGAGGTACCTTAATGAAAGTGCCCCATTCCATAGAGTTCTTGCATTCAAGCCACACTCCCTCTAGATTCACACATCCTTCTGGGTCCTCGCATGCATGAGGATGAGCTGTTGACCTGATTATTTTGGAGAACATTTTTCATTATGTTTCTACACATAGACGTATAGTCAAATGCAGGTTGCTATACATCCTCCGATGTAACGTGCTGGATTGTTTCCTGTCAGGTGGTGCATAGTGAGCCAATAGGGATTCAGGCTGTAAGGCGTTCCCAGAATGTCCCACCGGTTGCCCTGGACACTCAGAAGACTGACTGCTGTGCTGTCTGGGAGTGAAATAATGACCATAGAAGTCTGCCCTCAAACTGACACTCTGTCTTTCAATGCCATAGAACAATAAGAATGATTTATATTATTAAAAATAAATTATGAAATATATGTTAAATAATTTTTACATTAATCAAAAAGATGAGTAAACCCAGTTTCGTGAGGCCAAAAGTACTGAACACAGGAGAACTGAGGCAAAGTGGATTATTATCATTTTATTTGACAAAAAGCACCCAGAGCTTACCAGTCTGTGCTAGAACTCCTGTAGTACTGTGTGGTCTATAGATAATTACAATAATTACTGACTCATGGGTAGTGTAAGAGATGAGTGCAGTTCTGCAGTTCTCTTTGCACATTTTTAGGGCACAACAGTCATCTCAGAAACAGAGCAAACTGTGAACAAAAACCAAATTTCTTCTTAAACTGGCTTACCCTTCATGGCATTGCAAGCTGCAACATGTCACCTCTGGCAATGCCATGAAGGGATGAGGAAGTTCATTTCCATGAGGATGAAATGAAACCAAAATCAATGTATTCACACTATTCTAATAGGTTCCATGTTGTTTTTACTGTTCACATAATAAAATACAAACATTAATATTTATTTATTCTATTATAATGACTATTACAGCAATTGGAATATAGCCATTGTTTTACAGGCAATTCAAAGCCTACACTTATTCTCAAACTGTCACCTGCTTCAATAACTTGTAGTCTAATTATGCAGTTCATGGCAAAAAGTATAATTAGTAGGGCTGTCAAAGTTAATAACGCGATAATAACGCGTTAACGCAAATTCGTTTTAACGCCACTAATTTTTTTAACGCACGTTAACGCACATTCTGTTATGATGAACGTTTGCCCGACCCTTATGCTGCGTTCAAGACAACTCGGAAATAGTAAAAAACGAGGTCCGACTTGTGAAAGAAGCAACTGAACGGTCGTAGGCCTCGGAATTATAGGTCGGAAATCCGAGCATCATTTCTGAGCTCCGACTTTTCAGACTTCCTGATTGGTGACGTCGCATTAAGATAAATGGCGGCCTTTAGTTCGTGGTAAGAAAGAAAAATGGTGTATTTAGGCTTTTCATGCATTTTCATTTGGGTGTGTGATTATATGATATGCACTAATGAATAATGAAATTTAAAAGTTACGATATCCATCAGTGACTTTTTTCACTAGCCAGCTTAGCTAGAAAACGTTATTTTGCTCAGAAATAAATGCTGCAAATGATATAACGAAACACCTGACAGTGATACCATATTTACATTTCAGTACTACTGCAGCCTAACTAGTTTCGCGGTTTCACTCTATTTACTCATTTAATATACTCCTTAACAATAAAATAAAGCAGTGTTTTCTGTGGGAATCCATGTTTTCCCAAGTAAAATAGCGTGAAAGCAGTTTTTCATTGTCTGGGCATATTGTTCAGAAGAAGAGAGCTGCCCTGTCGTCCGACAATGTAAACAGGCTTGTCTGTTTAAGCAACTGGCTCGGTGCAAAGAAATAGAAGTATAGCCTAACTGTTGTATCCAAAGAAATGGAAGTATAGCCTAACTGCAATATCCTAGTTAGAGTCCTAGTTCTGTATTATACTCCCTTTCCACTGTATCCTGCTCACTTTATTTATTGTTTGTTTTATTTTGTATCATCCTGTTTTGATCCCACATAGTAGAAGGGGATGTTTTTGTGAGCCTTTATTTTCCGTATGTGAGGTTGGACACAATTACGTTGTGTGATTTGCTTTAGAAGTGCGAGGGATCCAGGGAATGATCTTTGAGTAATGGAAAATTTAGCTGACCAATGTACCTGTTGTCTGTTGTTGCAATGCATTGAGGTCCATCGTTTTGTGTTAATGCTTTTAAAAAACGGGATGTTTTAGTGAACCTTTATAAGCGTAAAGTTGGACACACTACATTGTGTGAGTACTCATATTACTAAGTAATGTTAAATTTAGCAGGTCAGTATGCCCATCTGTTGTTGCCTGTTGGGCTTGAGTTTGCCATGTTATGATTTGAGCATATTTTGTTATGCTAAATGCAGTACCTTTGAGTGTTTCTGGACAATATTTGTCATTGTTGAACAGATAAAAAAATGTGTGATCAATTTGCGATTAGGTTGAAACAGCTCATTTCTCCGATGCAGTTTACTGCCGGTTGATTAAATTAGTGGTATTAATGTGATGAGAAGCACTTTGTCGTTTGAATGCATAACACGCAATCCCTTGCGCCCACAACCCGCCACCCGATGGTTTTTGCTTGTTATTTCATCAATCGGGTACTGTCAGGTTCGTGCTTAAAATCTGGCCAGAGTTTTTCAGGCTGGTTCAGGTTGGGCCATTAAAACGTTGGGCCTTAAGCAAGCATGAGCTTTTTTTCTACCCCTATGCAGGCCTCTGATGTCAATGTCCAGGGTCACCATACACTTAGGTGTGCAGCAGTCAACAATATTATGTTTGCAGCAAGGACACATTCGAAGTGGATCAACTTCTGACTGACAATAGCCAGGGCAACCATGAGCCACCATCCCTGTACAAGGTCAGTACATCTGATCGAGATGTTTCCGGATCAATATTTTGTTGCAATCCAATGTGCCACAGAGACACCTCGATGTCACCATGGTCAGATGAGCGTTTGCACATTGATACAAAGGTCCTAGAATGAAGGTATCAGAGCCTAAAGTGCAAATGTCAGTGCTGAATAACTACCGCAGGGCAATACAAAGCACCTGGGTATTCAAATATACAAAAAAGCAAGTTGCACAAGTAGATTGTCTCAATTACACAGGTGTGACACTGTAGGGTGCAATTTAGCATGGAGAGAGATGACATTTAGTGCTATGCAGTGGCTTCTATTAGTCTCAACATTGTGAACAACAAATTTGAACATTTCCATGCCACTCTAACACCTCCAATTAGCATTAAGTATATATTGCGATCCCTTTACTTAGAAATCTACCATAGTGGATCTGCTATTTCAAATGACATCATAGCATGGCAGCTAAGTCCTAACAGCAGTAGAAGTTGAGAAGATTTGCTTTCAGTCATATGATATCAGCATTTCAATTCACACTTGCCAACAGGTTTGAAATTGGGATTGATTTCTTGTTTCAGATGACCCAATAAGCACAGGTTGATGAAGTTTACAAACAGTATATATATGAGAAGAACAGCTCTTGTTTTATTTCAATTTATTATCATTGATTTATGCAATTATGTCCCAAAAAACAAAGCCAAAGCCTAACCCTTGTTATAAGATTTTCAGTTTGTCAGGCAAACATTAATCTTGCTGGCTATGGAATTTATCTCAGCATAAAGATTAAAGTCAAAGAGAAGACAATGGATGGTTGTTAAGCTAACCCAGAAGTGCCTACTTAGAATACAATCAACACAAATTTAATTCACCTCTTCAGACAAACTCACCAGATGGAAGACTCTTTGTATAAAGACTAAGCACTAAGTTATTGACTCCAGAAATTGATTTCAGTGAATAAACTAACACGACTCATCTTAGAGAAAGTTGTGAAGAAGGATCAACCGGCTTTTATATCAGTTCTGTCACAGGATCAACATGCTGTCCTAAGTTTCTGACCCCATCCAGATAGATGGACAGAATAATAACTGTTTATTGATAGCCCCTTGACTATGTAGTGCTATAACTGTTAGAGTAGCCCGAACCCTAGCCGGAACCCAAAACCTAATCCTAACCCTAGCTGTAACTGTAACCCTAGCGGGAACCCTAACCCTAACCCGAACCGTAGACGTAACCCTAACCCTGGCCGTAACCCTAACCTAAGCCCTAACCCTAACCCTAGCTGTAACCCTAGCCCTTGTTGTAACCCTAAACCTAGCCGTAACACTAACCATAGTCCTGACCCAAGCCATAACACTAACCCTAGCCATGACCCTAGCCATAACCCTAACCTTAGCCAGAACCTTAACTATAGCCCTAACCCTAGTTGTAACCATAACCCTAGCCGGAACCCTAAACCTAACCCTAGCAGGTAACCCTAACCATAGCTCTAGCCATAACCATAACCCTAGCCGTAACACTAACCTTAGCCCTAACTCTAACCCTAGTTGAAACCCTAAACCTAGCCATAAACCTAACCATAGCCGGAACCCTTACCCTAACCTTAGCTGTAACCCTAACCCTAACCCTAGCCCTAAACTTAACCCTAGTTGTTACTCTAACCCTGGCCATAATCCTAAACCTAGCTGGAAACCTAACCCTAGCTGTAACCCTAACGCTAACCCTAGCAGTAACCCTAACCCTAACCCTAACTCTAGCTGTAACCCTAACCCTAACCCAAGCTGTAACCCTAACAACAGCGATAACCCTAACCCTAACCCTAACTATAACCCTAACCAAAACCCTAACCCTAACCCTAGCTGTAACCCTAACCCTAGCCCTAGCTCTAACCCTAACCCTAGCTGTAACCGTAAGCCTAACCCTAGCTATAACCCTATCCCTAACCCTAGCCGTAACACTAACCCTAGCCCTAACTCTAACCCTAGTTGAAACCCTAACCTTAGCCATAACCCTAACCATAGTCGGAACCCTAATCCTAACCTTAGCCGTAACACTAACCCTAGCCCTAACTCTAACCCTAGTTGAAACCCTAACCCTAGCCATAACTCTAACCATAGCCGGAACCCTTACCCTATCCTTAGCCGTAACCCTAACCCTAGCCCTAAACTTAACCCTAGTTGTAACACTAACCCTGGCCATAATCCTAAACCTAGCCGAAAACCTAACCCTAGCTGTAACCCTAACGCTAACCCTAACTCTAGCTGTAACCCTAACCCTAACCCTAGCTGTAACCCTAACCGAAACCCTAACCCTAACCCTAGCTGTAACCTTAACCCTAACCCTAGCTGTAACCCTAAGCCTAACCCTAGCTATAACCCTATTCCTAACCCTAGCCGTAACACTAACCCTAGCCTTAACTCTAACCCGAGTTGAAACCCTAACCCTAGCCATAACCCTAACCATAGCCGGAACCCTAATCCTAACCTTAGCCGTAACACTAACCCTAGCCCTAACTCTAACCCTAGTTGAAACCCTAACCCTAGCCATAACTCTAACCATAGCCGGAACCCTTACCCTAACCTAACCGTAACCCTAAACCTAGCCCTAAACTTAACCCTAGTTGTAACACTAACCCTGGCCATAATCCTAAACCTAGCCGGAAACTTAACCCTAGCTGTTACCCTAACACTAACCCTAGCTGTAACCACAACCCTAACCCTAACCCTAGCTGTTACCCTAACCCTAACCCTAGCTGTAACCCTAACCCTAACCCTAGCGGCATCCCTAACTGTAACCTTAACCCTAACCCCAACCCTAGCTGTAACCATAACTGTAACCCTAACCCTAGCTGTAACCCTAACCCTAGCCCTAAACCTAACCCTAGCTGTAACCCTCACCCTTACCCTAGCAGTAACCCCAACCCTAACTCTAACCCTAGCTCTAACCCTAACCCTAATCCTAGTTGTAACCCTAACCCTAGCCATAACCTTAACCCTAGCCAGAACCGTAACCATAGCCTTATCCCTAACCCTAGCCATAACCCTAACTCTAACCCTAGCCGGAACTCTAACCCTAACCCTAGCCGTAACCCTAACCATAAGCCGTTACCCTAACCCTAACCCTTGCCCTAGCCATAACCCTAACCCTTGCTGGAACCCTAACCCTAGCACTAGCCCTAACCCTAACTCTAGTTGTAACCCTAATCCTAACCCTAGCTGTAACCCTAACCCTAGCCCTAACTCGAACCTTTACCCATAACCCTAACCCTAGCTCGAACCCTAACTCTAGCCTTACCCGTAACACTAACCATAACCATAACCTTAACTCTAGCCGTAACATTAACCCAAGCCCTATCCCTAGTTGTAACCCTAACCCTAGCCGGAACCATAATCCCAAACCCTAGCCGTGACCCTAACCTTAGCCGGAACCATAACCCTAACCCTAGGCGTAACTCTAACCCTAGCCTTACCCGTAACACTAACCATAACCATAACCTTAACTCTAGCCGTAACATTAACCCAAGCCCTATCCCTAGTTGTAACCCTAACCTTAGCCGGAACCATAATCCCAAACCCTAGCCGTGACCCTAACCTTAGCCGG
Organism: Anguilla rostrata; assembly: GCF_018555375.3. NCBI lineage: Eukaryota > Metazoa > Chordata > Actinopteri > Anguilliformes > Anguillidae > Anguilla > Anguilla rostrata. The sequence continues at coordinate 19,996,631 of NC_057943.1, read as the reverse complement.
AACCATAACCCTAACCCTAGGCGTAACTCTAACCCTAACCTTAGCCCTAACCCTAACCCTAGTTGTAACCCTAGCCGGAACGAATGATGGAGACTTAAAGGGCAATCTCGCTCTGAGCCCTTTTTACTGTAAGGGTAGGTTCTAAGTAGCAGCTAATTTTATATTAATGTCATTATAACAATAGTGTTTTTGTTAAAACTTCCTTCCCTTTGTTTAGCGTTTTGTAACTATGCAGCTGTAAATGGCATAAATTATTCCTTTCTCTTTGTATATTTTTTCATGTACCGCACTTGTCTTCCAGGAAAGAGGATGTTACTGAATTAGACAAATTCATGACCTATTCTGCAGAAGAGTGACTAAATTAGAAACCAATGCGTCCAAAAAGGTACAAGATTAATGTGTGTTTAAAAACAAAATGAAATGCGTATGAGCCATGGGAACGCCATGACTTATAATTACATCTAATTAATAATATCTAGTTTTTTCTTCATGATCCATTCTTGCATGATACACAAGGTCTGCAGCCAGGTTACAGTCCCGTTCCTAAGGCCTGAGACTGGCATGAGAACTGAAAAAGATGTGCTCTGGTGCGACATACTGTAAGCTGCTACCAGTGATCTCTCTCTCTCTCTCTCTCTCTCTCTCTCTTTCTCTCTCTCGTCAGATTTTGGCTGAAAGAGATTCAACTTTAAATATAACGCTCTATTTATCATAGCAACCGCTGTGACTTGAGGACACAAAGTGGCTTTTCTCTATGTATAGGTGTGTGCACACACACAGGCACACGCACACATGCACACATACACACACACATACAGTGCAATCGGGAAGCTGCTCTTTATTGAAATGGAACGTTTTATGGAAATCAAACCAACCAAATGCTTAACCATTCAAGTAATTTTGTACCTAATTTCTGCTTTCAAGAAAGAGCACATGAAATCGGATGTCCCCAGGGCAACTCCACATTCTAAACTCTAAATTCTAAATTCCAATATGTGATAATGGAGACACTGAGGCAATAAACACAAAAACGGGCTCAAAATAGGCAATAAAATAGTCGTTCGGAATCAAGCAAGACTTACCGATTGAAACAATAAAATCAACAAACCAGGGGACTCTGCAACGTGAACTAATCAGTGCCCTTTTACGCTCTAGTCATCTAGTCAAGATGACAAATCAATGAAACCATTTCTGACCTATCTGGTGAAACATGCATGGGGCCCTTCAGTCCTGGCCTGAAGGAGGAGGGGGTGGCCAGAGCCGTGTGGCCCAGTGTGAAGTGTGGAGATATAACCATACATCATTTATGTCTGCACTCTGCACCCTACACACATCAAATTAAGGCCACTTCCATTTCACCAGAGGCAAACTAGAACTATTTAAAAGAACAACTTTACAAATGAAATAAAAGACTGGCCAGTCTGTCATTCGTTTCATTCTTTTCCACTGCGCTCACTCCTTCTTCTGCTGGGTCATTGATTATACTGCGGTCATATCCCACGTTTGATACCGCTGCACGACAACGCGACTCTTTTCACTTCAAAATTTGAGTGCACGTCGTGCCATGGGGTAAATTAGAGAGTCGGGCTCAAAGGTCGGGGAATCAATATCAATCATGAGGGGCGTGGCAGACTGCGGCAGGACAGAACATTATCTTGATGCACGTGTGACAGAGGGACCGCACCCTGTATGACTGTACAGTGTGTTTTACATACCAGCATGCCCCTTACAGTGCAGGGACGTTCACTACCCAACCCAAAAGCACCATGACCCCTCTGGAGCAACAGGAGAGGCACTGAATGGCAACAAAGAGAGAGGTGCGCAAGCTGACTCCTCTTCTGACTTCATTAGTCTAATCAATCCACCAATACTAACAAGATTTTGGGGAGGGGGGGAAGTGTGCATTGATGAATGAGATAAACACTTATTAGATCATCAGATCTCCCCCTCCCCCGCCCAGCCTGATAGGACTGAATTAGGCCCACAGTCACTTAAAGACACAGAGGAGAGGGGACTGGGAAGTGCTGCATCGTTCCTAATCTGGTTTCAGGGCCGTAATCACGTCAATGTCACTTTCAATCTAAGAGTAACAACGAGGAGTAAATAACTCCAAAAATGATTGGGCCCAGATTCAGCACGAGCACAGTTGACTATGTCTTTAAAATGACCTACAGTTTAAGAATCAAACAAACATTGAAACTGTCTTTCTCATACAGGCTATATTTGCTATGTTTCTTATGCTGTAACACTATTGACTCCTCTTTCGACAGACAGACAAAACAAAAAATAGGATGCAGTACAGTAAAGTAGCACGGTCACAGAAACTAAAAAGAAAACTGAAACAACGTTGCATGGTGGGAAGTGAATTCCACTCATATTTTCTCACAGGGGGAGCACGTAAAGAAGACCCTCATATTTACTTCCCTGCCCCTACAAGATAAAATGATTTAAAGAACCTTTATACAAAATAAAATGAAACTTTTTTGTGGCTTTGTGAAGTTATCATGACATCACATACCTTGAAACAATGACAAGCTTACATGCAATACCTGTACAGCTTTAATGGGAAAATGCATTCAGAACCATAAGCACAGTAGAGAGGGGGAACAGCATGCCAGCATTCTAGAAAATATGAGAGTGATGCAGTCTTCTAAATGTAAGTGGCCTATGTGGCATTTATAGTTGACAATCATTATAATTTTTTTATTCCTTATTCATATTCATACACCAAGCTGCTGCAACTCACACAGCCAGCTAATAAAAGACACAGGACAACTGCCTGTTTTGAAACTTACTTGGTGCAAACACACAGACATTTGTACTTACTGTAATCAGGAACATTTAAAGCTGAGGTTTTTCTCTCAGGGTCAGGTGCAGACACCCCAGCGCTTCTTCAATTAGAGAAGTTGGGAGGATTTTCTCGTGAGGCGAAGGAGAAAAAAATCAATGTTCTGGAGCCACAGGCCGCAGACCTGGGTGCTCTGAACTGCGTTTGTGGGGGATTTCTCAAACGCCAATACTAACTCTCTCAGCAGCTTTCCCACCACAACAATCTGGTAATGTTTGGTGGCTTGCTGGGATCGGCAGATTCAGTTCCCCAAAAAGTGAGTTTAGAGAAGCCGCCTTCCCCACTCTCTTGAGACCAGAGCACTCTGAACTGCGCACATAAGTACATGCACGTCTCCAGATGAATGTGACATCCTCAAAACACAAAGACCCAACCTTTCTTATAACGAAAAATATTAACAGAACAATGACAGTTATGAAACAATAAAATCAGGCAAGCTGTTTTAAAACATAGTTTAAAAATTTGTTAAAACCATACTTTTCAGCAAGCTCGTGGGCTGTGAGGTGAATCGCCTTGCTAAAAACACTAGGTTTCAGTCCAATGGTGCATCCCATGGCCTGCCAGAGTAGTACATAATTGTAATGGGGAGAGGGTGTCAGTTGGCTCTATTGTCCCTCTCCCAATCCACAAGAGCAGCTCTTCTAGTGGTCAGACCCCTGCACTCTGCCCGTGTTAATGGCACATCATGGCATGTGCTTTCAGATGCAGTAATGTGCAGCTCAGCTGCTGGATAGCAGAGTGAAAATGAACAGGCGGCTGTGTAACACTGCAGAAATAAAATTATGAGCATATGAAGGCAGAATAAAACTACGCATTCCACACAATATAGTATGCTTACTTATCATATCACATGATAATGCACTGCACCAGCACCAAGAGGCACAACATTGGTGAGGTGTGTTTGTGTGCGTGCATGCATGTGTTTTTGTGTCTGTGTGTTGTGCGTTCTGTGTGTGTGTGTGTGTGGTGTTGTGTGTATGTGGTGTGTGTGAGTCCTGAAAAATGTCAGTTTTGGCATAAAATCTGTGCTGAAGAGCTAACAACGAAAGCTGCCCTTGAAAGAAAATGCCTTCATCGTGAATGAGGGAAGTTAAAATGGGTTCGCTTGATTTTTAAGGTAAACCACCACCTCCACCCCGTAATCAGATTGTCTGGTATAACTGACAGAGGTGTGGTGGAGCTGATACGGGGAGAGGAGAGGGGTTTAGAGAGCGTGACGGTGTATAGGGGGGCTGTAAGAGTATGGTAACACAGGAAAACGGAACATATAAAACCAAAAAGAAAACCTCCAACGGTGATTTTCACGGAACATGCGCCTGTCTTTCCTTCAGCCTACCTTTCTATCTCCACACCGCAGTTAAAAAAAATAACAAGCATGCCCTTCATAAAAGGAAGAAATGAACAGTTTCCCTTTTCTTTGTCTTTCCTGCTACAGCTTTCTGCAGGAAGCAACAAGTATTTCTGTCCATAAAGTTATTGCTAGTTTCTATCCTACATGCTGTCCAACATTTTAATTTAGCCTTATATTTTTCATATCCAAATCTTATATTACATTTTTTACGTAACTTCTACAAAGCACACAAATGACAGGACTTGTATTGCACACTGAGCTATAGAGAAAAGAAACAAGCTAAAGACAAACACATAGAGGGTTGCACAGTTCTGTTGTTATGACTCTGAGTAACTGGTGGAGCTACACACACCCAGCAAGTAGCTCTATTTCCAGAAGGTGAGGGGTTTCTATTACTGTCACTGTAAGGTCTGTGGTTGCATTGTGGTCAGACGGAGACAAACTCATCTGTGGTCACCTGTCTCTCATGCACCTGTCTCCCAGTCCGACCGCATTTCACACAGGCATTGGTGTTTAAAGCACCCAAGAAACTATTAAGTCCACCAAAATCCACACAGTGCTCATATGCCCAGTGCCGCTGATTCTGGCAGACTCTTTTTACAGTGGAGAGAGACTGTAATAAATGTCCTTGCCGCTTCTGAAGCTTCTTGAGGAATGAACACACGTTTTTTTTGTCTTTTCCATTCGAGGAAACTTCTCTCTATTTTAAATCACACCTGCATCTCTGATGGGAGCACACATCCAGGAATAAGCAGGGGGTCTCACTGCAAGAACAGGAGATGACAGTTACACAAAGAGAAATGTGAAAAGAAACCATCAGACCAGCTAAAACTCCTACTCATACTGTTAATCCTCCAGAACTGCAGTTGTTCCTCTTTAGTTGCTCCATTCATTTATTTACCCCAGCTGGACTGTATGTGCAGCCTTAATGAATGTGTGACACCACGGTTGCAGTGGATGGAGCGCTATAATTGATGGACTCTTGGCAGATGGTTTGTGAACCCTTCCTGAAATATCTCTGGCCATACTGCTGCCCAGGGGGCAGGCCGGCTCCCACCGTCAATATCGACATCAATACCATTATCATTATCCCCACTGCAGCACGGCCCGTTTGCTTTTCAGCTGCACACCACCGCTGCTGCAGCTGCGGGATCGACAGAGGAGTTCCAAGCAAAGCAAACAGAGCCTCATTTGCAACCAGCGAGCAAACAGACACGTCAAAATGACATTCGTACTGCGTTTGAACCTTATGTGTATTATCAAAACAAGCACATGCAATAACTCCCCACTCCCCGCTATGAAAGGAAGGGCAGGCAGAACTGGGGGTGCCGCGCTTTGTGCCCGTGTTTGTTTTCTTTCTTAATACATTTCATTTGAGGCAGGCATCGAGCACGGCGACGGGCCCCCGAGGACGTCGCCACGGCGACGCGGGCGCGACGAGCCTCCCGCTCCGCGTCTCGGCGGGTGGGCCTGGCGGACGGGCTGACCCGCGCCGGCGCCGAAGCCCGACCCTCGCGTGGCGTCTGGCTTCAAAGCCGGAGGGAAGATGACTGTCACCGTCAGGCTCCAGCTGAAGACGGGCCCTCTGGTTTTCATCTTCAACAGGAGGGTGTGAGGCCTGCACTTCAAACAGCCTCGCTACAGTACGCAGCACGCACTTCAATCAGCGCATGAAACAATGTTCCAGGACTATGGCTAGCAGATGAGCCCCTTTAATCAGAACAAAGCCAGCGGGGTTCCATCATGTAGCCCAGCAACTGTTTCTTTAAGAATTAAAAGACGCGTATTACATAAAAAATCTGTCTTTGGGGGAGAGGGGGCATGGGGCAGCCCATAAAGACACAAACGAGTCCAATTTCATTCCAGTCAAGCAATCCGGTGGCAAAAAACCCCATAAACTTCCTTTTGGCAGCCAATGCCCACAAAATAACATGGCCTCTAACAATGGCCAGCCTGGCAGAAGAAGAGGTTCCCTTTCAGACAAAATGCCCTACAAGCCCTATCTCACACACCCACACCACTGCCTCAAACCGCTGGGGGGTGGAGCAGGCCCACAATCACTACTGGCTTTCCATAATCGCTATTCCTTTATTCCAGTATGACTGGACCCATTTCCTGGGGGCTACCTGGCAATTTAACTTTCTTCTTTCTTCTGTTCTACAAACCGTTTCAGCCTCATCCCAGCAGCCCCCTCCTCCCTCCCTCCCTCCGTTCTCCATTCTCCCTCCACTCTAAATCAAATGCTGCCCCAGCTAATGCATGGATCCATACTGCCCTGAGTGAATTAACGTTAGTAATAAGATATCATGGCGCTGATTGATTCCTACCAGCCACACTATAAACTGGCTCAATCCCAGGACCGACAAGGCCATTATTTTCAAACATTGATCCCGGTGTGGACCGGGGGACGATAGTGGTGGGGTGGGGTATGGGAAGGGGTGCTTTGGATTTGAGGGAACAGTACCACTTCAGTCCTGGGACCAAGTCAGTGGTCCTTTACGGTCCAGATGGAGGAGAATAACACAACATTTTAACTGGTATTTCATCCAATAATAAAATGGCAGCAAAGTTTCAGGCAGCTAAAAATGCAATTATCCATAATGCGCAAAAACTTTATCAACATTAACACTGTAAAATAGCTGCAGTAGCAACAGAATTGTTAGTAGCTGGCTAACGATTCTGTCTAGAATTTAGCATAAGAGGTCACATAACACAACATAAGCACAGCACAGTTATTTAAGATACAATATCAGTAAATTATAAGATTTGTTCCTTTTGTTTTGTGAAAAAAGATATTAAGACAATCTGGTTCCTGTGATTCATGCAGCAAAAAAGTTACATTACAAAAACTTACAAGTATTGCTCATTTAGCCCAAG